>NC_090266.1:513669048-514269048 GCF_040414725.1 Anabrus simplex | reverse complement strand
AACGAAAAATGATGCGCTTGTTTAGTAGCTTCAAATTCGATGCAGTAAAATGTTCATTAGATAAGAAGAAAATAAAAGGTAACAAAAGTGATTGAAACTTAACAACGTGTTCATCTGAACACTGACCAAGCAATACTGAAAATAACAACATACATACATACATACATACATACATACATACATACATACATACATACATACATACATACATACATACATACATAGATACATACATACATACATACATACATACATACATACATACATACATACTGTGATGTCCATCAAAACATCAGGAGTATATTATGGCACTCTATAGTTCTAATATGCCGTTTTCTGCGCTATTCTATGTTAATTAGCGCCCAAGTTAGCACACGTTTACCCTTCCCGGGATGCGAGTCGCGCGCCACGAGTCCAGTTTGCTTGACTCCAGTTACGCGTACTTACCGTAAACGTGTCATACTTTCGCCTGCAAACGAAAAAGCGCTCTCACTTGTGCGACAGAGAAGAGGATACCCACGCCCAGCTGATAGGGCCAAGTGGGTCACAGACACTGCATTCAACCCTGGAAAACATTATTTCTCCTTTCCTTTTTTCCGCAAAAGCACCACTACCAATCCACAGACTTCAACTGTTTCAAAAGATTAATTACAGAAATTGAGTAATACATAACGGAGTTTCAAGAGTCACGGCTCGTAAGAATCGACTGAGTTTATGCAAATTTATCACACTAAAAAGTGTTGTATATAATTGAAATGAAACCAAGTATGCAGCAAACAAACACCCAGCCAGGTGCTGACCAGATGTTGAAGGTGGACAGCCGCAGCGAAATCAGAAATTCCCCGAGCTTAAACCCTTCCACACGAAGCTACCAAAGGACGCTTCTGAGATTCCGTCAAAACGTACGACGCGATGGTAATGAGAATAGATCTGTGGAGTGATCGAGCTTCGATTTGACACCTCAGCCAATATTGAGAACCGCTGATCAGGCGAGCGGATTTTCATAAAGGGGCGGAGTTGGCCCTCTCCACCAGGTCTACCACAGTTTCCCCCTTTAAGAAGAGCGATTCAGAACAAGACGGTACTTCGATATTTTCAGTTGTAGTGTGATGATGTACATGTTGTGAATGATTCTTGAACAGTAGTCTTTGTTATAATGTTGTGAAATGATTGATAATTCAGTAACTATTTGTCAGTGTCTACGAATCTCATAATAATAATAATAATAATGACAGTGAAGTAATTGTACATAAATGTGTGGAGTTAGTCTTATTCTTAGACGGCGGAATAAAGATGTGACGATGAATATTCACGTAGCATGTGAAAGCATAGATTAAATTACACGGGAGTGATTTAAATGTTGCTCAAAGGCTAGTAGGATACGCTTTCGTAAAATCCAGTGTATGAATTCAGTAAGATCAATGAAATCGTATAGGAGCTTCATTAACTGTGTAGGATGGAATGATAAATTGGGAGACGTACAAGCGACTCACTGATAGTGAATTTGAAAAAGGGCAGTATCTGCTAAATAACCCTAGTGCAGTAATTAACTCTGTATCCCATAGAGACTAGTGTTAAAATGGGCCGAGCTGAAATCACACTTGTTGACATTATCAAGTAGCCAGTGACATTGAAATTCCGATCATTTGTGACTTAGGGCCTAATCGCTGACAGTGGGTTTGATAGACGAATGAGGGCGAAGTAATGGGCTACAGGAACAATACCATTACTTGGTCAGGAAACATGAGTATATGAGTTTTCTCTGATCGAATGGCCGTATAACGTGTCGCAAATTAACACAGTTATACTAAGTTAATTACCCTCATTTGTGTTGTGTACCAGCGACGCCGTCATCCTTGGGAGAAGATCGACGTGCAGGAGGCCTGCACATATCCAGCGCATCGTAGAACGTCTAGACCTTCTCTACATGGACGTGATTCAAGCCATCGTACGAGCAGCCCGTCTACAATTGAACTCTGGCCTCTACGTTGTTGACGCTGGCGTGATGTTCAACTAAAGACCCATACAGTACCTGCGAGGGGTGCTGTTGGCGTGAACCAGGCATGTGATGAGTACAAATTTTAAAGTATTTGAAAGTTGTAATTTCCATTAAATGTAAATATATTAAATTGCATGCAAATGATGTAGAATGTAGAGTAGGATTTTTGCAGTTTCAAAGGGATGGAATAGTTACTTATTAGGATTTTTATATTGATTTTCTTCACGGTTTATTTTCATTGTATTACGGGGAACAGCGCATGTTATGTTTAAGCCCCCTAGCATAAATTGACTGTGAAGCACGGTAATTGTGTAAATGGGATTTAAGATTCAAGTAGACACATTCCAGTTTACCGTCAATTATATCCAGTATGAATCTTCGGAAAAATTCTGAAATTTTTATTTTCACTTCACACCAGTGTCGGATATCCCTCCTATGTAAGTTGAGGTTGCTGACGCAAGAAGAAGATGAAATGGCATTGGGGTACGACTGTAAATGTGCCCTACTTAGATCGCGAGTGTCGATGTGCATTTTGCCCCAATCGATAGAATACCTTCTTCTGTAACTTGCATGTATTGCTGGACCACGAGGGAGAGGCGAAGCGTTGGGCAGATGATTGTAATAAGTATGTGGTGTACGAAAGTGTGAATTTGGTTAATATTCGCGATGGATAAATTCCACGCTGTGAATATGAATAGGTCTGGATCATAGCCGATTCGCGTTAATGATGCTAATGGCATATTGGAAAATAAACGGGGATGAATAAATCAGCGCCGACATAGGCTGCTGCCGGACCGAGGTCCCGTTAACTTGAAAGTGAGAGTGGACTGAGCCAAGTCAATGGCCTGCGAGAGTTCTTTACAAGGCCGAAGTGCCCAAGAAAGAGAATACTTGCTACTGCATTTTAAGGGCTTGTCTCTAAGGGTCGCTTTCTTTCTCCGAGATAGCTATTCCTTGCAATCATTTATAGAATAAAATCGTTGGGTAGATTTTCAGTTAAAATTAAAACCATTCTGTCACATAGATTATACCGTTGAGGGGTTTCGGATGGAACGTCACACGCCCACGCTGCCTAAGGGACCTGGATCGTTTCCAGGCAGTATCATTGGAAGTTATACCCGCTGTTACCCACTGTGGATGGATTATACTGTCCGTCATCTGTTATACGTACGTGAATTGTATTACATGGTTGTCATTAATTGTTCAGGGAGTGATACGTATCATGTATTGCAAGGGTCCTTGGTTCGCTAAAATGTATCATTTTAGGGAACGACGTTGTTTGGATGTCCGATTGTACAGTAGTGTTTGGGTGACATCCCAATGGAGTATGCGTTATGTAAACATTTATTTATTCATTCATGAGGTAGTCAGATAGGATTTTAAAATAAATGGCCTCACAATTAAATTTGTCATAAACCTCAGTTCACTTGAGAGCGTGATGACACGATTTCTCATTTTGATTATGTAAATTAGTAGTTTGAAATACGTAAAAATACGCAAGATATGCCTTCATCAAATTATTTGTTTGTATAGGGATGCGTGTGTATAAAGTGAAAGGTGTTTAAATGATTAATCGATCATAGAAGGGATGACTTCTAAATTCTTGCGTATTTACTGAGCAAAATGTGACTATAGAAATAAGACTATACAGACACTGATGCGTCAAGAAAATTATAGTGTATATAATTCATGTGTTGATGTTGTGGCATATCTGTGCAGAGATTAAAGCATGTGCTTTATTAGTAATTAAATTGTTATTGTGGAAGAAAAATGAATTCATTCTCCTCATTGCTAGTTTATTAGTACTCCTCTCATTATTAAGATTCCTCTACTATAGAGATTATTAGATTATTGCCCCAAAAGGACAAACCACGAACTCGTATGTTCTATCGACTTAGCTAGCGCCGTATTATTATAGTAGGAGAGATGGGACTCGATGCCGGGCTTTGTTGAAGATCTCATCCAAGGTACTCCATTTTGATGTTGGAAAAATACCGGAATATTGTATTTATTTATTTATTTATTTATTTATTTATTTATTTAATCAATCGTGTGCTGATTTTAAAATTATAATTTTATTAGTCTGTAACGACTTGAAAACGTCGGAAGTGGGACTGAACAGGTCGTTATTATTACCAGGGTAAGAATTCAGAGGACAGCGTTGGACGATATGTTGAAATGTCTGGTTCTCCACGCTTAGATGCACATTGCCGAGTGCCTCAGTCCCCATATGTATTGCAGCAGCCATGCTCAGTTCTCAGACTACTGAGAGGAGCCACAGCGTTCATGGATGGAAAAATTTGAGTAAAAACCTTGAAATAATATTCAAACTCAAAAATCTCTAAGTTAATGTTATGTAATATTGTAAAATATCGCTGTTAAGATTGACAAAAATGTGACGTTATTGATAAAGTCGAAATTTAAATATTAATTATGATTATTTAAATATACATTTAACACTTCTAAGTCGACTAAACAATTGTGATTTGAATTCTGTTCCCAAAATAAGTATTCATTTTGAATTCATTGATGAAAAAATCATCCCTCGACTTCTCAACAAGAAAGTAACTCTGGCAATAAACACAGAAATCCATCAACAAACAGCAATGATGATAACGAACAAAAATATATCACACGGCTGTGAAATGAAATGGCGTGTGGCGTTTATGCCTGAGAGTATCCGAGGACCTGTTCGGCTGGCCAGGTGCGCATCTTTTCGTTTGAAGACCTTCGCGTCGTGATGAGGATGAAATTATGATAGAATACGACACATACACCCAGCCCTCGTGCCAGCGGAATTAAACAATGATGGTTAAAATTCCCGACCCTGCCGGGAATGGAACCCGGGACCCCTGTGTCGTAAGGCCAGCATGGTAACCATTTAGCCATGGAGCCGGACATGGATGTGAAAGAAACATAGTTACAGAAGCATAATATAAATAAATCTATCCAACAAGTGCAAGCACATAAGAATAAGAAAATCACCAAACACTGGCAATTACATCATATTAAACAAGAGTTTTAAATAATTATTGCATTAAATGTCTGAAAGTCCGCCTCTGTGGTGTAGTGGTTAGCGTGATTAGCTGCCACCCCCGGAGGTCCGGGTTCGATTCCCGGCTCTGCCACGAAATTTGAAAAGTGGTACGAGGGCTGGAACGGGGTCCACTCAGCCTCGGGAGGTCAACTGAGTAGAGGTGGGTTCGATTCCCACCTCAGCCATCCTGGAAGTGGTTTTCCGTGGTTTCCCACTTCTCCTCCAGGCAAATGCCGGGATGGTACCTAACTTAAGGCCGCGGCCGCTTCCTTCCCTCTTCCTTGTCTATCCCTTCCAATCTTCCCCATCCCCCGCAAGGCCCCTGTTCAGCATAACAGGTGAGGCCGCCTGGGCGAGATACTGGTCATTCTCCCCGGTTGTATCTCCGACCAAGAGTCTGAAGCTCCAGGACACTGCCCTTGAGGCGGTAGAGGTGGTATCCCTCGCTGAGTCCGAGGGAAAAACCGAACCTGGAGGGTAAACAGATGATGATGATGATGATGATGAAATATCTGAAATCTTATCAAAATATTATGGGATTAATTTACACAGAAAATTGCACTGTGTCCACACGCTAGTATATTACAGTATACTACACCAATATTAGTGGATTTTCACTGTCTAAAAAGGTGCCCGGCTCCTTAGCATAGTGCTCCTCGGTTCAGAGTCCCTGGTAGGAGACATTAACCTTAAATGGTTAATTCCCTTTGCTCTGGAACTGGGTATTTGTACTGCCCCAACATCAGTGCAATTAACTACAAAACTATTATCCACTAGGCCTACAATAATACGCATCTTTCTATACACGGCAGATGCCGCCCACCCTCCGCCTTGCAAGGGCTGCTCCAGGCTAGAGACAGCCCCACGACGTTATTGTTATTCTTTCTTCGTTATTCCCATTCAAAGAGCGTGTTATAACTTGTTCGTTGGCCTAATGGTTTTCTCCTTATTATCCTCCCAAAATCTCTTCATGAATGCAGTGTGTTGCACCTTACGTCCTGTGGACCACTTCCTACCAGTTTTCTTTTTAGGTTTCTGCACGAATTGGTGCTTGGCTACTATTGTACTAAAGGCTCTACGATCTTCTATAATGTCATCCGTGATATTAATTTCTTGGAGTTCCACCATAGTTTCTTCTAGCCAGTTTATTTTGACCTTCTTTGATTAGTTTAAATATTTTTTTCGTGAGTTTGTCGCTGTCCACTCTATAGATATTGCCATAGAATTTCAGGTGTCTCTTGCGAACGGCACCAGTGAATCTGTCAGTTAATGAGTAGAGGTCCGAAGTTTTCCTCTTAATCAACATTCCATTTTCTCTTTCGGGACCATAAATTTTCCGGAGAATTTCCCTTTCTGGCTTTTCAGTCTCTATAATTTTTATTGACCTCCAAGGGATATGGTTTCTTAGGCGTATAAAGCTTCCGGCAAAACAACTGTCTTGTAATGTCGTAATTTTGCATTACGCGATATGACTCTCTTGTTGTAGTAATTCCACGTTAGTCTGTACGCCTTATGGAGTTTAGTGCCTCTTTCTACTGTATGTTGGCCCTACTGTTTAATCCGGATGGCAGTATGATTTCTCCAAGGGGTTTTTTTATTATTATTATTATTACCATTATTTATTATTATTATTATTATTATTATTATTATTATTATTATTATTATTATTATTATTATTTGATATTAAATCTTCAGTGTAGGCCAAGGCCCTTCGAGGCTCTTCTGACAAGGGGGTTTGGTTTGGTTTATTTGATATTAAATATTATTTTACGCGTTGCACGCGCTCTAGTATCACTGGCCTCAGTTGGGAATTATACGTTTATCATCACCAAGTCAAAACGTCGTCCCATTTACACAGCCTGCACTTATCTATATAAAACATTGCATTGTAATCGAATCAGCGAGGTGAACGGACGTAAAATGCTGAGTGTGTGCCAAGAGTGCGAGCGTGTAGTAAGAATGCGGGTGTCAATTGAGCAATACCGGTATGCAATTGGGAGGTGGCATTGTAGGATGAAAGTGAAGCACCGTGTGAGTTGGCCATGCAGTTAGGGGCGCACATCTGTGATCTTGCAATCGGGAAATAGTGGGTTTGAACCCCACTGTCGGCAGCCCTGAAATGTCTGCTAATGTCATTCCACACAAAATGAAATGCGGGTGGTAATAACATCAGAGTGGGGAGTGTGCTGTTAGTAATCGCTGGCATAGAATCCTGGCCCTGGTCTGTAGTGGTGAGAAGTTCCTTACTAACAGACTTACTTTTGAAATATATTAATCTGCATTTAAATTGAAAGATATGTAAATGAATATTCATTGAATAAAATACTCAATCGTTGGACCTTGTACTCACACTTTGTTCTTACCTGATTACTTACACATACGTTATTTGAAGGGCGCCAGATACAACTCAGTGCAGCAATAATAGAATGAGAATCTTGAATATCTCTAGGGTGTGGGGTAATAAGCTTACTTTTGACAACATACCATATAGGTTCTGGGAAAAGGAGATTGGTGTTCGGTTTCCCCATTAAATTTGAGGTTATGAAATTTTACTCTTTAAATAAAACAATAAATTAATTTGATACAACAAAATATATTCTTGAAATAATTTCAATAAAAATAGTAAGAACTGCTGCGATAAAGCAGATGAGAATATAAAATTATGACATTGCAACTGAAAGAAACTAGGCATGAATTTGAATTCTTCTTGACCGGATATTTAACAATTATACACGAAATTTATCCTTCACTGGTTCACTTGACTGTACCTTCAACACTATGAGTGTAATTAAGACGTATTCCTTTGAATTGGTATTTGATGTAGATGTATCAAGCCTAAATTGGTGATGTGTCCTTTTTATTTCACTGACGACTAAGTATCCATGTGACTGCTTCTTCTCCATCCAGATGACTTCTTTGTAAGTATGCCCTATATGACTCCATGGAAAGCCCATCCTTCTATGACTTCGTGGCAAGCCTATCCTATCCAATTGCACTGACCGACCAACAGTGGCCTCTCCTTCCAATCGACTTCTTCACTGCTCACCTTCCGTTTGACTAATGACTAATGACCGACTGAGACCTCTCCATCTCATTGACTGAAGCTATAAGACGCTGGTCCTAGTATTTATAACCATTGGTTGACACACCTACGCAATCTCCAGGAATAACTATGATCTACTCCCACCTCGCAAAAAATGTTACACCCTATGGTGAAACCGCCGGCGGCACCCTAGGTATCTCCAAGAAAGTGAACTCACCACTAAATCCGCACAATAACAGAGCGATAACTCGGCAGTTACTCCAGCAGTATTTCGCAATATTACAATGTCACAAGTTATAGCACACACTAAATCCCCATCTGATATACAGCAACTCTTACTGTACATGTTTTAGTGTTAATCTACACACACGTATATATACATACATTCAACTACAATCACGCAGGCGACAAGCATTGCATAATTGAATTGAACAATAATAATAGTTACAATAATAATAACCTCACAGATAAAATAATAATACGGATATAATAATACCACAGATGAAATAATAATAACAAAAATACAGTTATCACCTTGTAACGGGATTTGAACCGTTACAGTGGGAAGACATTAAGAAGCTCAAGGAAGTCATAATCAATCACCAACTGCTCTGCATTTAGAGCAGCCGCCCAGGTGGCGGATTCCCTATCTCTTGTTTACCTAGCCTTTTCTAAAATAATCGCGAAGAATTTGGAAATATATTGAACATCTCCCTTGGTAAATCATTACAATCCCTAAATCCTCTCCTTATAAACGAATATTTGCCCCAATGTGTCCTCTTCAGTTCCAACTTCATCTTCATATTGTGGTATTTTATCATTTAAAAACACTACTCAAACGTATTAGTTTACTAACGTCATTCCACGCCATCTCTCCACTGACAGCTCAGATCATACCACTTAGTCGAGCAGCTCGCCTTCCTTTTCCCAAGTCTTCACAGACCAAACTTTGCAACATTTTCGTTACGCTACTCTTTTGCCAGGAATCACCCATAACTCACGGAGCTGCCGAAGACGTATACTAAGTAGACAAGACCTGCGAATTATTAATGGAAACCTTCTTAAGAAGGGAACTGAGTGACATCAAGGCAAGCTTATTTCAAAATAAGTTGAAATTAGATTAAATTATATCCAGGTTCTGGACTTAGGAGATAGGATAAGGAAACTTGAATCAAAGAGACAGACTAGAAACAGGGAAGATACGGGGAGAAATGCCTTTATAATCACATATGAACTGGAAGATCTGGATAAGGAGAAGTTAAACTATATGAATGACAAAGTTATTTCGTTTTATCGGGGAGAAAATTAGTGAGTGACATCGATAAAGCTCTTAGAATAGGGAAGAAGACTAGTAAAAGTTCGTATGATGTGGAGCCTAAAGACCCGAAAAAATCTTGGAAATATGCGAGTCATCTGATATTAAGTAAAATATCGATCAAAAATGAACTTAATGCAGAGGAAGTGAAAAACATGAGGAGTCTGCGTTTTCACTTTGGGAAACCATGGAACTCAGGGGTGAAAGCATTTATTCGCGGAAACAAATTGTACCAATTTATTCAGTATTAGCCAGAAATGTGTGGTAGGTGACTCTTGGAGTTGAACTTGGTCATCAAAGCATGTGCAGAAATGGAAGGTGGTTCAGATGTGTAAGCACCTCGAGAAGTCCGTGCCACGGCATGCAAGCAAGAGAGTGCTGACTTGTCGGGAACCTGTTTTGGCAAGGAAGACGGAAAATGAGGGAGCGGTGACTCGGTGAAGACTTCGGGACATCTACACTATAGACCAGCATAACATTAAGAGGAAACTGCGTTCAGGAGGGAAGATATCACAGGAAAAAATGTAGAAAAAATTAAGGTATCATTACATTTGAAGGACATTTGCGCTAAATAGGGGATGAAGAGATGGGTATGGAGGAGGAAAATTACTTCCACAAATGGAAATATTACACTTATAGAAGAACAGCGGATTAATCGTAGTCGAGCTATAATTATGGCAGATATACAGGCGAGTAGATAGGTCTAGCTAGTCTGGCACATTCGATGCAAAAATATGGAGAACATTTTGAATAAAGTGGGAAGTTATGAGGTGAGAGAATGAATGTGTGAAAATTAAATTACAAGAATGATTGAAACATGACCTCTGGTAGGATGTTACAAATATTTAGAGTATAACCGAACAGGGGTGAGTATGTAAAGGGAGTTATTGGCAAGGAATATCTGTGTTTACAAAGGAAGAATTATGTAAATATCTAGAACGTGTGTAATTAGACCTCGACGAAGTAGTCTGAGTGAAAGTAGTTAAATGAAAAGCGGGAAAGAGAGAATTTATCATAGGCTTTTGCAGCTATCATCCAGCGAGATAGCCCGTCTTTTAAAGAAAAGAGTAGATGTTAAAAGTTTAACCGAACACATGTTTAATAATCACTTAATAATTGATAGTAACGAAAAGTTTAACACAGTAGTAAATAAACTAATTAGCTATATAGACGAAAAATGTACACTGTTCGTCAATAACGGAGGTAACTTAAACAGTAAGAGAACAACATGCCCATGGATGACACCTGACCTCTTGAAACTTGATGAACAATAGAACAACCTTTATGCCAAAATTAAAAGGCAACAACTTCGAAAGATAAACATATTTAATGACCTTACTGGAGAAGTAAACCAGAGTAAATTAATGAATAAGGAATCGGGGATACTTCCAATAGAATATTTTCATGCAAGGGTGGGTATAAATAATCCGGTATACGATAGAGAAATAGATGAAATGTTATTTTGGGGCATGAGAAGTAAAGACAAAAACTGCACCAGGAATAAATGGAAAATATTAGAAACGTGTACAGTAGAGCAATGGAATAGTGGGATGTAAGAGCGAATTTAACTTATGTAGTTGACTCAGCAGGAAGTACTATTGCTCTCAAAATGTGTGTACGTATGTATGTATGTATGTATGTATGTATGTATGTATGTATGTATGTATGTATGTATGTATGTATGTATGTATGTATGTATGTATTGTACCAGGAAAAGTTTGGGGCGTAAGGCATGAGAAGGATCTCAGGTAGTGGAAGTTGGTTTGGAGCCGGTACATAGCAGGATAGACTCGCAGGGCGAATAATAGATGGTTATATATTTTTCAAACAATTTATTAATAATGTTAATTAATTCACCACCCTGCAATGTTGATAAAGGATTCAAATAGTATGTCGAAATCAAAAGGGTTAACGTAAATCTTCTTGAGTGCAATTTGTGAAAATAAATAAATCTCACAGATCCTATAGTCTTTAGCGAAAACACAAAGTGTCAGTTTTTCACCTAAAGTCTTTCTAAGTATTATGACATGACATGAACACATTTATAACTGAAAATAAGAATTTTAACTTCTGTTGAGAGTTTCTCAGTTTGTTAGCCTTGAAACTTAGAACACTTGAACTCCTAAAGTCTTTCTTCTGTGAAATAGATTTTGAACATAGATTTATCATTAAAAGATGATTTTTGAGTAATGATGGAGAACTACAAAGTATCGTCACACGCAGCACTGGGTAAACCACTGTTAAAGATTGGTAAGAGAAAAAAAAAGGTCAGTCAGTTTGTGACTACTCACTTATTAAAGAAAATTTGGCTTACAAATACTGATGAGAATCTGGAACATTCCGCGGGTGCGGATGATGACTCGAACTTGAAGTTCCACTAAGAAACCACGTTGACGTCATAGATGAAATGATGTTGAAGGTAGCTGGATCTTGTAGAATTTTCTCAAGACTTCTGCTGCTCGTGGACATGATTTTAACACTGAACATGCAAGTAGTATTGACAGATGCTATAGTTCACTGTTAAACACAGTCCAATTTGTATGTTAATTTTAGGACGTCAATTGAACGATCACAGTCCTTGTTGCAAAAAAACACTATTTTAAATCGTCACTGAGAACGTCCAACACAGTGCAAATACGTAATATTTCTCATTACCGTCTCTGACCACAGTCTTTGAATCGTTATCCTGACAGATAACACTGATTCTCTAATGTTGATAGAACTATATTATTTTAGAAAAGGTCCTTAACTTTCACTAAGTTTATCACTGTAACACGCCATGTCCTAATATGGCACATAGATAATGAGACAAAGTCCAAGTATGTGCTATGTTAGAAAATAAGTTCTAGAGTAGTTAGAGTTACTGTACACGACAGTTTCTGTTGGTAATTTAATATCGTGTAAAATTAATTAAGTCCACACGTCATGTTCTAGTTTGTGAATGTCCAATATATAACTTCGAATTTCACTGATTTCGTACGTGTTATACTTCTAAATGTCTGTAAATTATATCGTAGTCGCGGCACAATAGACTACTTACGGTGCGACGTCCTTTTTCAAGTACGATGGCGATTTACTATCCCGTAATTTCGTCTCCGCGAAACATGACGAAAAGTACTGTCTTCGAGACTGCACGAACATACTATGCGAGGGCCAGTCTCCCCTCTCCCTTACTCATACACATACTACACTGCTAGACTGGACTACTTGCAATGAACTGAACTTAACTCAACACCACCACCTGTTAACCTTGACCCAGTGGCATATATAGCTGGCGCTGGGAGGGGTAGTTTCTCTCGGCCATGTGACTTTGAGTGCGTAATTTCTGTTAGATTTTAAATCATTATAACTCAGCAACCATGGGATGGATTAATTTGTAATTCACAGGGATTCATTTTTATGACGTCCGCTACAATTTAGCGTTTGTTCCATTAAAATTGGTACAGGCGTTGAAAACTTGCGAAAAGAAAGATATTTTCGAGAAATATCTCTAGGGGAGGTGAGCTTTGAACGATAGGTGACGTCACTTGACTCCGCCTAGCGCACGCGTGGAGTCTGGTACATACCGGGACATTCTTTTACTTAGATGTTCATACGTCGGACGGATCTTATATGCTGGAACAACATTTCTTTTGATAACTATGGACCACCACCTAGGCTTTCCTGGTACATCTTCCCCTTGGTTGGACGAAAAGAAAATACGCAGGATTTTCTTTTCCAGGCTTTACTCTTCCTGTGGTACATATTGTTTTATGTTGGCTGAGTTATAAATACCCTCAAAAGTGCCATCCAATCTTACAATTTCATAAGCCCCGTTTCTCAATACAGTGCGGACACGGTAAGGACCTACGAATAGTGGACAGAACTTAGCGTAAATCCTTCTCTCAGGGTTGGAGGTAGCTGGTCTCCGTATTAAAATAAGGTCTCCAGGATTTAATGGTCTTCTGAACTTCCTATTACGCTGGCGTCGTTCTCTGAGGGCAGCTGCATGTCTTAACCTGGTCAGCGCGTCGTTGATCTTAACTTGCTGCGGCACGATAGCATTTGGTAGAGCGGGTAAAATTCTGTCCCAAGGTTGCTCTGGTTTTATCCCATGATGTAGCCTGAGAGGAATGTCATTAGTAGATTCATGCACAACAGAGTTTATAATTTTTTGCATTACTGGCAAGACCTCGATTCACTTCCAGTGATGTTCGCTACAATAAATTCGGCAGAATTTAGCGAGTTCTCTCATTATTCTTTCAGCAGGGTTAGCTTCCGGATGCCTAATAGAATTCATGATATGACGGATGTTGAGTTCTTCTAAAGCCTGTTGGAATTCTACGGAAGTGAATTGCGTTTCGTGATCCGTCAGTAAGTATTCAGGCTTTCTCATCTCAGGGATGATGTTCTTTTTCAGCCTCCTTAAGATGTTACCGGCGTTAGCTTTCTGGATAGGCAACAGCATAGTATATTTGGAAAAGACATCCACAACTACAATGACATGTCTGTTCCCCCTGGTCGCCTTTGGCAAAGGGCCGTACAGATCGATTGCCATTATTTCTCCGGGCTTTTCCGGGATCAGCGGTTTAGGAAATTCCTTGAGGAGATAATTATTTGATTTGATCCGCTGGCATAAATCACAGGACCGCAAAATTCTCCTAGTGTCTCGCCTAAGATATTCCCATGTAAACCTTTCCTTAATAAGGTTGAGAACTTTATCCGTACCAGCATGACCTGAGATTGAGTGACCATGCCAAATTATAGCCTTCCTGATTTTGACAGGTGCATAAATCCTGCATTGCGTCTTAGCTAAATCTACGTACTTCATAAGAATCCCATCCCGTAAACAGAAGTTTGAAGAAAGTCGTTGGAGACGTGGGAATACATCATCATCGGCGGGAATCGAACCTGATAAAAATCGAATTAATTCCCTACAATATGCGTCTCTTCGTTGCATTTGGGCAACGTAGCGCAGTTTGCGATGGCATTCTTCGTCATCATCATTCATGATGTTAACCTCGTGAACTTCAATAACTTCAGCAGGGTTGCGGCTGAGGGCATCTGCTAAGGCATTCTTCCGACCAGGCCTATGTATTACTGTGAGGTCAAACTGTTGAATAAAAAGAGCCCATCGGGAAACTCTTTCATTCGTCATGTCAGATGACAGTATGAATGTCAGAGCTTTATGGTCTGCGTAAATCGTAATGGGATAGCCGTAGATGATTTTCTTCCAATACTGGAGAGAAAAAAACAACAGCCAGAGCTTCGTGTTCAGTTATGGTATAGGACTTTTCGTGAGGTCGTAGTTTTCTACTTAAAAACGAGATGTAAAGTCTGTGATCGGGATCTTCAGGTTTCATTTGATACAGCACTGCGCCCATTCCTACAGAACTGGCATCACACTCTATGAAGAAGGGAAGAGAAAAATCTGGATAAACTAGTTTAACAGAGTTCTTCAACATGTCCTTGGTGGAAAGGAGAGCTCGTTCACATTCCTCCGTCCACTTCCATCTATTATTCTTAAGTAGTAGTTGCTGAAGAGGAGCTACCGTCTCAGTGTAATCTGGGCAATGTTGAGAAAAGAACTGACAAAGTCCTAGGAACTGTCTCACGTTTCTAATGCGCTGAGGTCTAGGAAAGTCAATGATACTCCTAATCTTGGCAGGGTTAGGTTGAATTCCATCACCACTAATTACATGTCCTAAGAATAATAGTGATGTTTGGAAAAGTTGACTTTTCTGGGCATTTATCTTGAAATTCTTCTTCTCCAATTCCTGCAGGACCAGACTGACATCTCTCACGTGCTCTTCGAAAGTTCTCGAGGCAATCAAAATATCGTCAACATAAATCGTAGTTATGTCCTTTACATCATCTGATAAGTGTTTTTCCAAGGCTCTGATCAGAACAGCTCCCGAGTTTTTAATACCAAAGGGCATTTTATTTAAAACATAGGTCCTATTTTCAAATAAGAAGCCTGTGAAAAGTCTACTTTCAGCATCCAATTTTATATGATAATATGATGAAATTCCGTCAAGGCAACTAAAGAAATTCATGCCGTGGAATCTTCTGTTGATATCCTTAAGCAATGGAGGACGGTCATATTCTAATGTCAGTCGGTCATTTAGGACCCTCGCATCTAGGCAAATTCTGATACTGCCGTTAGGCTTACGCACTGTGGCCAATGGATTCAAGTACTTAGTTGAGCAAGGCGAAATTATCCCATCATCTGTCATTTTATGAATTAAGTTACGAACTTCTTCTCGATATTTCTCGGGGACGGGATATGGTTTCTTCTGATAAGGAGACAAGTCATTTACATCAAGATGATATTCGTAGCCAGCTATCTCTCCAGGCTTGACGTCGAACACACATGCAAATTTTTGTAGAACATCATTTTTAGCCTCCTCCAATTTTAATTTAATTTCCGGGTCTTCAACCACACTGGTTATTGACATTATATAATTCGGACCTATAATGGAGTTCTCATTGAACAGGGACTCTGCATCGTCCTCACTTTGGTCACCCTTTCTACATTCTGCTTCGGCTGGCGCAACCTCGCTTACAGCGGGCCCAATAATGTCACCACCGGCTACTCCGAAACGGGCTCCATTCTCTTGAACTTCCAGATCACTTCGTCCTACCAGCTGTAGTCCTGCGGAACTATTCTTTAATCGGACGAGGTTGGCATCATAGTCAATGGTTCCTTTGTATTTGATCATAAAATCTGATCCAAGTATTAAGTTGAAGTTAAGACGTGATACTACCAAAAATATGTGTTCGAATGTCTGACTGTTAATTTCAAACTCTAAAAATGCCTGGGATTTACACTTAACAATTTTATCAGGAACTATCCCTCTTACTTTGATCTGGGCTGCAGGCATTAACAAAACATTGTTCTGACTTTTAAGTGAGTCTACAAGCCTATCAGAAATCAAAGAAGCTTGCGCTCCAGAATCGATGAGCGTAATCACCTGTAGGTTGCCTGTGCGTACTGTTATGACCGGTAATGAACGTGTAATAATTGGCCTTGGTGTTTGTGCATCTTCAAATAGTAATTCGGAATCGTCAATGTGCCAGTAATTGATAACAGCAGTACAATAGTTTGAAATCTCGTCCTCATCGTGTTCTATAGTCAATCTCCCTATTGTGGGATCGGCGTTTTTTTATAGCGCCTGTTGATTTAGGATCAGGTGGTTTTTGTTCTCTTGGTCCGAATTGACGTTGGTATTCCAGGGATGTGGCTCCAAGCTCATCAGGATTACGATTTCTCTCCCTGATGTATTCCCGTGTATCCTTCCATCTACTTTCGAGTTCTCGTCGTCTTGATTCACGATTTCCTTCAGGAGTGCTTTCATGCTGTCTCCATAAATTCCTAGGTTGGTAAGGGTGTCTATCCTGATCCTTCTGACGTCTAAGATTCCGGAATCTTGTTGGGTTGTTAGGGCTTAATCTGCCTTCTTCACGTGTCCTGGGTTCCTCTCTCTCCGGCGGTCTTATTTCCGCAGAGTTCGTATTTGTTTCTCGACTCCTGTTTGTTTTCGAACTAGATTGGATATTAGCCGTATCTAACCTGCGCAAAGTAGCGTCGAAATTCTCCAATGTTTTAATGTTGGCAGCGACTAGTATCTCTTGAACATGAGGCGGATATTGAAGTGTCAGGATCTGTATGAGTTCAATATCTGGCAAGGGTGGATCTAAAAACTGTAATTTTTTTAATTGCATTAAGCAATAATCAGAATATCGGGAAGTATTGACTGAATTATTGTATTTACTAGAGTAGAGTTGCATTTTGACGAGGTGTTGTCTTTCAGAATCCCAAAAGCGTTCGAGAAGTGCCTTTTTAAAGTCGTCATAGTTTTTAAAGTTGCTCTTGAAAGCTATGAACCATGACAAGGCTCGTCCTTCTAGAAGTATGGATACTACTCTAAGTTTTCTATCGTCATCTACCCTATTCTCTTCCAGGTAATCGTCGACATTTAACAAAAATTCCCGAGCAGTATACTCGTCACGTCCTGAAAATTTGACTGGTTTGTCATCTGGTACTTTAATAAGGGTTGTTGTGCTGTGTACTTCCCTCGATGAACCAGGGATTGTGACGTCAGTTGTATGTTCTTTGAGTTTAATTTGATTCACTTCTTCAGACAAATTCTCAATTTTGGAATTAATTGAGGTGTCTAAAATTTTTTATTTCATTTCTCAAGTCAGTTTTAATTACTTGCACGTCTTTACAGAAAGCAGCTAGCTGGGTATGCGTGCTGTCTAGCTGTCCTGTAATACGCTTGTCAAGTTCTCCTTGCGTGCTCTTAATTAATCCTATCTCGCTACGCAATTTGCCCACATCGTTCTTTAATGCATCTCGCAGGTTTTCCTGCACCTGAGCTAACTTTGCTTGAGCTTGTGAGATGTTACCATGGGATTCTTGAAATTCAGTTCGTAAGTCTTTGAGTTCGGTTGAAAATGCTTGAACGGAAGGAAGAACATTTCTAAGATCTTTGTCTAAAGACTTGACGACCTCTGTCTTTATTTCTTCCTTGATAGACTCTAAGTTTTCAACAAACTGATCCCGCATATTTTTCAATGTGGCTTCGACTTGTGCACTAGAATCAGTAAGTTTCTTTTCGAGGCGAGTTCCAGCTTCACGGAATCGTTGCTCGATAAGGGCACTGGATTCAGTGAGCCTTTTATTAATGACTTTATCGGCCTCTGCAAACTTAGTGTCCAAGGTCCTGTCAATTTTAGAAGTTAAATGTTCAACCTTGCTATTTGACTCAGTTAACTGCGTTTGTAGTTGAGTATTTTGTGCCTGTAATTGGGAATTAGACTCGACCATTTGAGCCTGCAATTGGTTATTTTGAGCCTGTAATTGGGAATCAGACTCTACCATTTGCGTATTAATTCGATCTACTTGCGTGTTCATTTGAGCCTGCATTTGTGTTATCTGGTTATTGGACCTATCAATCATAGCATTCTGATCGTTAATGCTAAGCCTGAGAGCTTCGATTGCTGCAAGTAAGTTATCCATGTTTCCGGAATATTCGAATAAGTCAAATACAACAAGTTCTTCGTGTTCGTAATAGTTGCAGTCGAACCCTGTACTCAAATTGCAATTTATGATGACTTGAATCGAACCCTAAATGTTGCGATGATACCTATTATTACTGGCGCATCATCTATTATTATGGCACGGCTCCAAATCGAGCCCCTGAAGTTGCGGCGCCATCTATTATATATTCTATCCTCTCTGTACCAGGAAAAGTTTGGGGCGTAAGGCATGAGAAGGATCTCAGTTAGTGGAAGTTCGTTTGGAGCCGGTACAGAGCAGGATAGACTCGCAGGGCGAATAATAGATGGTTATACCTTTTTCAAACAATTTATTAATAATGTTAATTAATTCACCACCCTGCAATGTTGATATAGGATTCAAATAATATGTCGAAATCAAAAGGATTGACGTAAATCTTCTTGAGTGCAATTTGTGAAAGTAAATAAATCTCACAGATCCTATAGTCTTTTGCGAAAACACAAAGTGTCAGTTTTTCACCTAAAGTCTTTCTAAGTATTATGACATGACATGAACACATTTATAATTGAAAATAAGAATTTTAACTTCTGTTGAAAGTTTCTCAGTTTGTTAGCCTTGAAACTTAGAACACTTGAACTCCTAAAGTCTTTCTTCTGTGAAATAGATTTTGAAAATAGATTTATCATTAAAAGATGATTTTTGAGTAATGATGGAGAACTACAAAGTATCGTCACACGCAGCATTGGGTAAACCACTGTTAAAGATTGGTAAGTGAAAAAAAAGGTCAGTCAATTTGTGACTACTCACTTATTAAAGAAAATTTGGCTTACAAATACTGATGAGAATCTGGAACATTCCGCGGGTGCGGATGATGACTCGAACTTGAAGTTCCACTAAGAAACCACGTTGACGTCATAGATGAAATGATGTTGAAGGTAGCTGGATCTTGTAGCATTTTCTCAAGACTTCTGCTGCTCGTGGACATGATTTTAACACACGGAACATGCAAGTAGTATTGACAGATGCTATCGTTCACTGTTAAACACGGTCCAATTTGTATGTTAATTTTAGGACGTCAATTGAACGATCACAGTCCTTGTTGCAAAAAAACACTATTTTAAATCGTCACTGAGAACGTCCAACACAGTGCAAATACGTAATATTTCTCATTACCGTCTCTGACCACAGTCTTTGAATCGTTATCCTGGCAGATAACACTGATTCTCTAATGTTGATAGAACTATATTATTTTAGAAAAGGTCCTTAACTTTCACTAAGTTTATCACTGTAACACGCCATGTCCTAATATGGCACATAGATAATGAGACAAAGTCCAAGTATGTGCTATGTTAGAAAATAAGTTCTAGAGTAGTTAGAGTTACTGTACACGACAGTTTCTGTTGGTAATTTAATATCGTGTAAAATTAATTAAGTCCACACGTCATGTTCTAGTTTGTGAACGTCCAATATATAACTTCGAATTTCACTGATTTCGTACGTGTTATACTTCGAAATGTCTGTAAATTATATCGTAGTCGCGGCACAATAGACTACTTACGGTGCGACGTCCTTTTTCAAGTACGATGGCGATTTACTATCACGTATTTTCGTCTCCGCGAAACACGACGAAAAGTACTGTCTTCGAGACTGCACGAACATACTATGCGAGGGCCAGTCTCCCCTCTCCCTTACTCATACACATACTACACTGCTAGACTGGACTGCTTGCAATGAACTGAACTCAACTCAACACCACCACCACCTGTTAACCTTGACCCAGTGGCATATATAGCTGGCACTGGGAGGGGTAGTTTCTCTCGGCCATGTGACCTTGAGTGCGTAATTTCTGTTAGATTTTAAATCATTATAACTCAGAAACCATGCGATGGATTAATTTGAAATTCACAGGGATTCATTTTTATGACGTCCGCTACAATTTAGCGTTTGTTCCATTAAAATTGGTACAGGCGTTAAAAACGTGCGAAAAGAAAGATATTTTCTAGAAATATCTCTAGGGGAGGTGAGCTTTGAACGATAGGTGACGTCACTTGACTCCGCCTAGCCCACTCGTGGAGTCTGGTACATACCGGAACATTCTTTTACTTAGATGTTCATACGTCGGACGGACCTTATATGCTGGAACAACATTTCTTTTGATAACTATGGACCACCACCTAGGCTTTCCTGGTACAGTATGTATGTATTTATGTATGGTATCCATATGACTAGTAATCACGGGAAGTAGTTGGACCCCTCAGGGGTGCTCAGTAAGGAATTGAATATAATTTTTAAAAATCATGTGGATCCCAGGAAAATGACAATTATCAGCAAATAAAAGCGCACAGTAAAATTTAAAACAAATCGTACCAATGTATTCAATATTAGCCATCCTGGCGAACTATGATTTCTGTGATCGTTACGTTAAATTTTAAATCTTGAAATAGCACAGAATTTATCGCAAAAAAGGGATGATGCAGTAGTTTGACCAATCGTTTCTAACAAATGTTTCAATTATTACATAAACGATTCTGATTTTTAATTTACAATTAATTTTATGGCTGAAAAATATTCATTGTTTAAGTTCAAAATGCTTTATTACCAAATCTGGAAAATATTGAATATTATACAATTAAAATTTGATGTCAATCCAGTCGAAATTAATGTGCATGCGCTTTTAAATTTTAAATTAGCTCGGCAATAACTGATCAAATATGTGTTCAAAAACTCCATAAACACTACACTGAGTATCAACAGGATTAGTTGTTTGTTAGTTAATACTGCACCCACCCCCTATCCAAGTGGGTCTTCGGCGATATATCTACAGCGTCGTAAACTGGGTTGTAAGTCAAGTGGGCATCAAATATATATAACTTAGCGGCTTCAAAGGCAGAAAAATGCGGGTGCCATATCAATAAAAAACGAATGAGAACATTATTTAAAACTGGAAAATAAAAGCTTTTATTATACCTGATGATTATGGAACCTGATGCAAAACAACCATGATAAATACACATGAATAATTATAAATTTCACAGCTAAAAGGTTGAGAATTGTTTAAATCTGTTGAGGACAAGACTAAGTACAATCGTTATATAATGTCGTTATCATGATCTCGCATATACTGAATAATAAACAAATAAACTCACTCAAACTATCCCCACAGACACTGGGGTACCATTACACAACTTACATACGAGTCTGAGTGAATCCCAACCTAGATCTAACCTGTTACCCTACTAAATAACGTACATTATCATATATAAAAAAAACGTTAACATCAAAAATATCAGGGTCAAAAATAAATATGTGATACTGGACACATCACATTAAGTGACCATTGGGTCAGAACCAACGTCATTACAGAACACAATAAAACAATAAAACACAGAACTCAAGCAATACACACGCAAAATATACTGAATATATCTGTTTGCCGTGGGAAAACCCACCCGCTCACGGCGGATGCTACCGAGATCGGAACTCATATCCTGCGACGACTGAAGATGGGACTGACCTCCGTAACTACATATAATAATAATAATAATAATAATAATAATAATAATAATAATAATAATAATAATAATAATAATAATGTATTTCTCGAAGGGTTTACTGGCCTCTGTCGGTAATTAACTTCAGCTGAGATAGATCGGTTGTTTATATTCCATAATGAAATAAATCTAAAAAGTCGCCTTGTTACTCAATCAAGGGGACACTATGTCCTCGCTATATGAACTGACACGAAGCAACAACAAACGTCCCTCCTAGGGAGCAACAAAATACGCGCGGGCATCTCTCTCTCTCTCTCTCTCTCTGGTTTACAGTGGGCGTTCCCAGACACATAATTCACACTTTCTTTGGGAGTCCCTCCGCTCCTTCTTTAAGACGTCGTCTCTTTAAATCTAAAATGACACTTTCTAGACTTTATTCACATAACTTAATTCGTTCACTCATTTCAATGTGGCAACACAAAATTCATCGATCACTTCATCTCATTAATAAGGCCCTGAATATCTCGACCCACCACACGGGTTTTATAATTTCCACCAGGAGTCCCTTCTGCCAACATGGACTAACTCATTTGTCAGCTGGCGAAATGGTTCTCTCCCTTCAGCTCTCCCATAGCCTAACACGACAACTGGGTAACCCAAAAAGGAACAAAAGGTGCCTAAAATCTAGGTCTTAATGAAACATGATACCACTCCTTCGTGTGGTCACCTCCAAAATCCAAAGACACGAGGGCCTAGCTATTATTCATTGGAGTATGTCGGTTCGGATCTCTGAAGATTCATTATAGCACTTCTTCCATCCATGATGACTAATCTACATTCAATATAACTCGCATGCATGATAATACAACTGGTTGAGTACCAATCAACATAAATGAATATTCCAATGGAAACTACTGGCACTAACCATTCTACACAAAGTCAAACTGCGAAAAGCAAATCCGAGAAAATTCCCTAAAATAAAGTAAAAGAATAAAATCCCTAAAAGAATATTTCCGTATTTACAAAACTCTAATTCACTCAGACTTGATACTAACAACAGTGTGCCCTTAATTTAGCACATTTACATTTTAAACAAAGAGACCCTACCAATTATTATTTACAAATTAATGAACTTTAAATGGAAATTGGGTTATTATACGAGTCATGCCGATAAAATGGATGTATTCATCCTCATTCTAAATGACACCTCGGGTAACTCCGGGGAATCCATTGGTCGGTTTACTCCTTCATTGCCTCCAGGCAGACCGCTATGATGATCGGATGCGAATTGGAACTTCTAGCATGAAACTCCATAATCCTTGGCACTGAAATCTCTTTCGGTAACTAAAGCACACAACACACACAGTTAAGCCCGTTACGCGTGTCTGCTTCAAACACGTACTTCACGGCTTGATTCTTGATCCAATGTCCCGGGATCAGAAATACTAATGCAGGGTTATTCATCAGACACCCGCCTTCTGTTTATGACTTTATCTACGCTCACTATATTAATTATTATGCAGGTTCCAATACCCCCTTCTTTGTTTCCGATAACGAAGGGAATAATAATATCAGTTCAAGTTCGTGCTCTAAATGACGGTCAAATAACCCGAATGCACACTCCATTATTTCACCAGTATGAGTTCTTTTCATACACCACTTGTTTTGAGTCATTTCATCCCTTCTTTAAATTAAAAGTTCACACACAAAGGAAACTGTAGCTCGGGACTGACACACGTCTGTCCCTCACGAAGTAAAAGCGAAGAATCTTCTAGGGTGACGCTTCCCGCACTTTATATCTACTAGGAAGATTTCCCCTCTAAAAATTCCCATACACCCTATTCACGAGGTATTAGAGGCACAATAGTGTGATAATCAGGTGACCAGTGATCTTATAAGATGGCCAGGATTCACCCGGACGAAATATGATCTCACAATCCAGAGTAATATTTAAATATCTGTCCTCATTAACAACTCACTCAAGGGACTTCCGCCTGTCAAGTGGATGTCGAGAAATTAAGCACGTGGCCTCTACAACTTTCCACTCCTTCATAACCACCTGATTCTTCCTTTGCAGGGAATTGTGGCCATAAAGGACGTCACAAACCATAGTAAGATGCATTGATGATGAGCAGATCATTTGGATCCCTGTACAATGCAATATTATTAAAATTGTTAATTTCCTTGATATCAAAAACGAAGTAGGCCATGCTGTTTTAAAGATTGTTTCGAGATTACGATGGTGAAAAGTTTACATCTCCCCCTCACAAACTATTTGTAGTCGGTATAACCCCTCCACTCTTTTCACCATGGAGTTCCCTGGCTTAGCTTGGTGGAAACATACCCTAACTTCACGCTTGGCGTTCCACGTTTCGAGTTCCCGCGCACTTGCTTCCAGACAAATAAATGCAGGTTCTCTTGATGCCTAGTGCTTGCTTTACACCCCTGTAGGGTACAATGCATACACAAATTACAGTAAGTTCAGGCACATACTATATGAGCACATACCAACGAACAGCTTCATGATTTATTGCAAAACGTAATTCAGGATTAAATCTGCTCATGTACATGTCTCGTTAAGAGAAATATTGCGTATAATTTCCCATTATTTTACGTAGTCAATCGCATTTTTTATTATATCGTAGCATGACTTACAAAAACGAAAATTCATTTTTCTCAAAATATCACAATGATTATTACAAGAATTCATTTTTTCCAATATTAAAAAAATAAAAAATAACAGTTACATTTTTAATGCTAAGATCTCCTAGTTTGTCAGAGTTTCCATTTTACAAGAAAAGGAATTGTAATGATAGACTTTCAATACATGTTAGTTGTTTATTTTCTCTCTTTATGACTCACTTGGTCATCAACTTATAGGACTTATGGGACTGCGGTGTCCTGTATGCCTTACTCGGTTGTATTTTGTCACCAACTTTACGTAATTTTACGTTGTGTTCTGTATACTACACTGATTTAACAACGTAACGTACCTTTCTAAAGAGCCCAGGTGCTGTGTTGAGAACAACTTAACGTGACTTCGTGTAGAGTACTGTATACCACATTGAGCCTTCACCTTAATGTACCTTCCTGTGAAGTCTTGTACATGTCTC
This sequence comes from Anabrus simplex, assembly GCF_040414725.1. Lineage (NCBI taxonomy): Eukaryota > Metazoa > Arthropoda > Insecta > Orthoptera > Tettigoniidae > Anabrus > Anabrus simplex. Next base: position 514,244,046 of record NC_090266.1, on the reverse strand, counting down.
GTTAAGAGAAATATTGCGTATAATTTCCCATTATTTTACGTAGTCAAACAATCGCATTTTTTCATTATACCGTAGCATGACTTAAAAAACGAACATTTATTTTTCTCAAAAAGTCACAACGGTTATTACAAGAATCATCCCTTTCGGAAGATTCCTGTATTCTATATTCCGTATTGAGTCATCAACGTCATGCGCATTTCTTTATAGTTTTGTGTACTGTATTGAGTCATCAACTTAACGTACCTTTCTGGGAGTCTTGTATCCTGTATAAAGTTATCAGTTTAATGTACCTTTCTATTGAGTCCTGTGTACTGCATTGAATCATCATCTTAATGTTTATTTCTGTAGAGTCTTGTATACCATATTGAGTCATCAACATAATGATCCTTTGTACGGAGTCCATTATACTGTATTGAGTCATCATCTCAATGTACCTTACTGCATTTTATGCGGTACTGAATCATCAATTTAATCTGCCTTTCTGTAATGTCCATTATGCTGTATTGAGTCATCATTTTCATGTATCCTTGTGTAGGGTCTGTATACTGCATACAATTGTGAACTTAATGTACCTATATTTGGAGTCCTGTATGTTGCACAGAGTCACCACCTTAATGAACGTTTCTGTATAATTCTGATTTTCACATTGCGCTGTCATCTCAATTCTCCATTCAGTGGCCTCCTACATAGAGTATTCAGTCATCAGCTTAATGTGTCTTCTGTCAGTGTCCAGCGTACTGCATTATATGAAGCTTTTACAGTTTTAAATCCCTTTAATTAATTACCATTATTTTTTCACTACAAAGGACCTGGAGAGAGGGTTTGTGTGCAAATTTGAAAACTTTCAATAAAATTAACTCCTATCGTACAAATTAACATGAAAGGTTTTATATCCATAGCAACGTTGGATCTAAACCGGTCGCAGTTAAAAAGATATTAAGCCCACGATCATACTTAGAAGAAAATCAGGTGATAGACAGTGAATGATGCATTATATCGGCCATTGCCGTTCAGTCAAATATTACTATGTATGTCAACCAAAATGTATTTGAAACTGTTTTTAGGTTTAATTATTGGTACATTTAAGCAATATAGAAAACAGTTTACGTCATAAACCTTTCAAGTTTCAGAGTTTCCGAATGGATACTATCCTGCCATGAATGCGAAGTAAGCGTTTTATATGCCAACTAAAAGAGGGAACTTAATTGCTTTGAAGGTGGCTATGAAATTACTGTTATATTTCTTCACAACATACTGATATCTGAATATTTTTCATTTTTTGTTTATAAATTCAGCTCATATTTGGGAAAACAGATCGTTGTTAATCTATATCGAAATAAGAAATAATCGTGAACATTTTTAACATTTCCTGTTATTATCTTCACACATTAAAAGCTCAGAAAATAACTTTATATTTTTTTAATTTTTTATTTCGTAACGGTCACCGGCTCATATAGGATCAATACATATCTGATATATATGTAGCAGAATTAGGAGATAAAACAGAATCTTAAATGTTTTACATGAGAATAAACGGAAATTGAGATAAACTCATTATAGAGGTACGATACATTTAACGTATACATGTTGCATAGTCAAGATATCTCAAATGTTCATAGCATCTTATGTAAATATTTTACAAGTTTCTGCTTAAATACAGTAAATGAAGCAGCCTGTCGAATATGTTCAGGAAGTGAGTTCTACACATGTGCTGAGTAGTACCGTACATATTTGTTGCCATATTTAGTTGAGTTAATTAATTCAATGTGAATTTTATTGATATCTCTTGTATTGTATGAATATATGTCAGATTTGTTACACACAAAGTATTGGAGTGAGCCAGATGTTTTATCAATTTATATGGAGTGAGCCAGATGTTTTATCAATTTATAGACTATCACAGCTGAAGCTTTCTGCCGTAAAGCTTCAACTGGAAGAACATTACAATATTTGTAACTATAAGCTGTTGGTGTCAATTAAACAGTTGAACCCTTTAACTTCGTAGAATTATGTGTTCACAGTATTTTAATGCTCTCTTGTGTAGGATTTCAACAGTCTGAAATAGCTCTCTACTGCAACATATAAAGTATATGATTTTGAATAAGAGCGTGATAAATATTTTTAGTAGAGTGTTAGTAAGTTTGTATTTAAGTCTATTAAGAACGCCAATTGCTGGTGTAATCTTATTACAAATCGCCTGAACCTGATCACTGATTCGTCAAGAATTAATCCTAGGAATTTTGTCGCCCTAGCTCTAGGTATTTTGCGGTTATAAATTTTGAGTGTAATATCCAGAGAAAGCCTGCATGCTGGTTCATGAAAGATGATATAATTTATTTCCCCCCACCCATGGCACTAAGACCTTGAAGGGCCTTGGACTACCAAGCGACCGCTGCTCAGCCCGAAGGCCTGCAGATTATGAGGTGTCGTGTGGTCAGCACGACGAATCCTCTCGGCCGTTATTCTTGGCTTTCTAGACCGGGATAATTTGTTTCGTCAGATTAATAGTTAGACGATTTACAAGAAGCCAATTCTGAAGTAAAGTAATATCGGACTGCATCATGATTTTGAGGTTATCCGGAGAAGTGTCCGTGTAAGACACGTTAGTGTCATCGGCAAATAGAGACCCTACATCATTCATAAATATCAGGAAAAGAATGGAACCTTGTATTGAACCTAGAGGTACACCGATGGGATACTGTTCACATTATTACACGACACAAATTGTTCTATACCTGTAAGGTAACTGATAAACCAGTTTAATGCTGTTCCTCTAACTCCAGCAGCTTCCAAATTCCTGATTAAAATATCATGATCCACTGTGTCGAAAACTTTCTTCAAGTCAATGAATAATACTGCAGCTATATTTCGTGAGCCTAAATTTTCCTGAAGTTCCATTATTATATCTTCTGTTGCATTGTAAGTACTAGAATTTGGTAAAAGTCCATACTGATATCTGTAAAAGTAATTATATTTTTAAGTTAAAAGCTCAGCAATGTCTCTTAAATTATGTATTCTAAAATTTTACATAAGATAGGTAGTACAGAAATTAGAAGATATATACGTCAAATTTATCTAAACCTTTGTATATTGGTACAATTTTTGCGACCTTCAACATTTTGGGGACAGTAGCCTCATTAAACGATGTATTTATAAGTTGTGTAATATAGGGAACTAGGTACGGCGGCTCTAATATTGTGTGATGTATGTTTGTCTCTTAAAATAGTGTTTGTGGTGGGTAATTAAAGGAGTTTGAAGTTTTCCCTGCGTTATAGTAATGTACATTTCCTAGTGACTATTGAAAGGAAAAATCACGTACTGCTGGCTAATCTTAAAGTGCTGTGTAGTTATATAATTTCGTATTCTCGTTTTGTGGTAGTCTAATTGTAGGTTATGTCACGGAATAAGCAAACGCAAAAGAATAACAAGAACAGCAGCATGATGGATACCCAGGGTCAGTTAAAGTGTCTCGAAGTGGACGAAACTAACATCCGAGTTGCTGAAATTGGACTTGACAATCTAGAATCAACTGTTCGTGAAATACTGAGTACTTCTACGTTCTTCGATTGTATCCTTGAGCGACTAATCGATAAAGTAATTGATAGGCTTAAGGACAGCATCGACTTCAATACGAAGATTATTGAAGATCTTAGAAAGGTAATAAATGAAAAAGATACAAAAATAAAAGAACTGCAACTAGAACTTGAAACTACGAAATCCAAATCTTGTGACGAGATTGATCAACTTAATCAATACTCGCGACGTAATAACCTGGAAATTCATGGTATACCAGAACTACAAAGTGAAAATGTATATAAATTAGTCACGGAAATTGGGTCAGCAGTTGGCTGTGTAATCAATAAAACAGACATTGACATTGCTCATAGAATTCCACAATCCAATAAATCTCTGCCTAGACCTGTTGTGGTTAAGTTCGTGAATAGATGGAAGAAGCATGAACTTATGGTTGCAAAGAAAAATGTTAGGCAACTTTCATCCACTGCACTTAATATTAATGCCACTAACCATACTATTTACATCAATGACCACCTAACAGATAAATCTAAAGGTCTTCTTAAGAGAGCTAAAGACCTTGCAGCGAAAGGCTTCAAGTATGTGTGGTCAAGGGATGGGAGAATTTTTGTAAGGAGAAATGATACTTCTAGCATTATACCAAACCAAAACCAAACCCCATGGCACAACAGCCCTTGAAGGACCTTGGCCTACCAAGCGACCGCCGCTCAGCCCGAAGGCCTGCAGATTACGAGGTGTCGTGTGGTCGGCACGACGAATCCTCTCGGCCGTTAATCTTGGCTTTGTAGACCGGGGCCGCTATCTCACCGTCAAATAGCTCCTCAATTCTAATCACGTAGGCTGAGTGGACCTCGTTCCAGCCCCCAGGTCCAAGTAAAAATCCCTGACCTGGCCGGGAATCGAACACGGGGCCTCCGGGTAAGAGGCAGGCACGCTACCCCTACACCACGGGACTTCTAGCATTATTCAAATCAAAAACATAGACGATGTCTTAGCTCTCTCTTTCCCTTAGGACTTAGGTAGCCTATTTTCTTGTAGGTACACGAATAATCCACGTAATTCTTTATGGAACGTTCTGAATTCCAACTAAGTGAACTACAGGAGATTACTAAGAAAGACGGAATTAGAACTCTATACATCAACTCCCAAAGTATTCGTAATAAGTGGAGTAATTTACTTTATACAATACAGGAAGCACAATGTCCTGAAATCATTGTAATTTTTGAAACATGGGTTTTTCCTGAGGAAGAAAAATATGTTAATCTAAATGGATGTGATGGTCTCTTTTGCTCTAGATCACATAATAGGGGTGGTGGAATTGCCATTTATATAAAGGAACCGTATAATGCTAATATATTATTATCTATTAACAGTAATGCCACTTCATATAGTATATTATTAATCGAGATAAAGGGTTTTGTGAATGACATTCACCTAGTAGCAGTATATAACCCTCATACCAAATTTTCCAAAGATTTTCTAAAATGTTTAGAAGATATTTGGAATAAAAGTGGTAAAACATTTTGTATTACTGTTGGTGACTTTAATATAAATAAATTAGAAAATAGTCATATATCTACTGAGCTTCAGAATTTCTGTGGGTGTTATAATCAAAGTTCATGTAACACTGTCTTTCCTACTAGAATTTCATTGAACTAGTACACTTATAGATCATTTTTACATAAACAGAGTCTGCAAATATAAAATATATAACATAATAAATGATCTGAGTGATCACAATTTATTAATTTTGGATATTAATATTACACCCAAAATGAATACACAAAGAAATTATGTAATGCAACCTACAAAATACCATGTCCCACCTATGGAAAAATACATGTCTCAAACGCCATTAACTATAAATGAAGAGGATAGCTCGGATATCATAACAAGTAAATTAATGACATATTTTAAGGAAAGTACTGCTTTAGTTAAAACTGAAAGTCCTAATCTAAATACGAAAGTTAGACTCTTTTGCCCATGGTTTACTTCAGACCTGTTAAATTTAATCAAACAAAAAAAATTTATATTATAAAATTAAAAGACAACACATGAGATTTAGTATGGGATGTGGCTATATTTCACAGCAGTTAATACAAGACTATAAAGACATACGTAACAGGGTTACTAGAATGAAAAGAGATCTAGAAAATATCAATAAGTTAAACAACACAAATAATCAGTGGAAAGTTATTAATAATATTCTGACAACTAACAAGGGAACATCGGCAATGGGTAAGTCGCCGATAGCGATGAAACTTGGAAAACACATTGAGGTACACGTAAAAATGATGTCGGCATCAATTTTGGGTGCCAACATTCATTAGGGCGTTAACTACGGGGCCTAAAAGTTGCGACTTTTCAAATTCCGCGCGATCAGCGATGAATACCTGCTGGCCAATGCTAAGCTGGCACACTGCGTATCTGGAGACACGCCTCTGCACCTCCTCCCCCCCCCCGCTCCAATTGGTTCGGCACCGCAAGTTCCCATTCTCCCCACGCTTGCCGGCTGCTTAGCTGTTCAACAGGACCGATTGCTTCTTTTCGTACTGTAATTATTGGAATCCTTTAAATTACGTTCCGTTTCACACATAATGATAATAAATAACCTACATTAATATACCCATATTTTATTCAAATGTTATATTTTTATTCCTGCTAATTCCGGTGAGTTGTCACATTCGTGGGTACAACTCCGAGTTAAGTACCACGGAAACGTGGGATGGGGTACCACGTCCTACCTACGCTTAAATTATTATTTACTTCTAAAACGCCTTAAATCTGTCGATAGTGTCCTTTAGAGTGGACATACATATGGAACTAATTAAATTAAATCACCCACCATTAAATAAATCTCCCACCTTTAAACAACGTTAAATACCTTTTTATGTAAAGAAATTACATGCCCGGGTAGAGGATCTCAATGAATGTAATGAGAATCGGTACCTCGGGATATCAAAACCTGGTTATAGGTCCAGATCTTCTTTTTATGACACCTTCCCCCTACCCATTTTGTGTACGCTACCAGTTGTGTCATAACGAAACGACATCGCGGACGACAACAACAACAATTATAAACTCCGAGTTTGAAACTACTGCTATTTTCCGTATTGCGTACTCTGGTATAAGGAATAGGCCTATAGGTAGAATGTTTTTATTTGTGCTTGTACTGAACGATTTATTTATGTTTTGCAGTGACAGGCACAACACATTTCAATTGCAGCAATGGTTGTCGAATATAAATAAATGTAATGCATAGGCTACTTCGATATGAGTATGACATGGAATGTAGTAAAGTTTGACGTAATAAGAAAAGCCTTGAAATATAAAAAAGATGTGCATTTATATATGCAATAGATATACAGTAATCACAGGCAGACCTGTAGTCTTACTGTACCGGTACTTTTGCGTTATAGCTGACGAAGGTCTATGAATTCAACAAGTACCGATATTGAAGTATCACACTACAGTCTTCTGGGTATAATGGCAGTTACATACGCAAAAAGTTAAATGGGTATTGTACGAACAAGTACAACAAAAAACAATTAAAAGGCAACACAATAAATGACTCCGTAACAATTACATCGGGTAAACTCCCCGTCAATAACTGATAGTAAACAAAAACAATATTTGGTCTATTCGAAACATTAAAAAATAGTGAAAAGAAAACCGAAACAAATCACAATTAACAACAGGCACCGTACTTTTTTTTGCTAATTGCTTTACGTCGCACGGACACAGATAGGTCTTATGGCGACGATGGGATAGGAAAGGCCTAGTAGTTGGAAGGAAGCGGCCGTGGCCTTAATTAAGGTACAACCCCAGCATTTGCCTTGTGTGGAAATGGAAAACCACGGAAAACCATCTTCAGGGCTGCGGACAGTGGGATTCGAACCCACTATCCCCCGGCTGCAAGCACACAGCCGCGCGCCTCTAACCGAAAGGCCAACTCGCCCGGTGCAAACGTTTTCATAAACATTTCAGAAAACGTAAACTGACTAATACAACGTGGAAATTACAAAGGAGAGATATGAGGTAGGCTGATAGAGAACGCAAAGTGTAGCACCGGTTCTCTTCGACAGCTAAGCGGCCGGCAAGCGCGGGGAGAAGGGGAACGTGCGGTGGCGAACCAATTGGAGCGGGTAGGGGAGGAGCTGCAGAGGCGTGCCTCCAGATACGCAGTGTGCCAGCTTAGCATTGGCCAGCAGGTATTCACCGCTGATCGCGCGGAATTTGAAACGTCGCAAATTTTAGGCCCCGTAGTTAACGCCCTAATGAATGTTGGCACCCAAAATTGATGCCGACATCATTTTTACGTGTACCTCAATGTGTTTTCCAAGTTTCATCGCGATCGGCGATTTACCCATTGCCGATGTTTCCTTGTAAGAACAGTAACAATGAAGAAATACAACTGAAAGTAAATGATAAGTTGGTGACTGATTCTAGTCAAATTTCTACTATATTTAATGACTATTTCACTGATATGGGTCTGTCTTTAGCTAAGAACATTCCTCAGTGTAAATACCCTCACCTTGAACCTGGCCCATTTAATTCCTTATGTTTAACCCCTACTAATGAAAATGACATTGAACAAATAATTAATAATCTTAAAAACAGTTGTAGTGTTGACTGTTTTGGTATTAGTAATATTCTTGTACAGAGACTCTACATTTATTATACCTCACATCACAACATTAGTTAACAAATCTCTATCAGAGGGTAAAGTACCTGCCAAACTTAAAATCGCCAGAGTTGTACCAATCTACAAAGGCATGGATAAATTTGATGTAAGTAATTACAGACCAATCTCGGTACTACCTCCTTTATCTAAGATTTTAGAACAAGTGGTTAAAAAAAGATTATTCGATTTTTGTTAAATAATAAATATTCTTATCAATTTCAGTATGGTTTCCTACCTCACTCGAGTACCAGTAATGTTATTGAGGATATTATTATTATACTACAACAAGCTTTAGATTCGGGTATGTTAGGAGCTGGTTTGTTTATAGATCTTAAAAAGGCTTTTGACGCAGTTGATCATAAAATTTTATTACATAAATTAGAAGTAGCAGGCATTAGAGGTATTGCATTGGATTGGTTTGTTGATTACCTCTCTAATAGGGAGCAGTTTGTTACATGTAATAATAATCAGAGTAATGTGAAGGTGATCTCAATTGGTGTGCCTCAGGGTTCTGTGCTTGGGCCTTTATTGTTTCTTATCTTCATTAATGATGTGGGTCACCTTAAATTAAAAGGAAGACTATCCATTTTTGCTAATGACACTAATATTTTTTATACAGGCTCTAGCAATCATGAACTTGAACAAAATATGCAGCAGGATATTCGATTACTTGAAACATGGCTTAATTCCAACCGATTAACTATCAATCTAACAAAAACAAAATACATAAATTTTCACAAACCTTTATATGTATTAAATTTGGATAAAATCTGCTCTTCTTCAATCAAAGAGTAATGAAAGTGCACAGTACTAGATTCTTAGGACTGATTATAGATGAAAATCAGTCGTGGAGTAATCACGTGGAGACTAATTGTAATTAAATTATCCCTGTGATTGGTATCCTCAGTAGATTGCGATATAAGGTTTCTCGTGGGTTGTTGAAGGGTATTTACCATGCTCTTATTGAAAGCCACATCTCTTTCATGATACATGTCTGGGCATGCTGTAATAAAGAATTATTTGGAAAGGTAGAGGTCCTTAGGAAGAGAGAACTAAAAATTATTTTCAAATTGCCCATTCTGACACCGACTAAGGATCTGTATAAATATTGTAATAAATTATCACTTCCAAACCTCCGCATAAAGGCTTCTATAATTATGATCTATAAAATTCAAAACAAATTAGTCCGCTCAAACACATCAGTAATTACCAATTCACAGATTCATAATTATGAAACAAGAATTATTTATAATATTCACTACAATCAGATTCATTCCACTAGTTATGGTCAAAATTCTGTTTTTGTACTTTTCTATAACTATGTATAATTCGCTTCCAAAAAATATAAAATTGTTACCAACTTTATCTATCTTCAAGAGTAATGTAACTAAATACCTGAAGTAGTATGGTAATTATGGTTAGGAAGCTTTGTCCTATGTTATCTATTACATCATGTTAAATTATATACTTACTGTATTTTATTTTGTAATCACATTGTGAATACAGGTGCCATTGTCATTTGTTTGTATTGCACCAAGAAGAGCCTTGGCTCAGGTACCTATATTGAAATGAAATTTTTAAAAAATTCTTTATAAGGTTGTTACTTACACCATAACAGTCACGGCTACTGGTATTTTTCATTTTTCTGATTGTACACTATTTAACACATCATTATCATTGGTAGGGTGTAAAAATAGAGAACTACCTGGACCTGTACCTAAATTGGGGTGGTTTTACTTGGAATATTAGTAAATAGGTTTTCGACAATATTAGTAAAATATTCATTAAATGTTGTTGCTATCCCTCGTGGATTTGTGATAACCGTATCCTGTACCCTCAAGTGTATTTATTTACTATCATTATCACTGTCGTTGGTTAGGATTCCATTTAACACTTTCCAATAATTTTTTGTACTATATAATCTGCCGATAAAATATGAATTCTCTAGTTCCCTCTTCATTTTACTAACATTTCTACATAGTGATTTGTAGTCCCTTACCAGTTCTTCTGAATAATATTCCAACCCCATTCTGTTTCTAAGTTGTTGCCTCTTAATTTTTTCTCATAAAGCTTGTTCTTTTGTTTAACAGGTTTCAAGAGGTAAGGTGTCTCCATGGACATATTGTTCTATTACTGTTTACGATACCTCCGTTATTGACGAACAGCGTACACTTTTCGTCTATATAGCTAATTAGTTTATTTACTACTGTGTTAGCTTTTGAGTTATCAGTATTCTAATTAAAAGAATTCAACCCTATTTTCAGTCAATTTACCCCTCCACCCAAGTCATTTTTTAGAAAACAAAAAATACATATTTATCTATTTTTAATACAGTTAAAAATATTATTTTTCACTTAGGTAACGTGGTAAGTTTTTGAGATATACTGTAGAAATGCTCATTTTAAAGTTCCCCCCCTTTTTAGTTACCGTTAAGCGGAGTTTCCAAAAACAAATAATCTATGTTTCTTTACTTTTACAGAAGATTCCAATTACCAATTTTTACGCTGTAACATTTTACGTTTCTGAGATATACTGTAGATATAGTGTTTCTAACACTTCACCCCAACTTGTGATTCCTGTTTATCCCCCATTAATTGGATTTTCCAAAATCAAACAATACGCGTTTTTTATTTTCGAAGGAGATCCCAAATACCAATTTTCAGGTCTGTAATATCTTCTGTTTCTAAGATATAAGTATCCTCATTTAAGGCATTCAACCAGTTTTTCACTCTTTTTCACCCCTCCTATTGGGATTTTCTGAAAACAAAAATATGTTTCTTTATTTTTGAAGGGGATTTTAAATACCAATTTGAACATCTGTACACTTTAAAAGTTTGAATATATATACACTCATCTTAAAAATTCACCCCCTTTTCATGCCCCCATTAATTGGATATTCCAAAAAAAATACGTGTTTCTTTGTGTTCAAAGGAGATCCCAAATACCAATTTTCAGGTCTGTAATATCTTCAGTTTCTGAGATATAAGTATCCTCATTAAAGCCATTCAACCGCTTTTTCACCCTTTTTCACCCTTCCCATTGAGATTTCCAGAAAACAACAAATACGTATTTCTTTATTTGTAAAGGAGATTCCAAATACGAATTTTTATATCTGTAAACTTTAAAAGTTTTGAGATATTGATACACTCATTTTAAAACACCCCCCCCCCCTTTCACCCTCCCATTAATTGGATTTTCCAAAAACAAAAAAATTCCTGTTTCTTTATATTTAAAGGAGATTACCAGTACCAATTTTTAGGTCTGTAATATCTTCAGTTTATGAGATATAAGTGTCCTCATTAAAGGCATTCAATCCGTTTTTCACCCTTTTGCACTCCTCCTATTTGGATTTTCAGAAAACAGTACAATACGTGTTTACTTATTTTTAAAGAAGATTCAAAATACTAATTTGTACATCTGTAAACTTTTAACGTTTTGAGATATAGATACTCATTTTAAATTTTCACCCCCTTTTCACCCCCATTAATTGGATTTACCTAATATATATCTTCATTTTTAAAGGATACCCTAAATACCAAATTTCAGGTCTGCAATATCTTCACTTTATGAGTTATAAGCATCACCATTAAAGGCATTCAACCACTTTTCACCCCTTTACACCCTCCTATTGGGATTTTTCGAAAACAGTATAATACGTGTTACTTTATATTTAAACGGGATTCTAAATACCAATTTTTACATCTGTAAACTTTCAAAGTTTTGAGATATAGATTGTTATAAATCGTAACTACTGAATTATAAGAGGACTTCACCGTCGTGTTCACAATATCACGTTTATTATTATCAACAACACACACACGTCACAGAGTAAAAAAGCAACTATACAAATACAAAGAATACATAGATGTTTCGATGTTGACGTAACCAATGTCAATCCGCGACATCCTCCCCACCCTGGTCAATCTCCAAATGTATGACCAGCTGCACTGGCCGAGTTATGAGTGTGTTGTCAGGCTGCCGCAGAACGACCGTTTTTGCACGTCCGTCTCTTCTTGGGCGCATCTCTTCTATCCTCGCTTTCTTCCACATGTGGCGAGGTCTGACGTCTTCTTGGAAGAGGACGATGTCTCCGATCTTGGGCAAATGTGTATTGGTCTTTTGATTTTTGACCTCATAGTGACTTCTCAGTTGAAGCAGATACTCTTTTTTCCAGCGTCGTGAAAAGTCCCCCAAGACCTTTTGTTGTAATCTGTATTCCTTTACGAGATTTTTCCTCGTGCTCGGTTCTGGGCCCTCTGAAATGGACGTTAGTTTTCTTCCAACAAAAATGGGATGGTGTCAGGAGATCTCCCGTGTCTGTGGTCTGGGTGATTGGCCTGCTATTGAGGGTGGCTTCAACACTTGTCAATACTGTATTGAGACTTTCTTCGTTCAGCTGGGAATGGCCGAGTACCTTCCTTAGACATCTTTTTACAGAGCCAACCATTCTCTCCCAAAAGCCTCCCCACCAAGCCGCCCTCGGTGCGATAAACTTCCAACGAATACCATTGTGAGCACAGTGGTGGTGCACCTTGGTGTCTGTCATAATCTTATTGAGTTCTATAAGCTCGTTATGAGCAGTGAGAAAGGTCTGAGCGTTGTCATAATATATGGTGTGTGGCACACCTCGTCTGCTGACAAATCTCTGCATGGCCATCAAGAATCTATCCGTAGACATATCCGTAGATAGCTCGAGATGGATAGCACGGGTGGTGGCACATGTGAAAAGAATGATGTACGATTTGTTAACGTTGCTGCCACATCTAACGTACAGGGGTCCAGCGAAGTCGATCCCAATTACAGAGAAGGGTTGTGTCAACCGTACGCGTTCTGCTGGTAATGGCGCCTCAATCACCACTGGTCTGCTGTGGTGCGCCAATTTGCACGGTAGACAAGAATAAAGAATCTTCTTAGTTATTTGTCGAGCTCGCAGAATCCAGAATTCTTCACGTAGTTCTGCCAGTACCATGCGTACTCCAAGATGGTGAAGTTTGATGTGGGTCTCTTGAATTTACCTGTGACGGCCGTCCAGAATTGTTGGGTGTTTCTCAGTTCGAGACAAATTTGAGAATTGTAGTCTGCCACCAAGTCGGATGATACCTTCATGTAGAAATGGGTTAAATCTAGCAATGTGTGAAGTGCCTGGTAATCGTTCACCATTTCGCAATGCAGCTAGTTCAACAGTGAACCGTTCCTCTTGAACCCTTTTGATCCAGTATGTGCGTGACGCACGTAGCTCTTCCGCCGTTTGTGCATCGGGGTGTTTTGTGTTCTTGCTCAACATACTGACGAAACGAAGTACCCAAGCTGTGACATGTAGCAATTTCCAGTATGAGCTATACCTCGAGATATCCAGCAGGGGTTCCGCTATAGTGATCGTGAGAACTTGTTGCGTCTTCCTGGCTTCTGGCAACTGCGTGCAGGTGGGTGTTGGGTCACATGACCATGCACCTCTGTCTTTGATGAGCCAGCGAGGACCATGCCACCATGTTTCTAAGGAGGCTAGCTGATCTGCGCATACTCCTCGAGTGAGGTGATCTGCAGGGTTCTGATCTCCAGGACAGTGTCTCCATTGACTGGGGTTTACGTGATTATGCATTTCTGTCACGCAGTTGCAGACAAAGGTCTTCCACTTATTCGGATCGTTGCGAATTCATCCAAGTGCAACAGTAGAATCGCTCCACAGCTGAGCCTTCTTGATGTCACAGACAGTCTCTTGGCAGAAGTAGTGAAGAAGGCGTGTACCAGCAAGTGCCGCTAGTAGCTCTAGTCTTGGTAGAGTTAACTTCTTCTCGGGTGCTAGTCTGTTTTTGCTGCAGACAAGTTTTGTGACCGTAGTGTCGTTAAGCGTTGACTTCGTGTAGACGACAGCTCCGTATGCTCTCTCCGAAGCATCTCAAAAGACGTGCAGCTCTGGTTCATGTCCTGGTCCTGTAATGCCCACCCACCTGGGAACGGATATGGTTGATAGGTGCTGAAGTTTAGAAGTCCACAAATACCAGTTACGTGCAAGATCTGATGGAAGAACTTCCTCCCATGATAGGCCTCGGAGCCACGTGTCTTGGAATATAAGTTTTCCTACGATCCCCACAGGTGCGAAAAGTCCGAGAGTCTCATAGAATCTGGCAGTGGCGCGTAGAATGTTCCTCTTCGTCCCTGGTTTGTCCACCAGGTCTCTTTCTATTTCCCTCTTGTCGGTCGAAATGATGTCTTCAGAGGTATCCCAATCGACACCCAGCACACTCCTTACGGATCTCATTTCCACCTCCTCGTTGCGCAAGGCTTCCTTCAAGGTCAGTGAATTGGTAGCCCACTTACGGAGTGGGAGTTTGATCTCCATCAAAAGGTTGGTGAGTTCGTGATATAACCTCATCGCGAGGATGTCGTCTGCAACACTTGTTATAAAGTCATCCATAAATGCTGATTTATCGAGAAGACCCGATGCAAATGGATAATTATCTTGACGCAGTGTTGCCAGTTCCCTAAGACTAGCGGACAGAAGAAATGGGCTCGAAGTAAGTCCAAATGGCACACGTTTGAAACGGTAGGCTATGACCTCGTCAGTGAAATTGTACGCATCGTCTCCTGTATTCTCGGTGCGATACCACAGGAACCGCGTGAGGACTCTGTCGTTTTCGTCTAACGCTAATTGTAAAAATGCTTGGTGACCATCACACGCGAGAGCCTTCGGGTGGCTCCTGAAACGTAGCAGGATTCTTAATATTTCGGGGAGCAAGTTAGGACCTATTTCCAGTGTGTCGTTCAGTGAAGGCAAGTCTGGTTCATGTGACGACGCGTCGAAGACAATTCTGTACTTTGTGATGTTTCCCCTTTGTTTCTTTACAATGTGGTGTGGCATATAGTAAACATTATAAGAAGTGACGTCCTCGGGTGCAACTTCCACGTGCTCTTTCCTTATGTAGTCCCACATGTGATTGTAGTAGATGTGTTTCAATTCCTTGTTTCTCTGCAGTTTAGCCTCTAACAGGGAGAATCGTTTTTCAGCGTGGTGCGATTGTCAGTTAAGGGAATGCCCACCTTTCGAGGTAATGATACAACTCTCCGTCCATATTCGATGCGGTAAGAGTCGCGAAACTCTTTAAAAATAGTGTTTTCTTTAATGGAAAATTTTCGCTCCAGGTTATCCACAATTCCAATAGTTTCTAAGTCCCAGAACCGTCGCACGCTTTAATCAGTTATCTGATCCGTTGTGAGTGAGACATGATGGACCATTATTTGGTTCATCGTAGTGCCAGATCTACTTCCGCTGAGAATGTAACCGAAGATAGTAGGAAGAAGAACCAGTGATGTTGCTACTCTGATAGGTTCCTTCATTGTTACTATCTTCCAGTATGAATCCGCACCTATAAGTACCTCGATCGGAACATCTTTGTCAAGGTCGTCACTCGGATCAGCCAGCTTCATCTTCCTTAGCGATGCTAGCGCGGTTATGTCTTGGGGTGCAGTTGGTTGAAATGTGTAGGAGCTGTGACTTTTAAAGGCAGTAATCGATACTTGAGCTCTGGTTGAGTAGCCCATAATGTCGAAACAAACCTTCCGTCTAATATCATACATAGTGGAGGGTGATTCAAACGTGCTTATCTCAAGAGTCTTGCGATCAGCAATATTAAGCTGCAACGTATCGATCAGAGAATTGTGGATGAAGCTCGATTGACTCCCTGCATCCCGTATCCTTTGAGCGTTAAGAGCTCCTTCCACTTCTTCGTTAAGAAACGCCATTAGTCGGGTAGTGTCCCCTTCTTGTATGCCTAGTCTTTTAGCGTGGACGAGCCAACGGCGACAGATGTCCTCTGGAAAGGATCGTAATAGTTTGGGTGCTAAAATTCGACCATATGCGTCGACGTCTTCACCTAGTGCTCTTAATGCTTGTATCCGGCGATGGCATTCAATGTAGGTCGTGTATAATACTTCGGGGGCCTCCGAAACTGCAACTTCGAGATTTTCAAAGTAATCGAGGTGAGACTGAATAATCCTGTTCTTATCACCAATTCGTGTATTCAGAATTGTTTTAGTTTGCTCGTATGTTTCTGCCGTTATAGGTATACCGACTACAAGACGGCTTGGTTCTCCCTCTAAGTACCCACGGAGAAACACGTGTTTGTTTACGACGGACACCGACGAATTTTTGTCAATGGAAGACTCGAATTGCTCCCAGAATCCCGGCCATTCCTACGTTCCCTGCGAATGACTGCAGTTTAATGGTAGGAAGCTTTATCTCCGCTGTAGTCGTGGGTTGAACAAGGACACTTGGATACGTAGTGGTAGAGTCGGCCTCATTCCTCGCGCTTTTCTGTTGTATGAGGCCGTGGTCTTTCTAATCGCCCGTTTGGAGTTTTCCAGATATTCTTCACAGACTGCCACGTCGTCTTCGTACTCCGCGTCATCGAGTAAATCTTGGATACTGTCATTTAACGCATTTAAGGACGCTAACGTTTCCTGTATACGCTCGCGGATATGTTCTATTTCATATAAGTCCGTGGATTGATTGAACGAATGAATCTGTTAAATAAAACGCGTAGTGTTCGAACGTTGAGTTACTCGTCTACGTTTCAATTTCGTGAGCTGATTCGCTATACTGCCTTCCATAATGTCTCCTGCTAGTAAATTAATTCTTCATTGATCTGAATACTATTACTCCTTGAGATATTCAGATAAAAAATAAACATATGCAATGATTGCGCGGCTCAACGTTACGTCATACACTACTGTCAATGAATGGTTGTCAGAGATGTCTTATTAAAAGTTAAAGATCATAGCTTAGTTACTCCATTTTTACAACAGACGGCGCTAGTGTTCTACTCGAGTGTTGCATGCATAGATCTCTTTGGAATGGAAGCCATTACGCATATTTTGACGTAGGTGGGGTTATATTTCTTGTTACGAGTAATATTGAAATTCCTTAGAACTTCTATGCATTAAATGTTCAGAAAAAATTACCAATCTACGGTCAACACTACGTATACTGTAATTGTATTTCGTCTTATCTGTTGGTTTGAAGTTGTAGCTAGTTCTGCGTTGGTGATCCTTTCTTCTCCTCAGAGATGCGTAGATACGTCGAGATTTAAGTCACTCTACATCCGTGTCCGTGGTGTGAAAATCCTCTTCTGTTCTCTCGTGTCGCGTTGAACTCGTAATATTCCTGGAGGATTCGGCACCAAGATTTATGTATTATAAATCGTAACTACTGACTTATAAGAGGACTTCACCGTCGTGTTCACAATATCACGTTTATTATTATCAACAGCACACACACGTCACAGAGTAAAAAAGCAACTATACAAATACAAAGAATACATAGATATTTTGATGTTGACGTAACCAATGTCAATCCGCGACATAGATACACTCATTTTAAAAATTCAGCCCCCTCTTCACCCTCCCATTAATTGGATTTTCCAAAAACAAAAAAAATGGATTTCTTTATTTTCAAGGGAGACTGCAAGTACCAAATTTCAGGTCTGTCATATCTTCAGTTTATGAGATATAAGTATCCTCATTAAAGGCATTCAACCCGTTCTTCACCCCCCTATTGGGACTTTCAAAAACAGTATAATACGTGTTTCCTTATTTTTAAAGAAGATTCTAATACTAATTTGTACATCTGTAAACGTTAAAGTTTTGTGATATAGATACACTCATTTTAAAATTTCACCCCCATTTAACCCGCTTAGCGACGGAATATGCAAAAACCCTTTCGTAGCGAGCATCTACATGTCAATATGAATGTATCCCCAAAATTTAATTTCTTTAAGTCCAGTAGGTTTGGCTCGGCGATGCTGAATCCGTCAGGACATGTTACTTTATATATATAGATAACTTGTTCTGACTGACTGATTCATCATCGCCGAGCCAAAAATACTGGACACAAAGAAATGACATTTTGGTAATATATTCACATTAAGATGTTTGTGCTCGCTAAGAGAGGATTTCTGGATATCCCGTCGCTAAGGGGGTGAAAAGGTGGGTGAAATTTTAAAATGTGTGTATCTATATCTCAAAATTTTGAAAGTTCACAGATGTAAAAACTAATATTTAGAATCTTCTTTAAAAATAAGGAAACACGTATTTATTGTTTTCGGAAAATCCCAATAGGAGGGGTGAAAAGGTTGAAAAAGTGCTTGAATGCCTTTAATCACGATACCGGTACTTATATCTCACAAACTGAAGATATTACAGACCTAAAAATTCGTACATTTGATCTCTTTTAAAAATAAAGAAATATGTACTTTTTTGTTTTTGGAATATCCAAATAAGGGGGGGGGAAGGGGGTGAAATTTTAAAATGAGTGTAACTACATCTTATAACTTTAAAATTTCACACATGTAAAAATTGGTATTTAGAATCTCCCTTAAAAATAAAGAAACGTGTATTTTTTGTGTTCGGAAAATCCCAATAGCAGGGGTGAAAAAAGGGTTGAATGCCTATAATTAAGATGCTTATATCTAAGAAACTGAACGTATTACAGACCTGCAAATTGGTATTTGGTATCTCCTTTAAAAATAAAGAAACATTTTTCTTTTCGTTTGGAAAATCCAAATAGTGTGGGGTGAAAAAGGGGTGGATTTTTAAAATGAGTGTATCTATATCCCGAAACATTAAAAGTTTACAGAAAAAAATGATATTTAGAACCTCCTTTCAAAATAATTACAAAAGTTTTTTTTTTTTTTTTTTTTTTTTTTTGTTTTCTGAAAATCCCAATAGGAGGGGTGTAAAAGGGTGAATAAGGCGTTGAATGCTTTTAATGAGGATACATATATCTCATAAACTTAAGATATTACAGCAGTGAAAATTTGTATATGGGATCTCTTTTAAAAGTAAAGAAACACGTATTTTTTGTTTTTGGAAAATCCAAATA
This sequence comes from Anabrus simplex, assembly GCF_040414725.1. Taxonomy (NCBI): domain Eukaryota; kingdom Metazoa; phylum Arthropoda; class Insecta; order Orthoptera; family Tettigoniidae; genus Anabrus; species Anabrus simplex. The sequence goes on along the minus strand of NC_090266.1, from coordinate 514,224,952 downwards.
ATGGCTGTTAAACAGGAGTGACAAATTGGGGTCAATTTTTCGAAAGACCATATCTACAGAATATCTGAGAAACGAAAAATGTTACAGACGTAAAAGGTGGTATTTGGAGTCTCCTGTAAAGGTAAAGAAACATAGGTGATTTGTTTTTGGAAACTCCACATAAGGGGAACTAAAATCGGGGTAAAATTTTAAAATGAGAATTTCTACACTATATCTCAAAAAACTTAACATGTTACAGAAGTGAAAATGGTATTTTTATCTCTATTAAAAACAAAGAAACCTGTATATTTAGTTTTCAGAAATATCACTTGGGTGGAGGGGGGGGTAAAAGTTACTGAAAATGGTAGTGAATTCTTTTAATTAGCCTGCTGATATCTCAAAAATGAAGATGTTACAGGCGTGAAATTTGATATTTGGAACCTGCTTTAAAAGTAAAGAAACACGTATTCTCGGAATATCTAATGAAGGGGGGGGGTGTAGGGGAAGGAAATAAAAAATTGACTCAATTGTATGGGAATACTTACATCCAATAAAAACTAAAGTTGTTACAGACGTGAAAATTGGTATTTGGATCTGCTTAAAAACAAACAAAAACGCGTTTTGGGGGGAAATATGTTGGTGGGGCGGGGGTGAAAAGGAGTTGAATTCCTTTCATGAGGACACATAAATCATAAACTGAAGAAGTTCGAGTCGTGATAATTGGTATTTAAAAGATCCTTTACAACTAAAGAAACAAGTATTTTTGGCCTTAAGATTCACTTAGGAGGGGGCGGGTGGAGGAGTGTGAAAGGAAGTGCAAAGAAAGTGAATTAATTTTATGGGGATACTTATATCTCAAAACTGAAGGTAATAGACGTGAACATTTGTGTTTGGATTCTCCTTTAAACATAAAGAAACACGCTTTCTTTTAGTTTTTTTGGGGGGGGTAAATAAATTTAACGGCGGTGGGGTGTAAACGGAGGAGAGACCAATTGATTTTACTGTTCATAATGTACTTACAAGGAGCTCCGTTGCTCAGGCGGCAGCGCGCCGACCTCTCACAGCTGGATTATGTGGTTCAAATCCCGGTCACTCCACGTGACATTCGTGCTGGACAAAACGGAGGCAGGACCGGTTTTTCTCCGGACACTCCGGTTTTCCCTGTCATCATTCATTTCAGCAACACTGTCCAATAGCATTTCATTTCATTTGTCATTCATTAATCATTGCCCCAGAGAAGTGCGACAGGCTTCGGCAGCCGGCACAATTCCGCTACATGGGGACTTTATTCATTCCATTCCTGACCCTATCGAATGACTGAAAACAGGCTGTAGATTTTCGATGTACTTATTCTGATCATAAATCTTTCCTGAGTTCATTTTCAAGAGCCATCTTTTCCTTCGGAGAACGTTCTTAGATTACAGTAGATACTCATGGCAAATATTTAAAAAAATAAACACATTTGAAATGAACGATAGGAATGAGATTGATCGTCCAATTGTTCACCTCTATAATAAGGTCAATAATGGACGGAAGTATGTCATTCGTATGGCCAGAAATTCCGCACACTTGCCTACGCGGGCAATGGTGCTGGTCACATTGTCAACAATGACAATGGCAGCAGATGTAATTTACCGCCAAGTAACGGTCTTGCATCTTGCTGTAGGGTCCAGAACATCTAATAATAATAACAATAACAATAATAATAATGATAATAATAATAATAATAATAATAATAATGTTATGGACCGTCATCAAATGTGAGGACCGCGCTGGAAACGGGTCCTGGACGGGGAATGACTAAGAATGCAGTCCGGCCGCGGGTTCAGTACCACCAAGGCACCCAAGACTACACCACGCCGGATCTTCTGAAGGATTTGATCCATATTAAAAATGCTTATAGGAAAAGATGGCAAAGATTTAGTGACCCAACTGACCGGGTGGAATACCTGGACCTAGCCCGGGAAGTACGAAATCGATTGCTGGAAAGAAAGATTGAAAAATGGGAGGAAACTTACCGTAATCTATTAGAAAACGAGTCAGATCGCGAATTTTTGCGGATTCTCTCAGAAAACGAGTCAGATCGGGAATATCGGCGGATTATATATAAAACAATAAGCATTCAATTATAAATTTCAGTATAATACCGTTGCGAAGCACGGGTATCTTGCTAGTTTTATATATATAGAGTTAACTTGTTCTGAATGACTGATGTTATTTTATATATATATAGATAACTTGTTCTGTCTGACTGATTCATCGCCGAGCCAAAACTATTGGACATAAAGAAATTAAATTTTGGGGATACATTCATATCAACATGTAGATGCTCGCTACGAAAGGATTTTTGGATATTCCGTCGCTAAGCGGGTGAAAAGGGGGGTGAAATTTTAAAATGAGTGTATCTATATCTCAAAACTTTAAAAGTTTACAGATGTACAAATTTATATTTAGAATCTTCTTTTAAAATAAGGAAAAACGTATTAAACTGTTTTCGGAAAATCCCAATAGGAGGGGTGAAAAACGGGCTGAATGCTTTTAATGAGGATACTTATATCCCATAAACTGAAGATATTACAGACCTGAAAATTGGTACTGGGAATCTCCTTTAAATACAAAGAAACAAGATTTTTTTTGTTTTCGGAAAATCCAATTAATGGGAGGGTGAAAAGGGGGGTGAAATTTTAAAATGAGTGTATCTATATCTCAAAACGTTTAAAGTTTACAGATGTAAAAATTGGTATTTAGAATCTCCTTTAAAAATAAAGAAATACGTATTTGTTGTTTTCTGAAAATCCCAATAGGACGGGTGAATAATGGTGAAAAAGCGGTCGAATGCCTTTAATGAGGATACTTATATCTCAGGAACTGAAGATATTACAGACCTGAAAATTGGTATTTGAGATCTCCTTTGAACACAAAGAAACACGTATTTTTTGTTTTTGGAAAATCCAATTAATGGGGGGATGAAAAGGGGTGAATTTTTGAAATGAGTGTATACTGTATATATCCAAACTTTTATCGTGTACAGATGTAAAAATTGGTATTTAGAATCCCCTTCAAAAATAAAGAAACACATATTTTTTCAGAAAATCCCAATAGGAGGGGGTGAAAAAGAGTTAAAAACGGTTTAAATGCCTTAAGTGGCGATACTTAGATCTCAGAAACAGAAGATATTACAGACCTGGAAATTGGTTTGGGATCTCCCTTGAAAATAAAAAACATGTACTTTTTGTTTTTGGAAAATCCAATTAATGGGGGATAAACAGGACTGACAGATTGGGATGAATTGTTAGAAAGACTATATCTACAGTATATCTCAGAAACGTAAAATGTTACAGACGTAAACATTGGTAATTGGAATCTCCTGTAAAACTAAAGAAACATAGATGATTTGTTTTTGGAAACTCCGCTTAAGGGGAACTGAAAAGGGGGTGAAACTTTAAAATGAGCATTTCTACAGTATATATCAAAAACTTACCATGTTACCTAAGTGAAAAAGTATTTTTATCTGTATTAAAAATAAATAAACATGTATTTCTTGTTTTTTGAAAAAACCACTTGGGTGAAGGGGTAAAAGTGACTGAAAATGGGGTTGAATTATTTTAATTAGAATACTGATAACTCGAAAGCTGAAGATGTTACAGAGGTGAAATTTGGTATTTGGAATATCCTTTAAAAATAAAGGAATACGTACTTTTTTCGGATATCCACCGAAAAGGGGGAGGGAAATTGAATAATTAGTTCAATTATTTGTATGAGGAAAACGAACGATTTTGCGGAAGTCAAAATTGGTATTTGGAATCTGGTTTAAAATTAAAGAAACACGTTCTCTCGGAAAATCCAATGAAGGGGGGAGGTGAAATAATTGAAAAATGAATTTAATTAATTGTATGAGGATACATATATCTAATAAAATCTAAAGACGTTACAGACGTGAAAATTAGTATTTTGATCTCCTTTAAAAGCAAAGAACAAAGCGTTTTGGTGGGAAATCATCTTGGGGGCGGGGGTGAAATGGACTTGTATTCCTTTTATGAGGACACATATCTCAAAAACTGAAGATGTTAGAGTCGTGACAATTGGTACTTAGAAGATCCTCTACTCTTAAAGAAACAAGTGTTTTTAACGGGAAATTCACTTAAGGGGTGAGTGTGAAAGGAAGTGAGAAAAAGTGAATTACTTTTATGGGGATACTTATATCTCAGAACTGAAGGTAACAGTCGTGAACATTGGTATTTGGAATCTCTTTTAAACATAAGGAAACACGCCTTCTTTTTGGGGGGATGGTGTAAATCAACTTAACGGCGGTTGGGTGAAAAAGGAGTTGAGACCAATTGATTTTACCGATCATAATATACTTATTCTGATCATAAACTGATCATTTTTAATCTTTCCTGGGTTCGTTTTCAAGAACCATCTGTTCCTTTGGAGAACATATAGTTAGATTACAGTAGATTCTCCTGGCATATAAATAAATATGTTAACACATTTGAAATAAACGACAGGAATGAAATTTACTGTGAAGTTGTTCACCTCAATAATAAGATCAAAGATGCACGGAAGTATATCATTCGTGTCGCCAGAAATCTCGCGCACTTGCCTACGCGCGACGATGGTGCTGGTCACATTGTCAGCAATGACAATGGCTGCAGATGTAATTTACCTCCAAGTAACTGTCTTACATTTTGCTGTAGGTTCCAGACCGCAAATAATAATAATAATAATAATAATAATAATAATAATAATAATAATAATAATAATAATAATAATAATAATAATGTTCTCTGCCATCGTCAAAATGTGCGGACCGCGTTGGAAACGGGTTCTGGCCGGGTAATGACTACGATTGCAGTCCGGTCGCGGTTTCAGTACCGCCAAGGAACCCAAGACGACACCACGCCGGATTTCCTCAGGGATTTGATCCATATTAAAAATGCTTGTAGGAAAAGATGGCATAGATGTAGGGGCCCAACTGACCGGGTGGAATACCTGGACCTAGCCCGGGAGGTACGAAATTGATTGCTGGAAGGAAAGATTGAATAATGGGAGGAATATTGCCGTAATCTCTCAGAAAACGAGTTAGATCACGAATTTTGCCGGATTCTCTCAGAAAACGAGTTCGATCGCGAATTTCAGCGGATGATATATAAAACGTTAAGCATTCAATTATAAATTTAATTATAATACAATAGCGAAGCACGGGTATCTTGCTAGTCTTGTGATACGTGAACTCAGTCTGTTGAGTGATGTCAAATCACTCTGTCTGCTTTGTGTGTAGGAAGGAGATGTTCATCTGTCATCATTCATTCATCAGTACGCTGGCATCTTGCTTGCCACTCATGCATTCTTGCTTGCCACGATGTTGATCTTAAGAAGCTCTTTCTTGATCTAGGACGTTGGCAAGCTGGCTGATATCCAAACAGAGGATGGTCCTGAAATTTCACTGCCATTTTTGTTGTCTTTCCTGGCAGCTATACCGGTGCTATCACGACAAGACATGGGAGCTTTTCCAGGTCTGTGGGATGCAGAACACCAGTGATAATTAGCTTTGCCTCATTTAGTGCCACATCCACGATCCAGAAGAAGCGCACTCAGCTGCGGAATAGCACAGCGCAAAGACAAATGTCTTTACCGCATCTGGGTGCTCCTCTATGTTGTTCCAGTCAAATTCCGCATGATGCTATTTCTAGCAGCCACTTTCTGCTTGATGTTTGAGCACAGTTTTCTGATCGTCAAAGCACGGTCAAGAGTAACTCCCAGATGGCAAAACACGAATCCATTTTGACAAAGGAATATTCGATAAGCCGCCTCTGTGGTGTAGTGGTTAGCGTGATTAGCTGCCACCCCAGAGGCCCGGGTTCGATTCCCGGCTCTGCCACGAAATTTGAAAAGTGGTACGAGGGCTGGAACGGGGTCCACTCAGCCTCGGGAGGTCAACTGAGTAGAGGTGGGTTCGATTCCCACCTCAGCCATCCTGGAAGTGGTTTTCCGTGGTTTCCCACTTCTCCTCCAGGCGAATGCCGGGATGGTACCTAACTTAAGGCCACGGCCGCTTCCTTCCCTCTTCCTTGCCTATCCCTTCCAATCTTCCCATCCCTCCACAAGGCCCCTGTTCAGCATAGCAGGTGAGGCCGCCTGGGCGAGGTACTGGTCATACTCCCCAGTTGTATCCCCCGACCAAGAGTCTGAAGCTCCAGGACACTGCCCTTGAGGCGGTAGAGGTGGGATCCCTCGCTAAGTCCGAGGGAAAAACCGAACCTGGAGGGTAAACAGATGATGATGATGATATTCGATAAGGTTATCATGAAATAAATTCGTGGAATAATGCCCCTAATAATATCACTTTTTAACCTCATTGAATGAAGGCTCCTGTAAATACCTAAGTTATTATAATGTTCACGGTTCTTAAAATTAACTTTGCACAACTGAGAATTTGCTTTACTTAGAAGGAACGTGGCGATCATCAGTCGTACACTGAATAGGCTATATGAACAGTACCTACAACGTTCTGTGCGACCAGTAAGACGATTTCAACTGATTATCAGTCAATATAAAATGTTAGAATGGCTAGCCAAAATGTTGAACTCAAAAATATTTCCTTTCTCGCCAACATCGAATGGATACATGTTCTTTATTTGTTATATATATATTCTTCCTGAGAAGGGCTTATTAAAATTAGAAAATTTCGAGAAAATTAATGATTGGTATTTCGGTACACGTATAGGTTAGTTTCGGATTTATTCCGTATGAATATTTTTCTGCAATCTATGAAGATTAAAAACTGGTTATATGTCATTTTAGGACCATTCTGTTAAATAATTATGGTTATTGTTGACGTTACTTCCGCGGTGATGGTAGTGGTGTTGATGAAGGCCCAAAGTGCTTTGTCTGAAAGACTATAAGGACGTCGACAAGCTAAGTAGGATCCACTAATCGGGCAGCAGTAGTTAACCCAGGTCCTGCACCCTTTAAAACTCTACGATTCACGTTAAGTACATGGTCTACGTGCCTACGTAAATACAGAAATTTCGGGAGCCAATTAATGTTTTATGTGTGCTACGAGGTATTCATAGATTACCTTCGATGTTGATTCCTTAGAAGTCATTTCGACGGTGTATTTATATCAACATCTGTCAATGAGTGGCAAGAGGCCAAACTATGCTGTATTTATCTGAAGTTTGGAATTCGATATGCGTTATTGTAAATCAATTTTTGAATTATGGTAAAAATTGCATGGTCTATCTACGAATGATTTGTCAGTACGTCTGATTAGTTTGGGCTGAGATTATGAAGTGTAACCTAGGACTCTAGGCAAGAAATAATACAACAAGACTCTGGTTTGGCTAGCGATTCCTTTTATGATATGTGTACAAATTCACACTGGAATGAAGGCAATATGTAAGACAATACAAAGATAGAATACTGTAAATTGTTCACATTCAGAAATACCCTTTTAAATCAAACACCCCGTTGCAGCATATTGATTGATAACTGTATTTCTTTAGTGTATTGGTTAGCACGATGCATTCCACTAACGTCAATGTTAAGTTATTATCCAGAATCCGCTCATCTTTCTGGATGAGGTAGTTCAACAATTGTCCTCATAAGCCTAAATGGACTTTGTTCCAGATTCCCAAACTAGTTTTAAGGGGAGCTAAACTCTACAAAACCGGGCGAGTTGGCCGTGCGCGTAGAGGCGCGCGGCTGTGAGCTTGCATCCGGGAGTAAGTAGGTTCGAATCCCACTATCGGCAGCCCTGAAGATGGTTTTCCGTGGTTTCCCATTTTCACACCAGGCAAATGCTGGGGCTGTACCTTAATTAAGGCCACGGCCGCTTCCTTCTAACTTCTAGGACTTTCCTATCCCATCGTCGCCATACGACCTATCTGTGTCGGTGCGACGTAAAGTTCCTAGCAAAAAACTCTACAAAAAAGTCTTCGCTTTTTATGCGTTAGATTCATGCGATAGATCACATATTTCATTGTGTCTGTACTAATTTCCATATAAAAATTCCCAGTAATTAGTTAGCAATTCAGTGAAAATGTTTACGCTCCAGTAGGAATAGTGGACATGGGATATGATCACAACACTGCCCTATGTTGTTTCAGTAGCATTATATTTCTGTTTTTTCAACGAATAACTCTTGAGACCCACGGCAAATTTTTTAAAATATTTTTCATTATCTTGGTGAAAGTGAAATATTATTATGCACTTGTATTTTTATTAGCATTCAGACAGTTTTTCATGCTAGTATCACCATAGAGTGTCCGACTCGTTGGCTGAATGGTCAGCGTACTGGCCTTCGGTTCAAAGGGTCCTGGATTCGATTCCTGGCCGAGTCGGGGATTTTAACCTTCATTGGTTAATTCCAATGGCCCGGGGGCTGGGTGTTTGTGCTGTCCCCAACATCCCTGCAACTCACACACCACACATAACACTATCCTCCACCACAATAACACGCAGTTACCTACACATGGCAGATGCCGCCCACCCTCATCGGAGGGTCTGCCTTACAAGGGCTGCACTCGGCTAGAAATAGCCACACGAAATTATAAAAACCATAGAGTAGCTAGTTATTAAGTTTTGACAATGTCCTGAATTCGGGTCACCGAGCCCATATTGAATGAAATGTTCGATCAGCTGTTCACAAGACCTGGCAGCTGCTGTGATATATTTTAGCAGCTGATAAGTAATTAATAAGAGGTCTTTGCCATTTAAAAGGGAACCAGAAGTACGACAATCTTTAAAAATTATCACAATAAATTATGTCATATGGCTATACATTAATTAGAGAATTTAAAGAAAATTGATACCTAAGAGAAAAAACGTTCTTTTATGGAAAATATTCAATATTGGCAGTGTAAAAATGAAAATAATGTACTACTTGCTATTAGGAATGGAACGATGGAAACTGGTTACTAAGCACTGTAACAATGAAAAGAATACATCCTTAGTCCAGGATAGACTAAGATAGCTGCCAATATTCCAGCACCAGTGAACGTGTCCACTTCTGTACGGCATAAGTAAGTTCAAAAGCTCGCAATAAAACGGAATGGTCTGTTTTATGTGTGCGTAACGTATCATTTACGTTTACCCTATTTACGGTACTGCAATAATGAAGGACAAGGGTGCTATTGAAAAACACTCGCGCAATTCATTTATGCACCTGGTCTAATTATCCCCCGCTTTATCGGCACAACAAAATAACAACTGTTGTAATTTTGCGCACGAACACTCAACTTCAAACACTGTGAAAATACAGTTCCTCAATATTCAACACCCGTTTAGCCCCTACACAGCCATTCTTTGCCAATATTTAACTAACCGGTTCAAATTCCATTCATTAGAATGCCTTTCACTCGGCGATTAGTTTCTAATAATTCTCCTGCTTTCCGAGTGGAATTCGTTACGGGGAGCAAAGATGTAGATTTAAATCTATATGCATTCTAATCTGTAAAATATGTTCTGCTGTATAACAGTAATAACATATAGGTACTCTACGTTATTTCACACGATAACGTAACATTTCGTTGAAGCTTGATGTAGAAGTGTAAGGTAAGGGTTATTCTGCCCGAAGGCAGGTCCGAGCCTCCGCAGAGGTGTTCCTGAGCCGGAGCAACCCATCCAATTCCTGACCACGCCCAATGTTGCTTAACTTCGGAGATCTGACGGGATCCGGTGTTTCAACACGGCTACGGCCGTTGGCGCGTAGAAGTGTAGAGTTGTGAATTAATAACGTGCTCGCTTCGTCACTAAAATATTGCGGTATTAACTGCAGCAAACTGAGAATTTTAAATTATTACCCACCATGAAGTACTTTAGTCAAATTACAAAAGCAAAGCAAAGCAAAGTCACCTCGGTACAGGCCATGAAGGCCCTTGGAGGAGTGGAAGGTAAAGGCTTCCACCATAGTTAACCTCGGCCGCCTTTATCCCCAGGAATTAACCTGGTACTTATTTTTGGTGTAGGCAGACTGAACCTCAGGCCCATATGCACCTCCGGAAGTGGAAATCTCGTTTTTTAAATTTTACGACTTCCTGACGGGGATACGAACCCACGTCCTTCCGGCCAGGCAGCCCCTCAAGTCAAATTACACGCCGTCCGAATTTCGAGTTTGATCATTTGAATCTGCATAGAATGTTTAAATAATGAAATGTATCTCCAGTACTTCACTAGGAAATATGTCATGAGATACAAAAGAAATATTGCATTCTTGGGAACATTCCGGTCGCTTTTGGCATTGGTGCGTTTGAGCAATGTGTATGCAATCGTACAGTCTGAAATCGACAGTATGTTCCAACAACTTGCAATTTGACTACGTCCAATTGTAATGTCCAAACGTAATCAAAGATAACTGTACCTTCTTATATAATTATACGTATTCTCTTTTTCTTATTGGTTCGAACCCAACTCTCGGCAGCCCTGAAGATGTTTTTCCGTGGTTTCCAATTTTCACACCAGGCCACTTCCTTCCCACTCCTAAGCCTTTCCTATCCCATCGTCGCTATAATACCTATGTGTGTCGGTGCGACGTTAAGCAAATTTTAAAAATAAAAAAATTGTTATGTTTATACACATTATTATTTGTCTTAAAATTTTCCCCCACACCTTGGTGGGGTCGAAAGTGAACTCTATTTTTACATGTATAATTGGTCCAGTTTTACAGCCAAATGCCCTTCCTGACCCCAATCCTATGTGAAGAAGTGTATTCAACTATTACGTGCGTCTATACATTAATTAGAGAATTTAAAGAAAATTGATACCTAAGAGAAAAACGTTCTTTTGTGGAAAATATTCAATATTGGCAGTGTATATTAATTGATGTGGTAATTCTGACAAACACAGAAACATAATTCCCAAATCGGAAAAATTAATCAGACAAAACTAAAACCTCTATCCGATCTTGACATAGGATCCTCTCAACCGAGGGGACCACTCAGCCTAATACCGGTCTATGTGTTCTTATGCAGAATTGAATATGAATAAGAAAAGATTGATATATCAAAACGTTCCACTATTCCTCAATAAAAAGGAAAGAATGAGTTTCAAACACTTAAAGATATATTCTTCTATAGAATGAAACGAAAGCGGCAAATGAATGAACGCTCAGAGGTGATTTGAAAAATATTTTTGTACAGGAAGTTAGACTAAGTTTTTGGAGGAATGGCATTGGCATTGGCATTACATATTATAAGCTATCCTCACAAAATCCAACGATCGTTTACAATATGTACAGCAGCTTGTAGATTATACCAAAATATTCAACAGAAGTGATCAGACCTAAAGAACAGAAAGGGTGATATTTGTCACCTGACAACTTGAGATTTCACATGTAATCGGGCATCACGAACATGTTTCAAAAGATTGGTCCACGGTAATCATTAATTACTACACCATTCGACTTCCCTGTCTTCAATATCAGTGGAATTCTATTAATGGAAAAACAATTCTATGGTATCGACACTGTCAAGCAGTACTTGCATGGCTTCCTTAACTCTCGAGTAGATCCAGATAGAACGTATCAATTGCCGTAAGCAAGATGGGAAGTGGTGAGAATATATGGAGAATATTTTGATGAATAGTAGTTGTATTTCAACACGTCAGATCATAAGTTTTGTTCTTTTCGTAGGCGATGTAGTATACACGATATCTTCTGCATTTCCAGTGAAAATTAGTAAAACTGTGAAGTTATTATTCCGGCCATAATCGCGAATGAAAGTTGTGAAATATATCGTGATAATATACTGGCAATATTACCTATTACAAATGTTATTACAAGTATTATCATATCCCAAAAACTCCCTTGAATCATTATTTCTATAACGGTTCACACGTCATCTCTTCAACAAATTCCAGTAATTACTGATAAATCGCATTCGACACTGGGTAGACGAGTGCTTCAGAATAATAATAATAATAATAATAATAATAATAATAATAATAATAATAATAATAATAATAGTAAGACTTGCGTAAATTTTAATTCGGCACATATAACGAAAGGTGTCCACAAGGTTCACTGCACACCATTTTCGTGAGACATGGGTCTTAGGATGAGAAGACATATCTATCCACTTTCATGGAATTTCGCCCCGTATCTACGAAGGAAAAATTATATCTCTAGCATGGGTGAAACGGCATGAATTTTTGGAACCAAACCAAGTTTTTCCCACTGAAAAAATACTGCAGGATCGCAAAAGAGACCTGGTTGATTTGGAATTGCGAGGGGATTTTTCCGCCAAAGCATTTGCTTACTTAAGTCACAGTAAACGGAACTGATCATTCTTTCTGTCGAAGTCGTGCGGACTTCGTCTGCGACAATCTGCATCGTGTCATCAAGAGTTTTGAACTCTGAAACTCTTCTACAAGTATGCTGAGGTATGGAATTATAACGTAGGAGTGGATAACTATAAAAATTTCACAGTAGCAATGAAGTAGTAGACTTCATAATATAAATAACTGAGACTTGAGTCTAGTCGACATATAGCGGTTGGACCTGTTTCGCTCGTCAGCGTGAATAGCATTGAAATATTGTAAAGGTGGGTATTTAGAACCAGCGAGCAAGGGCTAGAGGTATTTATATTGGACGGTAACGTTCCTTTTAGCCAAATGTAGGATGTTTGGGATGGTACACCTGCAATGACGACCGCGCCGAAACAGTCTGAAAATCCCAGGCGTGAAAGGAAGACGCATCGCAGTTTTACGGACCGTGCGGGACAGAACTGGATAAGTATACGTACGTGTTTCATATCAACGCAAATCCATGTGTCAGAAAAAGTGTTTCTTGGTTAGACAGGGTGCAATTTTTAAATGTATTAAAAATTGATATGGCGTAAATTCAGGAATCGGTATAACAAAGATATCCATTAAAATGGCTAATATGGTGAAATGAATCCCCATTGGGTAGCTAGCAGAGCCGATGACCAATGGAGGCGAGGTGCTGCCCCGTAAAGTTTGTGAAATGATGTAATAAAATTTATATAAGTTGCAATGTTCCGTTATGTTCTTTTTTCCGGCCAAGTGTTAAAGTAGATCTCAGTTTTGAGAGTTAAAACAAGCTTGTGGGCATGCAAAATATTGTATTGGTGCAGTGCGGTAAGTGCATTCGTGGGTATTAGTATCCAAGAGTTTTATTCATTTTGTTTTCGAGATTTTGTCGGAGGTAAATTTAAAGTTAATGAAATTTGCGATGATGATAATAATAATAATACATTGTGTCAAGAAAATAAAAGTGGGTCATTTTTTGTTTATTGCGTGGTTATTAAATTCTCGTGCTTTTCTGAGTTGCGAAGTGCTGTATTTGTAACTAATTTTGATATATATTTGAGGCGCAAGATTTAAGCTAAATTTTACCTGGATAGAGTTGGAATAGGCCTTATTTTATCACGTATTAGGGGAACCTTTGGTTTTCAGATGATGTGGTATTCCATTCCTGTGAGTGGAAGTGAGAGCCCTGATGTGTACACGATATTTTTAGGACAGGATGTGGCCAATTGTGAGCCCCTTTGTCAATGTTAAGTGCTGTCATGTATTTTGGGGTTATGTTAACATGATTTGTACCCGTGGTGTAGCCTATAGGCCCACGTGATCGTTTTAAAATTATGATGTGATTTTGTGAATTTTCGTGCCTCGATTATGATCCCACGTAATATTGGTAGTTCAGTGAAACTTGCTTATTGATTTCCAAGTGAAGCTTATTGAGAATAGGTCATTGTGTGGCCTCAGTGATATTTAAGCAGTAGATAGGAAGATCTTGTTACGCATTTTCATGTAATAGTTACCCATATTAATAACTTCATGATTAGTTCATCATGTCGTTTGTGAATGCCGCAGCTTGAGTAGCAGTAGTAGAGCATGCAGGCGCGCTCGGACCTTCAAGGGCCCCCGTAGACTCATCGCAGAAAAATAAAAATATATATCTTGCCTTATGTCACCCTGCACGGAAATGGTCAGAAAATCAGATCAGGACGAAATAGTTTGTTTTGCCATTTTTAAGTAGGATAATTGCAATTTAAAATCCTCCGTGGCTCAGACGGCAGCGCGTCGGCCTCTCACCGCTGGATACCGTGGTTCAAATCCTGGTCACTCCATGTGAGATTTGCGCTGGACAAAGCGGAGGCGGGACAGGTTTTCCTCCGGGTACTCCGGTTTCCCTGATATCTTTCATTCCAGCAACACTCTCCATTCTCATTTCATAGCATCTGTCAGTCATTAATATATCGCTTTGGGAGTGGCGACTCCATCGTACTAGTGGCCTATGTACGCTTCATTCATTACACCCCTGATCCGGTCAATGACTGGAAAACAGGTTGTAGGCTTTTTTAATTGCAATTTAGTTGCATCTAGCACAGCAGTTATCGTAATTGTCTGTCTGTTGTCAGTATGTCTGTTGGTTGGCCATTTTTGTTCTGTACTTAACATCTCTTCAATACGTACTAAATATATGTAACACGACCTAACAGGTTGAAAGTGTCCGACTCGTTGGATGAACGGTCAGCATACTGGCCTTTAGTTCAGAGGGTACCGGGTTCGATTCCTGGCCGGGTCGGGGATTTTAACCTTAATTGGTTAATTCCAATGGCACGGGGGCCGGGTGTATGTGTTGTTTTCATCATCATTTCATCCTCATCACGATGCTCAGGTCGCCTACGGGAGTCATATAGAAAGACCTGCACCTGGCGAGCCGAACGCGTCCTGGGATCTCCCGGCCTAAAAGCCATACGACATTTCATTGGTTGAAAGTCGATTTCGATTCGTTTATATACTTTAAATTCTTCACCAGCAATTATTTAATTTCGGATTTTCATATTTTAATGTGTAACCACCGAAATTAAATGTATGTTTAATCCTCAAAAGTAACCACCAACTTTGTAGGTTGGTTGAATCCTCAGATAATGACTCATTGTGATAAACGTGCCAGTGGGTAATTTTATTATGTTGGGACTTAGGTCATAGCGTACCTGGAGGTTATACGCGTTAGAACTGTGCCGGTCACTTGAAATGGTAGTGAATACTTTTAACTTTGTTTTCTTCTTTGTGTTGAGTTATCTTAAGGGTTTGTTGAGAAATACCCGTGTTATTATTGTTACTAGTATTTGGGATTAGATCTTGGGAGCTGGTTCAGTGAGATACAGAAGTCATGAGCGGTGTTATGAGATAGTACACTGGGTACAATTTCGCGGTGTGTAACCTAGTCTGACATATTTACCTCTCACCCTACGGAACCTCATGAAATCCCATGAAAAATGAAAAGGCGTATGGTTTTTAGTGCCGGGAGTGTCCGTGGACAAGTTCGGCTCGCCAAGTGCAGGACTTTTGATTTGACGCCCGTAGGTGAGCTGCACGTCATTATGAGGATGAAATGATGATGAAGACGTCACATACGCCCAGCCCCCGTGCCAGCGAAATTAATCAAGTATGGTCAAAATTCCTGACCCTGCCGGGAATCGAACCCGAGACCCCTGTGAACAAACGCCAGCACGCTAAGCATTTAGCCATGGAGCCGGACATGAAATCCCATGAAATGGTGTGAGTTTGACCGCTAACTTACAGTTCGCAGATTTTGCTAGTGCATTTCCGTGTTCAGTATTAATTGTTAGTGATAGTTATTTTATGCGTATTTCATTTTGATTGTTAGCCCAAGGTTGTGAATAATTACTTCAACTGTTACAGCATATTGTTGTTTGTTTATCCAGTGCGTTTGAAATAAGCCTAGGTGAAACCGATTTGTTTCTTAGTTGTTCACATGTGTTAATTGATGTTTATAATGTGTAATTTTCTCTTTAACGTAACGGAACGTTACAACGTTCAATATTTTGTAAAATATGCATTTTAAGGTCAGCATCTCACGTCCATTTGTGAACAAGCATTGAATTGTAATTTGAACCCATGTCTTTCTTTTTCTTCTTTAAACAACTTAAATGCTCATATTGAGCATATTTACTATTATCACTTCTTAATGATTCGTTATTAACGTGAAGATACATTTCATGATTAATTGTTTTTAATGTAGGAGTTTGAGATTAATTCAAGATTGTTTCAAGTCATTTACATGTTCAGTTGGAACATACTTTTTCTTGGTGCTGATTCCCAGCGTTTTTGGCGACATAGTCACAATGCCAGTTCTTATTGCGAGTGATGCAATGTTTCATTTTATTTTTGCTTAGTCTTGTTTGTCAATTATTGGAGACTGAACTTCGGATCATTTAAGCTTAGATTAGAAGCACATATGACTTCATCCAGTGCTGGTTAAGACTTAGTAATGGCTCAAGTTAGACTGGAGGTTAGTTCGTATAAGAGTTAAGGGTTCATTCGATGATTGTCTGGTACCATGTTGGCGATTGTAATCATCTAACATCCTTACTGTAGACTAAATTTGCCGGTCGTGTGTTTGGAAAACCAGACTTTAACACGCAGACAATTTTACCTGCGGTTTAATTTGAAATCAGTATGAATTTTTAGGTTCCTTTTTCCTTATAATTAATCTTCAAGTAAGTTCAACCTAAGAATGCTGTTAACTAGCACAGGACAATATATTGGTAACGTTTATTTTACACAGTTTAATCTTATTGTTATTTTTCTTTCTTGACACGGCATAATCTTCCTGAATGTTTTTCCCTTTTCCAACTGTAATTACTTTTAGTTGAAAAAATAACGATTCAAGAAAAATCTTTTATTTCAAGTCCTTAATATCTTCCTCTTACCTGCCAATCAGAAGATGTGAATACAACGAACAGCAACCATCACATGTGATTAAGAAGACTTCGATAATGAATACTGATGACACGGAAGTCTTGGTATCGTCAATGGCAAGGTTCTAATACATACAAGCATACAGTATATACATACATACTGTACCATGTAACTGTAGATATTTATTTGGCGCTGCTTCAGCGGAGGTAAATACGGCACTTACTGACTCACGTATATATCAGGGTGTTTTCTCTGTTCTTTCAGTCACTTCGTCGTAAAACTGACAGGATATTAAGATGAAAGGTTTTGGAATATAAATCACGAATTATACCGACTCAGTTTATTAAAATAGCGAAATTGTAAAAAATAAAACATAAAATAATTAAGTGGAGATTAATAAAGTTAAATTTCATAAAAGAACACAAGTAGTTTATAATTAACACGAAATAAACATATAATTATCAAAAAATTGAATATTAAATGCATTGGCTTCCTTTCTACAAATTTTGCATTGCCTGCTTGGGCCTCCTTGCCTTTGAAAAACCGTCAACGAAGGGACTCAAACTTTAAAGCCTGATTCCAAGTGAAACCGTAGTTTGATTCGCCTTAGCAACGCTATCCATCCATTGTATACCAACGCAGGATACCATATAAGCATTAAGCGGACCCTTAGTTAAAACGAGATAACTTCAAGTTCAATCTGGATTAATTGTACAATTTAAGAAAAATATATACAGCAAATTATACTCACTTGACTGAGGAAAATAAAAGGAAATGATTGCTTCACTAGAATAAAGAATAGTGTCGTTAAAAGATGAAAATAATACCCAAATAAGCAAATGAATGAAGTATTGTTCAAACGGACAAATAAGCGATCAAGAAATAAACTCCAATATCGCGGTTGAAACACAAGCTTTTCGTTCTACTGTACGACGACGCACTACATTAATTGTTGATACATCCAGACTCATAAAAATTCCCCTCAACAGCTGTGACAATGTTCACTTGTCCCTGCGTAGTTATCGCATATTAACACTCCGTTTCCACAAGCTTAGGCCAGGCACTTTAATATAAATGAATTTCGCACACAAATACATTACTATAAGTGAATTTCACCGACTCTGGAATAATACTACAAACTAAACTACATCCCAAGTCGGTTAGCAAGAAAAAAGTTAAAGTCCAACTGCGGTTACACTGGTAAAGTTATCCTGGTCTAAAAAAAGTATGTTACAAGAACAACAAAAAGACTGCTTCTGCAAGATAATTCGTGCCCGAATCCAGATCTAAATTGAATTTCTGTATCGGCCTCAGTTTTTATGTGATAATAGTTTTCGTAAATGCTTACATCAGCCTATGTGTCTGGCAAAACGACAACAAGAGTTCCAAATGTAACAAAAAGCAAAACGAAATCAGCGTCAGTACACAGAAATCAAAGAAATGAGCGACAAAACAGTAAAAATAAGTGGAGAAACACACATAAAACTGTTTATCGTCTGAGTTCCTAAGAAACATTGCCTCAGGAACGTATCTTCGTAAGCTGCTGCAGAAGTTGGTCAACATTGCGGCACTCCGATTCCCTTGATAACGTTTTTCCATTTCAGAAATACCCTGATGGAACAGTCCACCATGCTCGTCACTAACGGCACCACCAGCGGTCGGCCCATATGGACTCCCGGTCGGTGTCCTCCCTAGAGAACAGAAAGGATGTTTTATTTTCTCTCGATATTTGAAGTCAAAAACTGGACTTGAATAACGCTAAGAAGATTACAATTCATCGTACAACTGTAAATTCAGATCAATATGGAAGACTGTTACGCAGTATCAAACTTACGTGGGTGGCTTTTAGCGCGCAGTTCGCTGGTAAATGTTATCAGGTTGAAAATAAGGCACGGACTTTCGAGCTTCCGTCCCAGATATGGTGACGGTGAGGGGAGAGAGATGTAAGGGGAAATCATACTGGTGGACGGTTTCGGAGGGTACAAGGGCGCAGGAAGAAGCTTTAAGCTCTGCAGAGTCCGTACAGGTAAAGGCATCTTCACAAACCCCTCTACGTGCATGCACCAGACATGGCTGCGTATAATAACATAAAATAATAATTCATGACCTTGTTTGCTCTATTATTAATTATACTTCAAGACGACAATTAATACGGAATGATAATGAAATATAACATTTGAAACAGGGAATGTTGATTCAAATTGCAAAGGTGAACTAACATGCATTCCGCATTTCATTAGGGTTGGCAGAAGTGAGCGAAATAATTTCCGCCCGAAAGACTTGAATGAGTGCGGTGGTACTGGTCCGTAGTTGTATTCTTTAGATGTAATATTTCCATATGTTCGTGCTTTGTGGTGATTATTGTGTACGCTATTAAGCTTTGAAAGTAGTGTGTATTAATTTACCGCTGCGATTGTGATTTCGAACCTCTTTCGGTGATAGTGATATCCTCGTGATTTCGTTATCTGCGCTTGGTAATAATAATAATAATAATAATAATAATAATAATAATAATAATAATAATAATAATAATAATAATAATAATAACAGAAATAATAATAAAATTGCTGCTGTGCTATAGAGTTGAAACTGGTGAGAGTTGTACTCGCAGTGCTTAAGTCTTAAATGTCTTTCCTTCTTTTAATTTTGATGTTGATGATGATGCTTGTTGCTTAAGGGGGCCTAACATCGAAGGTCATCGGCCCCTTTTTAATTTTCGTACTTATTCTAACCATGCTTACATTTTCAGGAGGTTAACTATTCCTGCTTTTGAGAATGAATTCTGTGGACGCTCTTTTAAAGAGCGGGTGTCATTCTTTCGACAGCAGATTAGAACTGAAAAGGCTAGTGCCAGTGAAACCTGATTTAAATAGTACACAGGTTCAGAATCCTTGCAAAAGTAAAGGTGGCTATACCACAAAATTCAATCCTATATTGTACAAGCATGCAGACTGGTTATGTGCGTGTGTGATAAGAAATGCTTTCTTTTGCTACACGGGTTTGGCTATGAATTATCGTGATCTCTCGTGGACATCAAGTGGTATTACGAACCAAAAACACTTGAATGAGTTAAAAAAACATAAATCTGCTTAAAAGCATAAATAAACAATAGCACTGAGTTCGCGATGCTTGGTAGGGCAGACATCAGGTGCTTGTTAGATAGTGCGTACACGTTGAAAATTGAACAGTTCAAAGGGGACTTATCGAAAAACCGTTACACACTCAGTAAACTGATTGTCTGCATTCAGTTTTGTGGACAATTTGAGTTCGCACTGCAAGGAAAAATGAAACCGATTCATCCGATAATCCCGGAATTTTCGTGGGCTGGGTAATTTAAGGGTCAAGCTAGACTCTACTTTAAAGGGGCACATTGAAAAAATTAACAGTCGTGTTTTTCTGGGACTATCTAAAACTACACAGAACGAGCTATTTTACACTCAAACTATTCCGCTCCCCTTCAGTTGATATGTGACTAGATTTCTTTGAGACAACCATTACAGTCATCCAAGATCTTTACTCAGTTCATTTTTGTATACGAAAACATTTCTTACGTATCCTGCCCTAAAATTCCATCTAGTAGCGGATTTTTTAGGACACGTTTCTGAACGATCTCATCTAGTACGGCTGTCCGTTTGGAAGATTTGGAGAAAAACGTGGAAAATGCTTCCAAATTACTATTTTAAAAATCCTGTCACTTGCTTGTTTTGGGTTGCTCACCGCTTGATAATCAAGTTCAATTGATAAGCGTAACAATGAGCAAAGTACTCATTTTTGTACAGCATACATTCTTGCCTGTACACCTGTGTGTTGCCCGCTGATCATATTCGCAGCATCATAGTTCTGAGCTCCTGTATTACTTTTCCAGGGAACTTACTTACCTCCAGTTAGTCTAGTTCGGCAAATAAAGCTCGACTAATTCTGTATCTACGTAATTTTAACATCAGATTCTAAGTGCTGGTATCATTTAAATGTCATCATCATTGTATATCCAAATGGCAAAAACAGCTGATGAGGGCACTAGAAAACGACAGTCTAAAACACTCTATGGCCAGCAAATAAAACCAAATAAACAATATAACCACACTAGCTGCTTACACAAACGCAGATGAGTGGTCAGAGCCATAGACCGTCAAAATGTGGTTTCACGCGTTGGAGCTATTCCCCCCTGACTAGGTTGCGCAACGCTATTTGAAATGTGGACCTAGCAGATCTGCTGATAGTCACAGTGACATTTAACTGACCCATCTAACGTTCCAACTCATAATGAAATCCAAACTATTAAAAATTAAAGTACACACACTGTGAAAATGAATCCTTTCCACTAGTTAAATCACAACAATAATCTTAAATTATTTACAATACTTAAATACCAACATGCTATACCAGCATTCTATGTCCAACCAGCCTACTTGCATTCAATACTGAGCGGATATATTACACTGCACTGAGCCATATCATATTATACCTCAATTTATTCATGAGAACACTGTGGCATAATTTTAGTTAACGTGTCATAGAGTCGCACGTAAAGGAGGCAGGAACCATGGATGGCCGTGCCATAGGCCATGAGAATCCCGAATTGATACGGAAGGAACGGAATTCTTACAGTTTGAACTGAGACGCAAGCAGTGATTTCGGCGTCAAGCCCAACCGATGTAACCTGGAGGGGAGGTAATTTAAACATGGGGAACCACAGAACAGTTGTTTAAGGTTGACAAAACTCGCTTTCTCAGGGCTGGAATCATTTGAATTTAAGACGATATATCTGCCACTAAGCTAAATTTCACAAATCTGAATCGACACATAATTAACAAGAGAATGATTATATGTCAGGAGTCGATGATAGTATTTACATGTGTTCAATTGAGAGAAGTGCGCATTTATAGGCGAGGCCGTTGACACTGCCTGAGCTGTTACGAAGGAGTATCTGTTAGCCAGACTTTACCCCAAGAGTGGCGTCTTTTCAAGGGAAGCGCTCTCATTCGCATTCGCTCAGTGTTCATTCACTCGTTCGTACTGATTCCGATTCGCAGTGGCACTTATCTCATTTGAACCCTATAAGTGTTACAGAAACTTATTAATTTTCAGCACTTTGTGAACCTCAGTAATAAGTGACAGTTGATTCTAACATGATTTTTATTCATTATTATGAAGCGCCAAGTGCGGTATGGTAATTAACAATCTTACTAGATACATTCATTTGTGAGCTTCGTGAGACTATTAGTCGTTCGTTGTGAGTCAGCTCACAAGAACTAATAACACTATCCAGTAGCATAAACATTTTAAAATTGTTCGCGTATCGCGATGATAACGTAGGCATATCGTACAGATATTACCGCTGAGAAAGACTGATTTCTACAGGGCTAGTTCCCATAAGTTATTGACCCATAAATCGGGACTAACATTTGTGCGTAGGCTATAGTAAATGGTAGCCTGTCACTAAGGTCGAGATCTTGTGGACGATCACGCCAAGCGGTGAAGCAGATATACTGAAATAAATCATCATTCCAGACGATTTCAGGATCAAGATAACGAAAACGATGACGTTACCAGGACTCGAGGGTAAAACCTTCAAGCCCGTGATGACTGCTGTTACAATGAACTAAGCAACCATGGCATAGCGGTCATGTGATTCGTCGCTGATGGGGACATGGCTTCAAAGTTAAGTCGTTATGTCTATATGCATGCAAGAGTAATATTTTGATACACTAGTATAGGGATTCTCAAGTCCACTAATTATTAGTTAAATGTAAGCCAGTATCGGGACTCGTTCTGGTCAGTTTTTATAAAATTAAATACGTTCAGGGCTGCAATGCGTGTTCAAGCCCCGACTTAAATGTTTATATTTTTATTACATGGGAACAAAGGGAAAATAAGTTAGGTATAGGTGTATATTTCTTTTGTTTCATAGAGTGTTTTATTCCAGTATTATGTTGATTTTGATGGAGATGTTGGACGGAATCGTCACTGTGTCAAATTGAGCTGCGCGCCATGAACATCGCGAGTTTTACAGAGTAGATTAGAGACAGCATTAGATCAGGATGTTCTTCTCTGCATGAAGCATGATTTTTTCAGCTGCGAGGAGTGTACCGTACAGTTATATTCACCGTTAACTATAGAGCAGGGTCTTTAAACTTTGGGGCAGGTAAGTTCAGAAGTTCAGGAATGTAAAAGGGTCTCGAACCAAGGATATATTATGTGGGAGGCTAGAAATGCCGTGAGATGTTGACGGGGCTGAAATAATGAGACAAATGCGATCGAGCCGTAGTGATTACTGGGAGCACTGATTTATATGTGTAATAAGCCAGCCTGTGATTATGCACGAGGATGTATTTGGCGGTGCGTTATATGTTGTTAGAGAAAATTTTCTGCCAATGTGAAGAGATAACGAGTCGGCCAAGGCCCGACCATTTGTTAAAGCTCCCAGGTAGATTCCCCCAGTTAGCCGTGTGTGCTAGCCCTCTGTGAGTGAAAGTGATTTGTACGAGCGGGCCCGTTACTTCCACGAACTACTGTCTACCTGCCCCAATTATTTAAATGTTTATCGCTCTACAGCTGATGGACCAGGCAGTGTGGAGAAATGACGGCGGTGCTATGTCTTGTTAAAACATAATCTAGGGAGCCTGAATATGTCGGAATCGATTCCCGCCGCCTCTATCAACGTCAGTGTATATTTGCGTGTGTTTATTTTACAGGTGAATTTGTGCGTGTACGTTGTGTTGCTTAATTTCGTGTGTATATTGATTTGTGTTGTCTTTTGATGTTGTCCTGTGTTGTGTAAGGGAATACATTATCCCGCTGGCTAATTTGAGGGAAGACAGGTTTCGCCCTGATCCTTTGCACATGGGTACGGAGCCATATGATTATAGTCTGTGTTATTTCGGAAGTGTCATTTAGGCGCAGTCCTGAAAAGGTGTTTTATAATTTTTTGTCCGAATATTCGGAAGGTATGTATATCAGACCAATTACTAGTGTATCCAATATTACTTACGCACCTAATGGACGGTTTTATATCAAACATAAAGGCAAAAGACTTAGGAATTTAACGAAGCAGTCATACAATCCAAATAATATAATAGGTTCCAAATTTCATGTAAAAAATATTAGTAATCATAATTTTCGGGTCGTTTCCCGTGTTTCATTGTATAAACTATTCTTTACATGTCAACAATATGTACGTGCGCATATCACTTTTCAGACCACTTTACGGTCGATTTCACCTTTATTCAAATTGCTATTTCTATTAGTATGAGCTCTATTCATGTTCTTAGATTAATAAATCCATCTTACCCATAATACCTGCGTTCTCATTCAGTAGTTTTATGTCCGTATTTCCTGTCCATATAATTTTAGTATAATTTAGTAATTAGAGATTTTTGTTACCCAATTCTGAACGTACCGGGCGAGTTGGCCGTGCACGTAGAGGCGCGTGGCTGTGAGCTTGCATCCGGGAGATAGTAGGTTCGAATCCCACTATCGGCAGCCCTGAAAATGGTTTTCCGTGGTTTCCCATTTTCACACCAGGCAAATGCTGGAGCTGTACCTTAATTAAGCCACGGCCGCCTCCTTCCAACTCCTAGGCCTTTCCTATCCCATCGTCGCCATAAGACCTATCTGTGTCGGTGCGACGTCAAGCCCGCAGCAACAAAAATAAATTCTGAACGTACCATAAAATTTCTGGACTACGCGGTAATACTTAAAATCGGAACCGTGGAGTCACCAATAACTGTAGGGTTCACCGAAAATCCTGGCAAACGTCACTTCAGGTTCTATTAATCCTTCAGGGGCTATCATAGCATCACCCTGAATCATATTCCAAACTACACATAACAACATAGCCTTTAAGGGTCTCACGGGCACAATTCTGGTCAATGAAATGTCGTATGTCTTTTAGTGCCGGGATATCCCAGGACGGGTTCGGCTCACCAGGTGCAGGTCTTTCTGCTTGACTCCCGTAGGCGACCTGCGCGTCGTGATGAGGATGAAATGATGATGAAGACAACACATACACCCAGCCCCCGTGCCATTGTAATTAACCAATTAAGGTTAAAATTCCCGACCCGGCCGGGAATCGAACCCTGGACCCTCTGAACCGAAGGCCAGTACGCTGACCGTTCAGCCAACGAGTCGGACATCCTGGTCAATAAACAGTGCACAACACACAGCAGCTCAGGGGATCTTATATTATCACCTAGGATAATATCCACCCATTGAGACAACACAAATTACCTGAAAAAATACCCGACATGTCCGGATGTAAATACGGTTCGGTCCAGAAATTACCAAAACTACTTGCATGTGGCATCAAACTAGTCCTGAAAAGAACGTTAACAACAACAAAATCTTACACAATGTTTACAATAACACATAGTATTTGTTACTGATCATTAATTGGAAACCTCACTTCACCACCTCCCCTATACGTTGGCTTCCTGATTCGATGTTTACCCAGACGTTGTAACAGCTACAACGACCGTGATTACCACTCTTGCAGCACACATTTTATACAACACGCAAATAATCGTCATAATGATTATAATAAATTGCACTTTGCACATAACACACAAAATAACACACGACAATCCACTCATTCGGTCGCGTTGAAAATAACGTTAGCTCCAATATCGCGGTTGAAACACAAGCTTTTCGTTCTACTGTACGACGACGCACTACATTAATTGTTGATACATCCAGACTCATAAAAATTCCCCTCAACAGCTGTGACAATGTTCACTTGTCCCTGCGTAGTTATCGCATATTAACACTCCGTTTCCACAAGCTTAGGCCAGGCACTTTAATATAAATGAATTTCGCACACAAATACATTACTATAAGTGAATTTCACCGACTCTGGAATAATACTACAAACTAAACTACATCCCAAGTCGGTTAGCAAGAAAAAAGTTAAAGTCCAACTGCGGTTACACTGGTAAAGTTATCCTGGTCTAAAAAAAGTATGTTACAAGAACAACAAAAAGACTGCTTCTGCAAGATAATTCGTGCCCGAATCCAGATCTAAATTGAATTTCTGTATCGGCCTCAGTTTTTATGTGATAATAGTTTTCGTAAATGCTTACATCAGCCTATGTGTCTGGCAAAACGACAACAAGAGTTCCAAATGTAACAAAAAGCAAAACGAAATCAGCGTCAGTACACAGAAATCAAAGAAATGAGCGACAAAACAGTAAAAATAAGTGGAGAAACACACATAAAACTGTTTATCGTCTGAGTTCCTAAGAAACATTGCCTCAGGAACGTATCTTCGTAAGCTGCTGCAGAAGTTGGTCAACATTGCGGCACTCCGATTCCCTTGATAACGTTTTTCCATTTCAGAAATACCCTGATGGAACAGTCCACCATGCTCGTCACTAACGGCACCACCAGCGGTCGGCCCATATGGACTCCCGGTCGGTGTCCTCCCTAGAGAACAGAAAGGATGTTTTATTTTCTCTCGATATTTGAAGTCAAAAACTGGACTTGAATAACGCTAAGAAGATTACAATTCATCGTACAACTGTAAATTCAGATCAATATGGAAGACTGTTACGCAGTATCAAACTTACGTGGGTGGCTTTTAGCGCGCAGTTCGCTGGTAAATATTATCAGGTTGAAAATAAGGCACGGACTTTCGAGCTTCCGTCCCAGATATGGTGATGGTGAGGGGAGAGAGATGTAAGGGGAAATCATACTGGTGGACGGTTTCGGAGGGTACAAGGGCGCAGGAAGAAGCTTTAAGCTCTGCAGAGTCCGTACAGGTAAAGGCATCTTCACAAACCCCTCTACGTGCATGCACCAGACATGGCTGCGTATAATAACATAAAATAATAATTCATGACCTTGTTTGCTCTATTATTAATTATACTTCAAGACGACAATTAATACGGAATGATAATGAAATATAACATTTGAAACAGGGAATGTTGATTCAAATTGCAAAGGTGAACTAACATGCATTCCGCATTTCATTAGGGTTGGCAGAAGTGAGCGAAATAATTTCCGCCCGAAAGACTTGAATGAGTGCGGTGGTACTGGTCCGTAGTTGTATTCTTTAGATGTAATATTTCCATATGTTCGTGCTTTGTGGTGATTATTGTGTACGCTATTAAGCTTTGAAAGTAGTGTGTATTAATTTACCGCTGCGATTGTGATTTCGAACCTCTTTCGGTGATAGTGATATCCTCGTGATTTCGTTATCTGCGCTTGGTAATAATAATAATAATAATAATAATAATAATAATAATAATAATAATAATAATAATAATAATAATAATAACAGTAACAGAAATAATAATAAAATTGCTGCTGTGCTATAGAGTTGAAACTGGTGAGAGTTGTACTCGCAGTGCTTAAGTCTTAAATGTCTTTCCTTCTTTTAATTTTGATGTTGATGATGATGCTTGTTGCTTAAGGGGGCCTAACATCGAAGGTCATCGGCCCCTTTTTAATTTTCGTACTTATTCTAACCATGCTTACATTTTCAGGAGGTTAATTATTCCTGCTTTTGAGAATGAATTCTGTGGACGCTCTTTTAAAGAGCGGGTGTCATTCTTTCGACAGCAGATTAGAACTGAAAAGGCTAGTGCCAGTGAAACCTGATTTAAATAGTACACAGGTTCAGAATCCTTGCAAAAGTAAAGGTGGCTATACCATAAAATTCAATCCTATATTGTACAAGCATGCAGACTGGTTATGTGCGTGTGTGATAAGAAATGCTTTCTTTTGCTACACGGGTTTGGCTATGAATTATCGTGATCTCTCGTGGACATCAAGTGGTATTACGAACCAAAAACACTTGAATGAGTTAAAAAAAACATAAATCTGCTTAAAAGCATAAATAAACAATAGCACTGAGTTCGCGATGCTTGGTAGGGCAGACATCAGGTGCTTGTTAGATAGTGCGTATACGTTGAAAATTGAACAGTTCAAAGGGGACTTATCGAAAAACCGTTACACACTCAGTAAACTGATTGACTGCATTCAGTTTTGTGGACAATTTGAGTTCGCACTGCAAGGAAAAATGAAACCGATTCATCCGATAATCCCGGAATTTTCGTGGGCTGGGTAATTTAAGGGTCAAGCTAGACTCTACTTTAAAGGGGCACATTGAAAAAATTAACAGTCGTGTTTTTCTGGGACTATCTAAAACTACACAGAACGAGCTATTTTACACTCAAACTATTCCGCTCCCCTTCAGTTGATATGTGACTAGATTTCTTTGAGACAACCATTACAGTCATCCAAAATCTTTACTCAGTTCATTTTTGTATACGAAAACATTTCTTACGTATCCTGCCCTAAAATTCCATCTAGTAGCGGATTTTTTTAGGACACGTTTCTGAACGATCTCATCTAGTACGGCTGTCCGTTTGGAAGATTTGGAGAAAAACGTGGAAAATGCTTCCAAATTACTATTTTAAAAATCCTGTCACTTGCTTGTTTTGGGTTGCTCACCGCTTGATAATCAAGTTCAATTGATAAGCGTAACAATGAGCAAAGTACTCATTTTTGTACAGCATACATTCTTGCCTGTACACCTGTGTGTTGCCCGCTGATCATATTCGCAGCATCATAGTTCTGAGCTCCTGTATTACTTTTCCAGGGAACTTACTTACCTCCAGTTAGTCTAGTTCGGCAAATAAAGCTCGACTAATTCTGTATCTACGTAATTTTAACATCAGATTCTAAGTGCTGGTATCATTTAAATGTCATCATCATTGTATATCCAAATGGCAAAAACAGCTGATGAGGGCAGCCTCAAGATCTCTTGTCTGTCAAAGTTATCAAGGAAAAGACATTTATGGGAAAAAGTACTGTGGACGCGCCCCCCCCCCCCGACCTAACAGTTCACTGGCCGCCGCTGAACGGCACTAAGATTATCCTGGAAGAAATCCAAATGACCGTTCAAGAAATGTAGTTTAAGTGACTAGTTACATCCCCATACGGTGGTATATTCTCGGTAGTTCCTGTACAATATCGCGATAGCTTTTTGCCTTGTGGTATCCTAAAATGTCCTTACAGTCACTTGTGAAAGACAGCCACGCAATTTCAACACCACTAAACAAATCAGGGAAATGTTCATCAGTCATTAATTCCCAGTTTTGTGGTCATAAAAATGTTCCTTCTTTTACTTTTGCTTCACTGATCCAAGGAAACGTCTCTCGCAAGTACTTGAATGCATGTGATATATTTTCGTTATCTTTGATAAAGTTTT
This sequence comes from Anabrus simplex, assembly GCF_040414725.1. Taxonomy (NCBI): domain Eukaryota; kingdom Metazoa; phylum Arthropoda; class Insecta; order Orthoptera; family Tettigoniidae; genus Anabrus; species Anabrus simplex. The sequence continues at coordinate 514,196,067 of NC_090266.1, read as the reverse complement.
TGATGAGACAAAATTTAATGTGCTGCGAAAGTAGATAAACATTTTTGGAGTTAACAAGAGGAGTGTTCACTACATTTCTCTGTCCAGGCAGTAGTTCATTCCGAGGAAGCAATTTTTCCCTCAATAATAGTTTTGTCTGTCTCTGCTGTCCCACTCGCATAGAAAGCTGCAGTACTACATATTCCCTAGCTGCATGCAGAGCAGAATTGCAATTACCTTGATGTCCACATATGTGCCATTTGTATTTATCATACGGGATTACTGTAACAGTTTGAAGTTCTCAATGTCTCCTTCTAGTTAACTGCATGACGCATGAGCAATTGTAACAGAAGAAAATTTGTTCCCACTGTGGAGAAGTACTGCTCTGAGACTAACTTTGCTAGAATGTATGAACAAACGCCATTCATGTGTGCTGAAATCATGGCCTATAGTCCCCGTAACGGATCAGATATCGTTTCAAAAACCATATCGCCTTCCTTGGACAAATAGCAGAAAAAAGCAGCATGGCACTCACGAAGAAACTCACTTTCGTACCATGAAAGAAGATTTCATACTTTTCACCGCTATGCTAAAAGCTCAAACTATTACTTCTACTAATTTGAATCACGAACAAGTTCGCTCAGATACCACTGAGACAAAAAAGTATGGCTCATTTGATTCACAGGACCCAGTTGTTGGGTCGGCATGAAAATCTCCTTCTCCGCTTTCGAGTTTGTTACTGTATTCACCTTCAATAATAATGTTATTGGCTTTACGTCCCATGAACTACTTAAACGGTTTTCCAAGACGCCGAGTTGTCAGAATTTAGTCCCGCAGAAGTACTTTTACGTGCCAGTAAATTTGTCGACTCAAGGCTGGCGTATTTGAGCACCTTCAAATACCACCGTACTGAGCCAGGACTGAACCTGCCAAACTGGGGTCAGAAGGCCAGCGCCTCAACCGTCTCAGCCACCCAGCCCGGCATTCATCTTCACTCACTTTCACATTCGCAGCAGGTACAGGTACAGGCAATTCTTTACTGTGACATGTGTGCCTTATAACAAATTTTAAATTAGGATATTGCACACTATTCTTTGTTTTCGAAGTAATTCCAGCTATTTTGTTCAGACAGAAGTAACAGTCTATCGTGTGATCTATTGCTTCCCTCCAAATCATGGAAATAGCAAAGGGCATATGACTTGGTCCTTTTAACCAACCTATCAGGAGTGTAAACCACGTCAAACAGCATATAAGGGGTGCCCATTTCTTGTCCTGGTATCCAAATTTAACCCGAAATAAAGTTCGTAGCACTCTTTTACAAGATAAGTAAGGTTTCGTTTTTGCGACTTCAGAGTTAACTCTCCACATATATAACAAAACAAATCTGCCCTATTTACACAGGTACGAGGCATTTCGTCTTCATAATTAGCACAAAATACAAAGCTTCATGAACTAGAACAACAAGAAGTCACATGCAAGTCACTTACCACGCTGTCAGAACTCTCCCCGCAGGAACGCAATTGTAAAAATCGCGATTCTTCCTGATCGAGCATGAATCATTGACAATGTTGCAAGGAACCATTTCCTGGTGGTGAATTTTAGATCTGAATGTCATATAAATGAATTCATTGTACCTACTCCTATTGTTTATTAACAATTACATCTGCATAATAATTAAATTAAGCCATAGCAGATTAACCAATATGCAGCGTTTTCAAAAATTTCATTGATATATGTTGGCGTGTCGCAAGAAAATTTAGCCGGATGGACTAATACTGATTTCATTTTCGAAATCACCATTCACGACTTAGCTAAGAACACCATTCTAATTCTTTCTGTCAAAAATGCTGTTGACGAGTGATATCTAAGTTCCATTCTCAACAGGAATCACAGTGCGACATCGACCGACGTGGACACAGTCTTCACTGATCGAAATTCATTACACAGCATCTCCAATTCTTAGCTCCTTTTATAGGAAAAGTAAAAGCGCCATAACTCTACTTTCTTCGTGCTAAAACCACGGCGGAACGTTTTTGTCTCACGCAGGATCTCATGACTTAAAATGACGTTCTTCGAAGTAGTAAAAATCAGTCAATTTCACACACATACTGATTAGTAACTTGGCAGTGTAATATTCTAATATGCATATTCCCCAAAGCGTCATACGACTTACTGTACACAGCGAAGAGTCATACAAAAACACTTGTTCACCACCTGGCATAGCGTAAGTATCTAAGTGCACTTCACTCGAACCTATTACTTGAGTGGGATTTCATGCAGAAAAGTTTTCTTATAAAATCAAACATACAGATTTTATAATTATGGCTCCAACTAAGCCGAATTCGCTTTTTTCCCTCAAACGTAGTCCCTGTCCAGCATAAAACAGCACAACAGCAAGAGCTCTCATTGGTCGTAGCTCCAACACGAAAAATGACGTATCGGAGTAATCGTACCCATACAAGGAGACAAAATCAAGCTTTCGCTCTCGCAAGAAACTGTTGATAAGTGCAGATCGAAAGAGTATTGATCACTAACTTCTCTGGAAAGGAGAATAACACTTACAGAAGGTTGTAATATTCACAGAGGTTAGAATGCGGCGCGCTGTTAGTGACTTTAGGTAACGAGTACAATAAATACATGCTTATTTGTACTTACATCATCATTATAGACCGCTATGTTACAAAACATTGAGTCTGCAAGCCCCTGTGTACTTACTAAACTCCTAAACAAATCTATGTTTGTAACTAGCGCTTTGGCCTTGTTTAGTTCCATACCCCCTATTATTGAATCATCGGACACTGAGGCTAAACATAATCGTTTTGGTCCCTTTCAATTCCCTTGCTCTCCATGACCAAAGTGCTTTGTCTTCATAGGTAACCTACCGTTTCACACACGGAGTTCATTCCTAACGTAGTTCTTATCTCCTCATTCCGAGTACCCTACTCCAATTGTCAAAACCTGTTTGTACTAGTGGTCATTGTTGCTATTTTCATGCCTGTTACTTATAACACATGAACGAGATATCCTGAGTCCACACAACTTTCACACCCGTACAGCAAATTTGGTCTGTAAACTGACCGGTGTATAGATAGTTACGTACGGGAGCCGACTTCATTCGGGCCGATGACTTTCGATGTTAGACCCCTTAAAACAACAAGCAAGCACCGACTTCATTCTTACAGAATAATGTTCACAGGAACAGCGAGCTTACTGCATTAGCTTTCTTCGCCTTGATTAATGCTCACTTACTACACTACCATTCTGGGATAATATATACTGAGTGGCCAAGAGTCATGGGAAGACACTGAGAGTAATGTTAATAACGAGTTCCTCCTCCGCGAGCACAAAAAATGGCAGCTGGAATCGTTCTGAAAGATCTGGAGCCACGCATCCTGCACTGCTACCTACAATCGGTCTTGTGTAGTTGGTGTGGTGTTCATGGAGCGAACACCAGCATCGACAGCATCCTATAAATGCTCCATTGGATTAAGAATGGGGGATCTGGAGGGCCAATCCATGGTCGTAACTTCACTGGAATGATCCTACAGCCACTTGCGCGCCACCTGAGAGCGGTGACGTGGCGCATTGTCCTGTTGTAATATGGCATCTCCATCAGGGTACTTTAGGGCCAGAAAGGGATGCAGATGGACGGAAAGAATGTCTACATAACGTGCACCTTTCAGCGCTCCCTGCAGCCGGACAATGGGGGCTAATTGCAACCATAAGAACACCGTCCAGACCAGAAATGAGCCACCCACAGCCTGGACGTAAACTTGTTGACCCGCAGGATCCATAGCTTCATGGGGCATACACCACACTCTCACTGGAACCGGGATTCATCGGACCATACCACATGTCGCAACTGCTCCATGCTTTATTTCCAATTTTCGTGGGCCCAAGCACGTCGTTGAACTCTGTGTCGAGATGTCAACAAAGGGACATGTGTTGGTCGTCGGATGGTGAAGCCTGTGCGGTGCAGTTGCCTCGTTACAGTCCTAGTAGAAATTGCACGCGTAGCGGGAACGTGTTACTTGAGCATTCAGTCAATAAATACTGATCTGCATTTAGGGCAGTCGCCCAGGTGGCAGATTCCCTATCTGTTGTTTTCCTAGCCTTTTCCTGAATGATTTCAAAGAAATTGGAAATTAATTGAACATCTCCCTTGGTAAGTTATTCCAATCCCTAACTCCCCTTCCTATAAATGAATATTTGCCCCAGTTTGTCCTCTTGAATTCCTGCTTTATCTTCATATTGTGATCTTTCCTACTTTTATAAACGCCACTCAAAATTATTCGTCTACTAATGTCATTCCACGCAATCTCTCCGCTGACAGCTCGGAACATACCACTTAGTCGAGCAGCTCTTCTTCCTTCTCTCAATTCTTCCCAGCCCAAACTTTGCAACATTTTTGTAACGCTACTCTTTTGTCGGTAATCACCCAGAACAAATCGAGCTGCTTTTCTTTGGATCTTTTCTAGTTCCTGAATCAGGTAATCCTGGTGAGGGTCCCATACACTGGAACCATACTCTAGTTGGGGTCTTACCAGAGACATACATGCCCTCACCTTTACATCCCTACTACAACCCCTAAACACCCTTATAACCGTGTGCAGAGATCTGTACCCTTTATTTACAATCCCATTTATGTGATCACTCCAATGAAGATCTTTCCTTATATTAACCCCTAGATACTCAAAATGAACCCCAAAAGGAACCCCATCAACGCAGTAATTAAAACTGAGAGGACTTTTTCTATTTGTGAAACTCACAAGCTGACTTTTAAACCCGTGTATCAACATACCATTGCCTGCTGTCCATCTCACAACCTTTTCGAGGTCACGTCTCAGTTGCTCACAATCTTGTAACTTATTTATTACTATATACAGAATAACATCATCCGCAAAAAGCCTTACCGCTGATTCCACTCCTCTACTCATATCATTTATATATATAAGAAAACATAAAGGTCCGATAATACTGCCTTGAGGAATTCCCCTCTTAATTATTACAGGGTCAGATAAAGCTTCACCTACTCTTATTCTCTGAGATCTGTTTTCTAGAAATATAGCAACCCATTCAGTCACTCTTTTGTCTAGTCCAATTGCACTCATTTTTGCCAGTAGTCTCCCATGATCCACCCTATCAAATGCTTTAGCCAGGTCAATCGCGATACAGTCCATTTGACCTCCTGAATCCAAGATATCTGCTATATCTTGCTGGAATCCTACAAGTTGAGCTTCAGAGGAATAACCTTTCCTAAAACAGAACTGCCTTCTATCGAACCAGTTATTAATTTCACAAACATGTCTAATATAATCATAAAGAATGCCTTCCCAAAGCTTACATACAATGCATGTCAAACTTACTGGCCTGCAATTTTCAGCTTTATGTCTATCACCCTTTCCTTTATACACAGGGGCTACTATAGCAACTCTCCATTCATCTGGTATAGCTCTTCCGACCAAACAATAATCAAATAAGTACTTCAGATATGGTACTATATCCCAACCCATTGTCTTTAGTATATCCCCAGAAATCTTATCAATTCCAGCCGCTTTTCTAGTTTTCAACTTTTGTATGTTATTGTAAATGTCATTGTTATCATATGTAAATTTTAATACTTCTTTAGCCTTAGTCTGCTCCTCTATCTGGACATTATCCTTGTAACCAAAAATCTTTACATACTTTACATCTTTACATACTACATACATACTGCCCCTTGCAGTAGCAAAATTATCTGAAACCGACAAGAATCTAACCATTGAACTCAAGCTCAGGCGGCGCTAACCACTAAACCACTTAAGCCGGTGTTGAACTCGAGATTGTTTTGTTAAAAAAGGTGTCGAATTCTAGTCCGCGAGGTTAGCTAAGAAGAGCCAGTAATGTTAGCCAATAACTCGAACTTGATATTACAGGTTGTGAGCCCCTGAAGTAGCTAGACAGAGTTAGTCCCCATAAGTCCCCATAAGAGTAATATATAACAGCCATCCTGCCCAATAATCCTTGTGTCAGTTCCCAAACGTTAGGCCAGTAAAACTAACAAGTCCTCAGTTACAAGTTGTGAGCCCCTGAGGTAGCTCTCCAGAGTTAGTTAGCTACATATGAATAACGTATAGCAGCATCTTGCCTATTATAGCAGTTAGGTTAAGCCTGAGATGGAATCCAAGCTTGTAAGTTTAAGCTTAAACTCTTATGCGATTAGCCTCCTTGGGCATCGAATTTGTGTCTGTAATGCTAACGACCCCTCTGTGTTTAAGCCTGGAGACGAATCCGAGCCTGTAAGTTTAAGCTTGAACTCTTATGCGGTTAGCTCAGGTGTCGAACTTTGAGTCTGTTAGGTTAACCGACCTTCGAAATATAGGTGAGGTTAAGCCTAGAAGTCGAATCCAAGCCTGTAAGGTTAAGCTTGCGCTATTAAGCGGTTAGCCTAGGCCTCCGACTTGAGTCTGTAAGGTTAGTGACAATGTAGATTTAATCCTGGGTTCAAATTCAAGGTTAAGTTTGAACTCTTATGCCTTTAGCCTCCTTCGGAATTGAATTTGGGTCTGTAAAGTTAACGCACTATGTGAGGCTAAGCCTGGAGCCGAATTCGAACCTGTAAGTTTAATAATAATAATGTTATTTGCTTTACGTTCCACTAACTACTCTTTTTCGGTTTTCGGAGACGCCTAGGTGCCGGAATTGTGTCCCGCAGGAGTTCTTTTACGTGCCAGTAAACCTACCGACACGAGGCTGACGTATTTGAGCACCTTCAAATACCACCGGACTGAACCAGGATCGAACCTGCCAAGTTGGGGTCAGAAGGCCAGCGCCTCAACCGTCTGAACCACTCAGTCCGGCACCTGTAAGTTTAAGCTTGAACTCATATGCAGTTCATGGGCATTCGACTGGAGTGTGTAAGGTTAGAGACACTGTAGGTTCAATCCTGGGATCGAATTCAATATTAAGTTTGAACTTTTATGCGATTAGCCTCCTTGGGCATTGAATTTAGGTCTGCAAAGTTAACGCCGCCCTGTGAGGTTAAGCCTGAAGTCGAATACGAACTTGTATGTTTAAGCTTGAACTCTTATACAGTTAGCCCGGTTGTCGAACTTTGATTGTGTTAAGTTAGCCCGAGATTCGAGCTATAGCTGGGATTAAGCCCGGAGTTGAATCCATGCCTGCAAAGTTACGCTTGAAGTCTTAAGCGGTTAGCCTAGGCATCAAATTTCAGACTGTAATATTAATGACACTGTAAGGTTTAGCATGGGGTCGAATCCAAGCCTGTAATAATAAACTTGCCCTGTTATAACGTCAAACCGGGCTTCGAACTTGGGTTTGGAAAGTTGGCGCCCCTGTGAGGTAAGCCTGGAACGTTTTTCCTGGAACCTGTATCTGCCTAAAAGTACCTATAACTACCAACACCATCGATAGAGAAGGCCTTGCAAATGCGATTCTTGACGTCACAGCGCTAAGGCCGAGAACAGGCTATGGGCGCAGGTCATGCAATTCGTAACTTAAACACTTTGACCGGATTATTTCAATTCGAATTTAAAGTTAGCTTCCACACGCACATCCTATTGGTTCAATCTTAATTTTTACCGAGCAATTACCGTACCAAAACTTGTAAGATATATTACTGATCATCTCTCACGTAAGGATTATTCGTCAAAAACAGCCAATGCTTAAATAACGAAATTTTACACAAGTAGGTACCCGACTATCCCTGTACTTCGTTCAGTAGTTTCCAAAATATTCATACTCTCTTCAAGAAAAGTGAAATTATTAGTAACCCACAGATTTTACAGTAGGTACTGATGAATTCATAGGCTGAGATATTATACAAAGCAATTTCTGAACAAGAACAGCAGCATCTTTAAACATCATAACTATAAGAATGGCATGCACAATCAATGACTCCACATATTTGCCTTAATAACAAAGTACAGTACATGACACACAAGCTTACCACTAAAACAAGAACAACTTAAAACACACCAACTAAAAACTTGCATGCACACTCAATCATACAGTACTATAATTACTGTATCAATGAATGAAATCCAGTAAATGGCATAGACATCAATCTAGAAGTTTAAAATACCAATTACTGACAGTTGCGGGGAACATTTACAGAAACATATCAATTTAATTTACAAACTAGTTGTCTGCTTTTAAGTTCAGTCATAGGTCTTGTACACTAAAAGCAGTCTGTACGCCGTTTACAAAATGATTGCCATAATAAGCACTAAACACTACAATTTACTGCATTAATTTTCTTCTTTTATGCTGGGTGAGAGTTTTAGATTTTGCATCATCATTGAAGTCCTTTACGAAATTATTAATCAGTATATTTCTAACTGTGTGAAGAATGTTCCGTTGAATGAGATCTGTCGTATGACTGGGGCACTTGTGGCCCATTAAAATGTCAGAGGGCAAACATTTCATAGTTTACTTGTAACAACACATTGAACTGACGGGAATGTTGTAAAAACTGTGTTTTGAAATATTTCTGTAACAGTTTATACATAATTATGAAACAGTATGATGGGTACAGTACCCTATCACTGTGTGGATGACACAATCCTCCCCTGTCATTTGCAATTATTAAGCTTGAATGGGCAGCAGGACTATTACCGGTTCATTGCAGATAAAAACTTCACAGTAATCGCAGCTGTATCGTTTCATTATGCCATAGGAACAGTATCCACTGATGTAATTTAACAGAGAACAATATTCTTCTTCAGTCCCATCCACATCATTTTCACCTGTTGTACATTCCACAAATACACCAACATCAGACTTAGTCTTCTCCACAATCAGCAATAGCCGCATCCATTTACGTAACAGACTGAAGTCGCAATTTATTTTCAACTTCATGTATTTGTCTGAGAGATATATTGTACTGACTACCTGCAAGCTGTCGATATTTACCAATCCGAGCTTCCAAGTTACCTGTCTGCACTTTTCGAGGCAAGAAAAAGCTGTGACCTTTACCAATTTCTGATAAACCCTTGGTAGAGAGAGTCAACACAGTGTGTGTCTCTTTACTGAGTCTTCCATAAGAATTACTCGACCTAAAATTATCTAACTATTGCACTAACTTCTCCAAATACTCAATATGACATGAGACTGCGGTTATAGGCTCCTGGAAAGGATTCCTGAGACGTTTACCTTTCCATAGGTTTTGACATTTACTATGTCCAACCACGTACAGATTATTTCTGTAAAATTTGCTGTACATTTCCAACATTCCAAGTAGTTCTTAGGTCCTGTTTCCTACAGGGTAGTGGATGATTAAAAATTTCCAATGCCAAAGAATCATTCTGGAGTTCCAAATTTGTTGGATACAAAGCTTTCAGCGTCAGAGAGAACCCATATTTTAGAAGATTCTCCTTTTCTAATGAATTCAGATGTTTCAACACACTAAAACATACAAAATGCATCTTCCCATGGTCAGTTATGTCTGGGAAATAGAGTTGCTGGTCCTATAAATTTAACAAGTTATTTCGAACACATTTTAAAATGTGGACGGAGTCTGTGATAAAGAATAGGTTTCTGTTCTTGCCTTGGGGATGGCTGTAAACATGCTTCAATTCAGGCGGATCACTAAGAAGAGACACTGCTTTCCCGTTCATAGCACTGTTATCTGCAATGTCTTCAATTTCAATTTCAATCAATACTGATCTGCATTTAAGGCAGTCACCCAGGTGGCAGATTCCCTATCTGTTGTTTTCTTAGCCTTTTCTTAAATGATCGCAAAGAAATTGGAAAATTATTGAACATTTCCCTTGGTAAGTTTTTCCAATCCCTAACTCCCCCTCCTATAAACGAATATTTGCCCCTATTTGTCCTCTTCAATTCCAACTTGATCTTCATATTGTGATCTTTCCTACTTTTAAAGACACCACCCAAACTTATTCGTCTACTGATGTCCTCCCACGCCATCTCTCCACTGACAGCTCGGAACATACCACTTAATCGAGCAGCTCGTCTCCTTTCTCCCACGTCTTCCCAGCCCAAACTTTGCAACATTTTTGTAACGCTACTCTTTTGTCGAAAATCACCCAGAACAAATCGAGCTGCTTTTCTTTGGATTTTTTCCAGTTCTTGAATCAAGTAATCCTGGTGAGGGTCACATACACTGGAACCATACTCTAGTTGTGGTATTACCAGAGACTTATATACCCTCCCCTTTACATCCTTACTACAACCCCTAAATACCCTAAATACCCTCATAACCATGTGCAGAGATCTGTACCCTTTATTAACAATCATATTTATGTGTTTACCCCAATGCAGGTCTTTTCTTATATTAACACCTAGGTACTTACAATGATCCCCAAAAGAAGAACTTTCACATCATCAACGCAGTAATTAAAACTGGGAGGACTTTTCCTATTTGTGAAACACACAACCTGACTTTTAACCCCGTTTATCCGCAGTAATTAAAACTGGGAGGACTTTTCCTATTTGTGAAACACACAACCTGACTTTTAACCCCGTTTATCCTCATACCATTGCCCACCGTTCATCTCACAACACTATTGAGGTCAGTGCTACTACTTCAAAGCCTATTTCTTCCAAACTAAGAAGTATTATTTCCATAGTGTTAAATAATTCCTCACATGAATATTAGTGACAGGTATAATATGAGTAAAATCTTTATAATATGAAAGTACACTATGGACCATGAGAACATATGCACTTATTTCACATTCATCACTGTTCATCGCAGTACCTACTATCCTGCCCTGTTTGAAATCTAACTGGGGTTTGATATGAACCTCATTCATTGACAATAGTACTAGTCTTTCTTCTGGAGAGAGTAATGGAAATTTACTCTTAATATGGAGGAGATAATTGCCATTCTTTTCCTGCAGAGGGCCTGTTACAAGCTTTGAGCATATTATTTGCAACGTACGTAGAGCAGGAAGAGTTAAGTTACCAGATCCTCAAATAAATTTGTAACAATGGGGAGAAATTGAATGAGCTAATGAAGAAAATACCACTAACTCCCAAGAACAATTATTCACTCTCTTCTTAGACAGCAAGAATAATTGTTATTTTAAGAAATTCAACACATGTTTCTTCTCAGAAAACTTATTTTCTAAGTGTTGCAATAAACCAACGAGAACAGTCAAAATTTCTTCTATATCCTGGCTGCTAGACATAGTGGAAGATGCATACAGAGAATGTGCATTCTGTATCCATGTTGTTTCAATTTCTGTAAGATTCTTAACATGCTTGGGCAATGACACCCCTTTACAGCGTTTAACTTCTACAGTATTGACAAATAATGAAGCATGTAAATCTTATGTTATTTTAACAAGAAATATGAAGGTTAGGTTCCTCCTTCATTAAAATGAAATATAAACCTGATTCTTTCTTGAGCAAGTCCCATTCAGTATTAAATGTAATGTCATTCACTTTCAGCTTAAATTCCTCAAAGTCTGTAAATATTATTGACTCAGCATGTTCACTATACGTACGTAAACTGTCAGTAATAGCATATTCTAAACACTGGTTTTCCACTCTACGCCACGTGTTTTCTGGATCTTCAAGGGAGGAAATAGTGGTTCCAGAGAGATATTGAGGTCAGTTTGGAAACTGGAATGGAACTGCATTTAAATGTTTAAAATTAGTTGTTACACAGTTCTACATAAATGGGCAGTCTATTAAGAGACAAAGAATAGGAATGATGAACAAACATTTCACCAATCTGGGGTTTGACAAAGTATCAGTGAATAACCTCCCGTTCTTTTCATTGAACATGCTCGTAGATCTTTCAATCTCATAATCTTTAAAATGAAGTTCGCATACCTAAAAGGCAATGACATTGAAAAGTGAATGCTCTTGTTCGTAAAGTATGCTGTTGGTAATTTCTTAATGTGATTTCTGTGTCAAAAAGAGTTAATAAAGCACAACTATACATACCCTAGAGTGTTTAGTAGAAATAAAATCCTCCCGATGAATAGCTCTTTATCCATTTTAACCTCAGTTCTTCATTAGCAGGGAAAGAGAACACACTCACTTTTGGTCTGTTTAAATAATTGTCTTTCCAATTTGGCACACAGCACTTATGAGGCATTATGCCTTTTACTGTGATAGGTAGGCCTACCACCAAGTAAAGAACATTAATTTATACACACTAGTCAAAAACTACACTTTTCACACATCCAACAAAAATAACATCCAAAACACGTTGCCTGCTGTTTACAGTTCGGATAGGACGTAGCACCATTACGTCACACGAGGATCGTATTTGTATTGCTGGGCCTTCTCTATAGGTGGTGTTGTAACTACCCTCCCACTTTTCTCTAAAATTCATATGATTGACAATCATGTTTGCTATCGCGTTATCGTCAGCTGACGGTTTTACCAAATTCAATTTCCTAGCAAGTTCCTTCAAGCTCTCCTCACCTTCACAACCATTTCTAAATGTACTTCTTTCTAAGGTGCACCTCCTTCTTAACATCCAAATTTCTCTGCTACAATATAGAAAGGCTTGCTTTATTTTTCTTGTTTTTAAATGTCTTAAAATTTGCTGAAAGTCACGCCGATACAGATAGGTCTTACGGCAATAACAGGAGAGGAAACGGCTAGGAGTGGTAAGGAATTAACCATGGCATTGTTTAAGGAACAGCCACAGCATTTGGCTGGTGTGAAAATGGAAGACCACAGGAAACCTTCTTCAGGGGTGCCGATCGTGGGAGTTTATCATTTCTTGCCGTTTTAAAGGTACTTACCTGTTTTGATACTCCTCAACAATTTCATTAAGCCCATTCCGTAACCGTTTACATACTTATTTACCATTTTCCAGTAATCGCGATTGCTTTTCAAAAACACCCTATCCACCTCTTATCAACCTCACGGTATTGCCTAACAGCCCTACTTGTACAACCTTCCTTTTTGTAATTAATTTGATGATGATAACTATGTTTGGTGTTTAAAGGGGCGTAACAGCTAGGTCATCGGCCCCAATGATCGCGTAATTGTCGCATGGTTCCAAAAGTATCATCCCTTGGTCGCTCCTTATATCGCCCTCTTACGATAGGCAGGGAGGGCCGTGGGTGTATTCTTCATATGTGTCCCCCTCCCAACAGGGGGTGAAGAAAAAAGGATCCGACACCTCGAAAATGAAGTACCGGACAAAAGAAAACAAGAGCCACGAAGGGCGTGAAAATTAAAGACTCCCTAGACCTCGAATGCTCTAATACAGTCGTTTTGGGAAAAGATCAAGAGTTGACCAAGGGAGGTCGGACAGGATAGATGAAAGTGAGGAACCTGGCACGAGTAAGTGAAAGCAATGTCAGTAGTCAGCTAAGGCTCCCTGGTCGCAACCCACGCTCCAAAGTTGAGAGCGCCTGAGACACGTTCAGTCAGGCAAGGGGTACCGTGGCAGTATTTTACGTCTGCGTCCCCCACCCACAGGGGGTACATATATTTTCAACTACGACAACAATAGTTTCGTCATCACACTTGCAATTTACCATATATCACTTCAGTTTCTCCATAGAGCTCGTTTGATTTTAAGAGCACCGCGTCTAGAATATTTTTCCCTCTAGTTCGTTCCATCATTTTCTGATGCAGCTGACCTTGCCACATTAGATTATTTACCATTTTTGGTCATGCTTGCCGGCATTCGCTTTAACTTTATAGTAAACATTTGGTGGACTGAGATCACCCGCTACAGTAACGTTCCTTTCAGTGTCGTTTCCCTCCGAATCAGTGTCAAAGCCACCTCTTCCAGGTCTGTTTATCCCAAAAACATCAAGTTGCCTGTTACTGTACGTTCAGATGCGATCCATACACCTATAACTTCTTGTTTGTCGTCCTTAAATTTTTCGTAGCTATTGTTCTTGCACCACTATGAATACTTCCCCTCCAACCTTTCCTGTCACTACGATGAACGCTCCAGTTCCGTGAGAAAATTTCCGCACCCACAATATCATTGAAATGAAATGGAGTATGCCTCTTAGTGCCGGGAGTGTCCGAGGACATGTTCGGCTCGCCGGGTGCAGGTCTTTTGATTTGACACCCGCAGGCGACCTGCGCGTGTGATGAGGATGAAATTATGATGAAGACGACACAGATACCAAGGCCCCGTGCCAGCGAAATTAACCAATAATGGTTAAAATTCCCGACTCTGCCGGGAATCGAACCCGAGACCCCTGTGACCAAAGGCCAGCACGCTATCCATTTAGCCATGGAGCCGGACACAATATCATTATCCAACTCCCATTACAATATCTGGTAAATATTTACCTACAAAAATTGCAAAATTATATTTCTTTCTTTACAATACTACAGTTCAACACAAACAGTTTCATGTCATCCTTACTTTACTTCCAGCCCCCAATGTTCTCACCCACCTCTCCCTAATCCAGCCCGTTTCTCTGAATGTACATCCCTATAGCTACTTTAAGTAAACCCCTTGACGTATGCGTACCACTGGTGTTCAAGTTAAAGTCATATGAGAGTAGATCGCTATCTCCTACCCACCCATTAGGATCTACAAAACTCACTCCCATGATTTCCCACATACTCAATCCACAGTCTCATTTTAGTCCCCGATTGTCCTCCATTCAGTATCCTTCCTACATTGTATCCCACTGACAACTATCTCAGCTCCCTTAAACTCCTCCCTCGCTGCCATAACCAGATCCTAAAATCCCGTCCTATGTTAGTACCTTTTCCTACTTGCCTTACGTTGATGGTACATGCGTGAAAAATGACCACCCTCAACATCTGCCTTAACCTAGTTCCTGCATAACACTCTACCCTACTTCTTTTTTTCCTCCACAGTCTTACCTTACACAACTAACAATAGAATCAACCATGGCCAGAGTCCCAACCCCACCCCGATCTCATTAGATGTGTTCTTCTCCTGGTCTCCCTTAACTTCCCTTGCGGTTGCATAATAGTCTACATTTAAGACGTTTGGCTATGGTAAAAGCGGCATATTTATTTATTGTATACCGAATTTATTTATTTATTTATTTATTTATTTATTTATTTATTTATTTATTTATTTATTTATCCCTGAACTAGAACAGCTCAACTCCTAAAGATGACTCCTTTATTTTTGGTTAAATAATTGTAATTTTCTGTTCCTCATTTATTTCATTTGGTTGTCGTGTTGCTGTTGTTTATTTTTTTAAATTTCGAACTCGATCTGAATTCATCGAGAATTTTATCATTTTTGTGATCTTGTGGGATCTATATTAATGTGTGTGATTCTAACTCAGATAATAAATTGCAAGTAAACTGTTTTATCCATCGCGTGTGTACCCATTACTTGTTTAGAGACGCAATTGCAAATCACAGAAATGTATTTCAAGAAAAAGACAGAATGATATTTGAACTCATTCGTTTCGTGACTTCATCGACAGTGGAGGCAGCATCGTGTAAATTTCTCCTGTTCTCACTTGTAATAGTGCATGCATTGTAAACCGCTGCTTCACAAAAATGAAACCTAATTTCATTCACTCTTCAAAGACAGATCCTTCCAAGCGACAGGCTCCATAGCTTTCTACGCTTCAGCAGACACAATACGACTTTCTTCTGGTTCGCTTGGAGTACACTGAGATCTCTCACAAAATAGCTGTGGAATTCTCAACCCGAGAAAGAGATATTCATGTATTCATGTTGAGTGTCAGGTAATCGAATGCTCAGAAACCCAGCACTTCACTTGCTCCAATTATTTTCCATAAAGTTGTCATTCTTGTGACGTGGAATCCAGTAGAAAGGTGATTTGTGAGTTGAAGTGTAAAAAATAAGAAAGACACGTTCAAAGAGAGGTAAAAGGAAGTTTTTACCCTTCTTTATCTGCACCTCTCATCTCTACGTGTGGAGGAATGTGAGATTATAAAGACTCAGAGGATATAAGAGGCCCGATTCTTTCACGAATTATTTTAACTGTCGCATAATTTTCAGATTATTCTCTCTAATATTCTAGTTATACTATGTACCTAATTCTCTACGTATTATTTACTTAATTCCCTTTAATATGGAAATTTTAGCCCAGAATATTCTAGTCATATATAGTGTTGATAGTGTAGTGTAGTATGTCTTCTGGTACGAGTAGACACGTTCAAGGTCATTCCCTTCCTCTGAAGGTTGGCACTATTCCATTTCCTCCCCACATCAAACAGGAGATGATTATTTCGGTGTTAATTCACCTTAAAATAACAAACACTACCATTACACATGTATATTGCAATTTTTATTTTGAAATAATTTTCGAGCCGATTATGGAGTTTCCAGACACACTGTCTGGAAAAATTATAACTTTCTTGGAAATCGAACGGGAGAGTTCCAGTTTAGTAGTTTGGCATGTTCCCTAGCGTGCTATGAATGCTAAAAATATTTTCATAAAAATTGAATCGCTGTCTGCGCATATATGCAAACGTTGGATCAAACATAGTTCTTGTACAGCCCACCTTAAAGTAACACAAGACATTAGAAGTGATACGGATAAGAAGAAAGGAACTCAACTACATCTAACCGATTTAAGTAGATAATTTGACAGCATAAATCATGATACCCACGTTAACATGCTCAGAAACCTCAACATGGTCAGAAGCACGGTACTGTCGTTTAAAGTTTACCTCAGAAATAGATATAAGAAATCAATTTTTGGTGACAGATAATCTTCCTGGATATAGTCACTTGTGGAGTTCTGCAAGGTTCGGTGCTGGGCCCATTATTATGTTCGATCTTTTTCAATACTATTTCCAAGTCATTTACAACCTCTATTTACCATAGTTATGCTGATGACCCGAGGTTTACAAACACTTTGAGCTTTGTAACATCTCCGAAACCATACTTGAACTAAAACTCTTAACAGAAATTGCTCTGTAGCTGTAATTGGGCTATAAATATGGACTCAGAATCAACTCTGAAATACCCCCATCACAATGATAGGACAGCAAAAATGTTAACTTAAATTAGAAGTAGTATTGTACCTGACGTTGGTTGTGTTACATGTCCCAAAGTTAGCAGTGAGCATATCAGCAAACCAATCTTGGCGTTATGTTCAACGAAGCCCTCTCGTGGGCAGAACGGGTAAAATATGCGTACTTGAGGGTGTATCGATCCCTCAATCTGTTATAAAGAGCCCAGAAATATCTATCTGAGGCTAGAAAAATTGGTCTTGTCAACACTCGCACAACGCCTCTTTTCACTACTGTGATGAGTGACTCACAGTTAGCCAATGTACTATTAATATACTCTTAAAAGCTCATAATTCATTTTATTTCCGCGTCAATGCACCACCCCACAGCTTAACCAACTGGCAATGCTAAACCTGAAGCCCAGAGTCAAATACACAGCATTCTAAGTATGTCTACACCTCAGTACCTAGCATCCAGGTTTACCAAGCTCTAAATGACTCATCAACTAAACACCCGTTTTCACAACAGGAACATCCCGACCATCTCCGCCCATACACCAAGTGGGACCCTCTCTTTTACTTTAGGTGTAGCATGGGTCTGGAACTGCATATGAACGAGTTACGGATCCCGACATCATTCAAAAACCAGTATAATAAATTATTACTTTCCATTCAGTTTCGGATATTTTTGTTTGCGCCTTCAGTCCCATTTACCAAGTTTTCTGATATTTCCTATTGCAAGTAAACGTCTGCTGATTGTTTCGTGCGACACATGTAATGCTTGTGCCAATTGCTCTTGAGTTTCAGTTGGGTCATAGTCCAGCTTTTCATACTGAAATCACCACATTCAAATTGTCGAAGCTTTGTCTCACATGTTCTAATCGATGGAGCGTGATCAATATATGTTTCAACCAGCAAACTATAACTTTCCACAGCCTTTTTTCTTTTGATTAAATAAGAAAAACAAGGCGTGCCGCAAATGTTCTTTGTCAGGCACAAATGATCACCGAACGATACAACACAGACGCTAGTGTTTGGCGGACTCCACGTTTGTGTGTTGGTAGGTTAACATCAGACGAATAAACTGACGTATGTGTCAAATTCATACGCTGCGTACTGCTCGCTGGCGCTCTCTCTTAGTGAAACTGGAAAAGGCTTATGCATACACGTGGTATGTCGGTGTGACGTACAGCTAATTGTTAAAAATATGAATCAGTTTGTGTCCTATCATGTTATCCCTTCTTCTGGTCAAATTTCGCCAAATCATTCTCCTCTCACCAATTCGATTCAGTATCTCTTCATCCATGATTCGATCTACCCATCTTATCTTCAGCATTCTTCCGTAACATCATATTTGAAAAGCTTCTATTCTCATTCTTTCTGAGGTATGTATTGTTGTGACTGTTATTGTCAAAAATAATGATTACCATTATTCGTTTATTATTATTAATTTCATAATACAGTTACCATTATTTTATACGTTAGTTCTTACAATAATTTCCCAGCAGGTTTAATTGTATTAATTTAATGTAGCGTTTAACCTTAGTTTTAAAAGGCTTCATAGCTTTAACTATGCCAAGCAAAGCAAGGCACATAAGTAAATGTAAATAAAAAACGCACCTTTACATCCATTGATATCTAAACGAGTTTCTCTCATATAGTTACAACACCATTTCCTAAACTGTTTACTGAATTATTCTGAAACTATTCAGTGTTCACTTGAATGGAAAGAAACACAAATTCTTACGTTTTAAGAACAATGTGTACTCGTCAAGGAAGCCTTGGTAGGCCTAAGACTTCAAAAAAATATAATATTCCCCCTGCGCAGATCAGTGATGCCTTACAGGAGAAGAAGTCACTCAAATGCATGATAATATCTTTGAAATAGCTCCATCTCTGGATCAGTGGTAGAGTGCCAGATGAATGGGTGTAGGGTGGAAAGGAGTCCATTTGCCACATCATCTTGTACGATGTTGGCAAGTAAAAGATCTCATATGAAACATTTGGTGTTCACCCGACTCAGCCATAGGGAGCTAACAGGGATCCAATTTACTCTACTATCTAGTAGTGTAAACCGAACGTCGAATTTGACGGGCAGGCAACCTGTATGGCGCAAATCAAAATACCTGCACACAGCAGATTAGGAATTATTATTATTATTAGTAGTAGTAGTAGTAGTAGTAGTAGTAGTAGTAGTAGTAGTAGTATAGATTATATCAAATTATTTCTATGGAGACCGAAATAAATGAAAAATAAGCGATGCAATGACCAAAATCATGCAATTTTCTGCGACTGATGGAAGTACAGTGTGTGAGGCCTAACATTGTCTTTTTAGGACGTATTGCCCCCATTATTGCCTAGCTAAGCCCAGCCAGTGAGCGAGAGATCCCAAGGTGGACCGTTCGTTCATTGGCTACTGTTTTATAGAGGCATTTAAGGGAAAAGAAGGGTTGATGACCAAGCCAGAAAAAAATTAAAACAACACTCTGACATTTATTAACACGAGCAGATCACAAATGAAAATGTTCTTACTGATATTACATTTTTTTACATTAAACTTTCATAATATCCATTTCTTCCTCAGTATTTGAGAGACACGTATTTCTTAACCTCCAGCCTTACTGTTCTGTAACGAAAATCAAAGAAAAATTAGGCCTACCGCCTTTTAAAATCAAAATATTCGGCTGAAAGGATTCAAGAACTTAACAAAGAGGTTCACAAAATAACTGGATAACTGTCTTGCTAATGTTTTACAACAAAGTAGTTAAAGGCTTCATGACTTTAAAGTAGCCTCAACACGTGGTTTAAGCTGAATTCTACTAAGTTTTATCATTTAAAGTATTTAACATTGGTCAATAACACCAGTATAAGCTTTAATAGAAAATCGAAATTAATTTCAAAAACTTCAAAATTAATTAATTATTATTATTATTATTATTATCAATCTCTCTCCTTATTTAATTAACACGTTCTTCACCATCACACGATCGTGTTTCTAATTAATTTCTCACTGCATCATTCACATAGCGATTGTCATTTACATTCAAAAATAATTATTCTCCAATTAATTATTGTGACTCACTATCACCAGAATTCAAAGTAATTATGCAGCTAGTGAACATCTACTTCTGATCTTTGCATGGCATTTACGTTTCAAATTAATTTTAAAATATTTCAAAATTCAAATATAAATGTGTTAGAAAAACTATCCACGTGTGAGCTAGTTAAATAATAGTTCACTTTACAAATCGATTGCCTTTGTGAAAATAACGAGATGATCTTTCCTTTTAAATCACGTTCATCAACAAAATAAATCCTTTCCTAGCCTACCTCGACTTAAACTTATCAAATTTTCCCTTCAGGGCACGAAAATTACTTCTTAAGGTAGCACACAACGATGAATGTAATCTGCGTCGTCACAAGTACACGACCACATCAAGTTAAATAGAACAAACATGATACAAGAAAAATACACATATTTACATACACACACACACTCATCCATACTGGGAAACACGTATTTTATATACATTATTTACATCGAATCCTGTTCCTGCAAGTTTACTCTTGATTTTTAAGAATGTTCGGGTCACGTCATATCCAGTAGGAGATAATTTGTGTACAGAAATTATTTTTATCATTAATGGTGACTAGTGATCGAAGTTAGGGATATCACTTGGGTAGGAATATGTTTCTCACAACGATGGAGATTCATCTAACTTTTGAAATTATAATTGAAGATTCCAATAAAATCCGTAATCACTACCAGCACATGGGTGACAAGTTGAAACTATCGCGTCCGTGAGCCTCAATCGCATTAGTATTATTCCCTATCCGTAAAATACACACGCAACACGTGCTCCATTAATTATAATATATCTTGCGCTCCCAATAACGCAAGAACAAGTCAATTATCATAACTAAATCATCCAATCGCTCAATTACATAATAAATATCCCGCAGGATTGGTCATATTCCAGACACTTCATAAACAGAGCACATTCAATCTCACATATAAGGAATCTACTGTAAAGTTATGGCTCACGAGCGTTTAATTCTCTTTTACCCGATCTTTAGTCATTTTTATTATTACTCAAGTGATTATTACATCTACCAATCCTCGTGAAATATCATAAAATTAGATGACTCGATCCTAAGGAATACAAGTGATCTTGAAAAGACATTGCGTTCGACCCTATCTCACAAAATGTACACGTAAATTCAAGTCCGATAAATTTCAACATTACACAAAAAGTAGATTTATCGCGTGGTCAGTGATTTTTAGATATTTACATGTCTACTCTAACAGGTTCAAAATTTCATTCACACACGTGACTCGTCTACCACGACACCTTAATAAATGGAAGAATGAAATGTTTCTAACTACAACAAAACTAATAGATCTACGATTTAAAGAAGAAAGACCTCTAGTTTTACAAAAGATGAGACAGAAATTAAATTAAATGGTACTCAAGTTTTAGATGAGGTTCGATCCCAGGTAGCAGTCAATCATTCCAGCATTTCCCCGGTCAGTTTCCTTCCAATGACCAGAGACGCCTCACATTTTAGAGATCCATGGAGACTTGGTAGTCGAGGTCCCTCGATGCAGTTGAATTGCAGATGATTGCAGAATTATCCATGTTGATGTGCTGCGGCTTTCAAGACGACTTCTGTTGAGTTCCGGACGTAAGCTGTAACTGAGATGGCAAGAATAAATATTGGCACAAACACACGCAGAATTTTGATTATTCTTCTAGATAGTCAGACTTAACTTGGATTTTGAGATGATTTTTACTCCGTAGGAGTTAACTAATTATTTCACTAAATTGTGGCAGAACGGGCGTCTGCTTGCACTGAAAGTTATTTCTCCACGTGGTCGTAGCGTCACACAGCAGAATAGCAAGTACAGAGTGCAGAGAGTGCAGAGAGTAGAGTATTCAGAGAGTGATTTACTCGGAACGAGGCTTTTTATACTCTCGGCTTGGGAGGCGTGTACTTCAACGAGAACGATAATTGGTCGTTAGGTCTCCTTTAATTGGCTCAGACTATTCTGGAATCAGGCTGTCTGTCGTTCACGCGTGGCAGGGTAGTGCATGGACATGTCACGTGATTTGTCTTGGCTTTGTCGAAGCTCATACAATACATCGCCCCTCTGAATGACGAAAAAAACTGGTTCTGATCTCGTCACACTACTTCCCACATGGCAAATTACAGCTCCAGGCAGACAATAAAACTTTTAATATCCACTTGTTGGAAATATACTAGATATCGCCAAATTTGACGGGGACAGTATGTAAATACTGTTGGCAATTTCCAGCCTGTAGAATTGAACAATTTAGTCACTTTCTCCAATAATTGTTCACTTGATTGTGTGCGAATAGCGTACAGTACACGACAGAATAGCCCGTTATATTCGTTCGCAATGACGAATCTGTTCTCTAAGTGATGTAAGCAGCAAGTAATACCTCTGAGGAGCACAGCGTATAAATTTAAAAAATTGTTTCTCTACTTTGGTCCGAATGTTAACAATTTGGTATTCGTGAGTAAGTCATGTCCAGAATAAGAAGAAATGTTTTTTCTGTAATGTCTGTCTGTCTGTCTGTCTGTCTGTCTGTCTGTCTGTCTGTCTGTCTGTCTGTCTGTCTGTCTGTCTGTCTGTCTGTCTGTCTGTCTGTCTGTTCACTCATCATGTGAAAACAGTTGAACGGAATTTAATGAAAATATGTATTTTTGGTCAGGAAAGAAGACACTTCAATCTAGGCTGTTAAATCATTTTTGACGTTGGGTTTAATAGTCTTTCAGGGGAAGGTCTAAAAATTCTCAAATATCATCATTAATAGAGGTCCTATCGATAAATATTGTGCCAGTAGGTGTAAAAATTGCAATGGCCGATTTTGTGCACAGAACAAATTAATCCTAAGACGAGCAACGACGGAAATACTTAGAATTTTATATCTCTTGTTTATTTTCTGCATCCTACGGTCATTAATGCTAATCTTACCAAAGAATCCTTTAGAATACAGAGGGGAGGGATAGTAAATTCTGATTTTTCGTAATAGAAAGGTTACCTGTCCCGATAATTGAATGAATGGCCTGTCCCAAAGTAAGCTGTGAACAAACGTCTGCGTAACGTACGATCTATTGTAGGAAAGTGGAACAACCTCTGTGAATATTGGTGGCGGAAGTGGGATGGAGGGAGCTGGGGATTTATATACATTCCTTTTTCATTTTGCTATTCCTCTGGATTACATATTTCTATAACTGCTGGTACTTGACACACTGGTCCATCCAGCATTGCTAACTCCACGGAGTGGAAATCCTCTAATCAAGCTCGAAAAATATCAAGCTCTATAAATCATTAACTCGTGACAAAAAATAGATTTTTAACTGTTCGAACACTCTTATTAGCGACAGAAGTGTATTGTCATATCCTTACAGGCCGCGAAGGCTCTGGAGGGGTGGAAGGTAAAGGTTCCACTATCTGTAACCTCGGCATTTGGTGGGATGGAGGGCTTAGCTCTACGTCTAGTCGCCTTCAACCCCGCCCCGGTATTCATTTTTGGTGTAAGCTGAGTGAACCTCAGGGCCATGTACACTTCCGAAATTGCAAATCTCGTTTCTTACATTTTTCGACTTCCTGACGGGGAATCGAAACCACGTTCTTCAGGGTGAACCGAACATACCCTTACTGCCTCGGCCAGGCAGTCCCACGAAAGAGTATTACTGTAATCCTTATTAACATTATTATTAATATTATTATTAATAATATCTATATATATAAAATAAGAGTTTTGTCTGTACATTGCTCAGAATTTAAAAAGAACGGTATTTCTGTATCGGTCATGTCCACAGTAACAAGAAAATGCATTTTTTACTTTTCCGTAATTTCTGTCTGTCTGTCTGTCTGTCTGTCTGTCTGTCTGTCTGTCTGTCTGTCTGTCTGTCTGTCTGTCTGTCTGTCTGTCTGTCTGTCTGTCTGTCTGTCTGTCTGTCTGTCTGTCTGTCTGTATGTACACGCATCACGAGAAAACGGCTTAAGAGAATTTAATGAAAATCGGTATGCAATATCGGGTGATGAACCGCTACAATCTAGGCTATAAATTATTTTAATCATGCTGAGTAATATGGTAGTTTAGGGGAAGGCCTGAAATTTAATTCTCAAATATTTATGTTATTAGTGGTCGTGTCTTAATGAAAATCGCTAGACAAAGATGGGAAATAATTCGCTACAATATAGGCTATACACGCTGAGAAAAATGGTAGTTTAGGGGAAGGCCTAAAATTTAATTGTCAAATATTTATTTTATTAGTGGTCGTATCTTCCCGAAAATTGGTATGCAAAGTCGAGGAATAGGTCACTATAATCTAGGCTGTCAATAATGTTATTCGCACTGAGTTAAGTGGTAGTTTAGGAGAAGGCCTGAAATGTAATCTATATATATAAAATAAGAGTTTTGTCTGTACATTGCTCAGAATTTGAAAATAATGCTATTTTTGTATCGGTCATGTTCACAATAACAAGAAAATACATTTTTTACATTTCCGTAATTTCTGTCTGTCTGTCTGTCTGTCTGTCTGTATGTATGTATGTATGTACACGCATCACGAGAAAACGGTTGAAGAGAATTTAATGAAAATCGGAATGTAAAGTCGGGTGATGAACCGCTACAATCTAGGCTATAAATTATTTTAATCACGCTGAGTGAAATGGTAGTTTAGGGGAAGCCTGAAATTTAATTCTCAAATATTTATGTTATTAGTGGTCGTGTCTTAATGAAAATCGGTAGACAAACATGTGAAATAAGTCGCTACAATATAGGCTATACACGCTGAGAAACATGGTAGTTTAGGGGTAGGCCTAAAATTTAATTGTCAAATATTTATTGTATTAGTGGTCGTATCTTCACGAAAATTGGTGTGCGAAGTCGGGGAATAGGTCGCTATAATCTAGGCTATCAATAATGTTATTCACATTGAGTGAAATGGTAGTTTAGGGGAAGGCCTGAAATGTAATCTATATATAAAATAAGAGTTTGTACATTGCTAAGAATTTGAAAAGAATGGCGTTTCTGTATCGTTCATGTTCACAGTAACAAGAAAATGCATTTTTTACTTTTCCGTGATTTCTGTCTGTCTGTCTGTCTGTACACGCATCAGGAGAAAACGGCTGAAGAGAATTTAATGAAAATCGGAATGTACAGTCGGGTGTTGAACCGCTACTATCTAGGCTATAAATTATTTTAATCGCGCTGAGCGAAATAGTAGTTTAGGGAAGGCCTGAAATTTAATTCTCAAATATTTATGTTATTAGTGTTCGTGTTTAATGAAAATCGGTAGACAAAGATGGGAAATAAGTCGCCACAATATAGGCTATACACGCTGAGAATAATGGTAGTTTAGGGGAAGGCCTAAAATTTAATTGTCAAATATTTATTGTATTAGTGGTCTTATCTTCACGAAAATTAGTATGCAAAGTCGGGGAATAGGTCGCTATAATCTAGGCTATCAATAATGTTATTCACACTGAGTGAAATTGTAGTTTAGGGGAAGGCCTGAAATGTAATCCATATACAGAGTGAAGCGAAATTCGCGCACTCGGGCGTCGCAGTGCGACTCCCTACATGCCAGCAATAAAAAATGTCTTTCACAAAAGTTCGTCCTGCGAGTATATCAGGCAGAGAAAGGACGTTGTATAGTGGCAATCTGGCAACACTGTAACCACATGTACGGTAAGTACTTCTGTCAGCATCATATATCCGTGCTGAGCAGTTGATGCATTGGATAGGGTTTTGGGTTGGCATGCAGGTGGTAGAGGGTTCGATCCTGGGTTACGGCGCAATTTTTTGTTTACTAATTTCCATCGGACATTACATACTGTAATACAGTAAGACACCGTACCTTAGGTCTCATGTATCCTACATTTACAACATTTTGTAACGCTGAACACAACAAATTTCTTGCTAGGCCTACTGGTAACGTAAGCCCTTACGAAATACAATGGACTTGAACGAGGCAAGAATAACAGTTGCTACTAATCTATGAGATCGTTGGAGGACGGTAGAAAGAAAACAGGTTTCGCGTTTAGTATATGAATTTGTGCGAATAAATTCACGCCCACGACGTGGAAAGGACGTCTTTCAAAGCTGACCAAGGGAAACGATTGTTCGCCCATTTGTAGGATCGTAGTATGTAAGTGCAAAGGGTTTCTAGAGGACCCGCTGCAATGGCTGTTGACGATTAAGTTGCCAGATACCATACCACCTGGACTACATTTATGAAATAAAAAAAATACGCTTCAACCCAGGATCGAACCCTCGACCTCCTGAATGCTAACCCAAAACTGTAACCACTGCACCAACTGCACAGCACAAAGAATACGTGCTGACAGAGGTAGTTACCCTACATGTGGTTACAGTGTTGCCAGATTGCCACTCTTCAACGCCCTTTTTCTGCCGGATATACTCGAAGGACGAACTTTTGTGAGAGACAATTTTTTATTGCTGGCATGTGAGCAGTCGCGATGCGACGCCTGAGTGCGCGAATTTCGCTTCATCCTGTATATAAAATAAGAGTTTTGTCTGTACATTGCTTATAATTTGAAAATAATGGTATTTCTGTATCGGTCATGTTCACAGTAGCAAGAAAATGCATTTTTTACTTTTCCGTAATTTCTGTCTGTCTGTCTGTCTGTCTGTCTGTCTGTCTGTCTGTACACGCATCACGAGAAAACGGCTGAAGAGAATTTAATGAAAATCGGAATGTAAAGTCGGGTGATTAACCGCTACAATCTAGGCTATAAATTATTTTGATCACGCTGAGTGAAATGATAGTTCAGGGGAAGGCCTGAAATTTAATTCTCAAATATTTATGTTATTAGTGGTCGTGCCTTAATGAAAATCAGTAGACAAACATTGGAAATAAGTAGCTACAATATAGGCTATGCACGCTCAGAAAAATGGTAGTTTAGGGGAAGGCCTAAAATTTAATTGTCAAACATTTATTGTATTAGTGGTCGTATCTTCTCGAAAATTGGTATGCAAAGTCTGGGAATAGGTCACTATAATCTAGGCTATCAATAATGTAATTCACACTGAGTGAAATGGTAGTTTAGGGGAAGGCCTGAAATGTAATCTATATATAAAATGTTTTGCCTGTACATTGCTCAGAATTTGAAATGAATGGTATTTCTGTATCTGTCATGTCTACAGTAACAAGGAAATGCATTTTTTTACTTTCCCGTAATTTCTGTCTGTCCGTCTATATGTATGTATGTACACGCATCAAGAGGAAACGGCTGAAGAGAATTTAATGAAAATCGTCATGTAATGTCGGGTGATGATCCACTACAATCTAGGCTATAAATTATTTTATTCACGCTGAGTGAAATGGTAGTTTAGGGGAAGGCCTGAAATGTAATCCTCAAATAAGTTATTTATGTCATTAGTGGTCGTATAGATAAATCTATATATATCAATCTCACAGCTGCGCGCCCCTAACCACACGGCCAACTCGCCTGGTCGTACCGACTGAAACAGCCTGCCTGTATATTGGCGGGAAGTAGCATGCCATTCCTCTGGTTCACACATTTTCTGATATATCTGGTTCGTAACACATTCGTTCATCATAGTATTCGAGCTATTCAATCCCTACTCGGAGGCACTGATTGGAATGAGTAGTGTGCATGTTTAACGGAATAATGACAGAGGAGTGTTCACGGCAGTCTGCGACCTGGTTATTCCAGCTCTGGAACTTCGGACTCTTAGATCGGCACCGTAGTACTGTTCGTTGAAAGTGAGAAAGTTTGGGGTGTTTCATTTGATCGAGTATTTTATATGATAACATTGCTTTCAATCGCTACATCCCTACTGACGTTTTTGTAATGACCTATGTTGGATTAAGTTAGGAAAACCACCAAGTCAGTCTTTCTGAGAATCCCGTAGCGAAGCACGGGTACATCAGCTAGTCTATATATATAAAATAAGAGTTTTGTCTGTACATTGCTCAGAATTTGAAAAGAATGGTATTTCCGTATCGGTCATGTCCACAAGTAACAAGGAAATGCATTTTTTAATTTTCCGTAATGTCTGTCTGTCTGTCTGTCTGTCTGTCTGTCTGTCTGTCTGTCTGTCTGTCTGTCTGTCTGTCTGTCTGTCTGTCTGTCTGTCTGTCTGTCTGTCTGTCTGTCTGTCTGTCTGTCTGTACACGCATCACCTAAAAACGGCTGAAGAAAATTTAATGAAAATCGGAATGTAAAGTCGGGTGATGAACCACTACAATCTAGGCTGTAAATTATTTTATTCTCGCTGAGTGAAATGGTAGTTTAGGGGAAGGTCTGACGTTTAATTCTCAAATATTTATGTTATTAGTTGCCGTGTCTTATTGAAAATCGGTATGCAAAGTCGGGGTAATAAGTCGATATAATCTCAGCCATAAATAATTGTATTCACGCTGAGTGAAATGGCAGTTTAGGGGAATGTCTAAAATTTATTTTTCAAATATTTATATTATTAGTGGTCATATCTTAATGGAAATCGGCAGACAAAGATGGGAAATAAGTTGCTGTAATATAGGCTGTACATAATTGTATTCACGCTGAGAAAAATGGTAGTTGAGGGGAAGGCCTAAAATGTAATTCTCAAATATATATTATATTAGTGGTCGTATCTTCACGAAAATTGGTATGCAAAGTCGGGGAATAAGTCGCTATAATCTAGGCCATCAATAACTTTATTCACACTAAGTGAAATGGTAGTTTAGGGGAAGGCCTGAAATGTAATCTATAGACTATATAAAGTGAGAGTTTTGTCTGTACATTGCTCAGAATTTGAAAAGAATTGTATCTCTGTATCGGTCATGTCCACATTAACAAGGAAATGCATTCTTTACTTTTCCGTAATTTCTGTTTCTCTCTGTATGTATGTATGTACACGCAGCACGAGAAAACGGCTGAAGAGAAATTAATGAAAATCGGTGTGTAAAGTCAGATGATGAACCACTACAATCTAGGCTCTAAATTATTTTATTTACTCTGAGTGAAATGGTAGTTTAGGGGAAGGCCTGAATTGTAATTCTCAAATAAGTTATTTATGTTATTTGTGGTCTTATCAATAAGTACTGCATAACTAACATAATCTTATTTATGTCGTAAGTTAGTAGTAGTTATGTAAAAAGTTATTAAATTTCAGATCACTTATGTCTTATACATTGTTATAGTACCGCATATAATCACAGAGATATTCATGTATTTGGATTTTTGTTACTAAGTCCATATCAGCGCCGAGTAACGAGAAAATGGGTAAACAGAATTTAGGGAAAATAGGTATGTACAGTCCGAGAATAAGGAACTACAGTCTACGATATGAATAATTTTGTAAGACGCCCTAATATCACAGAGTCGAGAGAAAACTAATGTGAAGTCCTGCAATATAGAAAGCTCATAAACTTTATCAACAATAACATTACATTGACCATTGTTTGTTGTGATGTGCTTTTTGTCTTCTGTTTCCACTCATTCCCGATAGATAGGATTACTGCAGCGTACCGAGTTTTTCTTAATTTGATTTACGTCGCACCGACACAGGTAGGTCTTATGGCGATGATAGTATAGGAAAGGAATAGGGGTGTGAAGGAAGCGGCCTAGGCTTTAGTTAAGGTACAGTCTGGTGTGACTGGTGTGAAAATGGGAAACCACGGAACACCATATTCAGGGATGCCGTCAGTGGGGTTTGAATCCACTATCTCCCGGATGCAAGCTCACAGCTGCGCGCCTCTAACCACACGGCCAACTCGCCTGGTCGTACCGAGTGTAACAGCCTGCCTGTATATCGGCGGGAAGTAGCTGGGGAGTTAGATAACTTTCTTCTTTAACATGCCATTCATCTGGTTCATACATTTTCTGACATTACTGGTACGTAACACACTGGCTCATCATAGCATTCGAGCTATTCAATCCCTACTCTGAGGCACTGATTGGAATGAGTAGTGTGCATATTTAACGGAATAATGATGGAGTAGTGTTCACGGCAGTCTGCGACCTGGTTATTCCAGCTCTGGATTTTTGGACTGTTAGATCCGCACCGTAGTACTGTTCGTTGAAAGTGAGAAAATGTGCGGTTTTTCATTTGATCGAGTATTTTATATGATAACATTGCTTTCAATCGCTACATTCCTACTGATGTTGAATTCAGTTAGGAAAACCCACCAAGTCAGTCTTTCTGAGAATCCCGTAGCGAAGCACGGGTAAATCAGCTAGTTATTAATATTATTATTATTGTTGTTGTTGAGTGCAGTCGAATGACGTCAGTTGATGCAGGATATATTGCATAAGAAAATTAAGTCCAAGGAAAGTAGATGAATATTGTTACCTTGGTAGTAAATTAACTAAAGATGGCAGAAGTAAGGTGTACATAACATGTAGACTAGCACAAGCAAGGAATGCCTCTGTTAGGAAAAGATATTTGCTCACTTCGGTGTTAGGAAGATGTTTTTGAAGATTTATATACGAAGTGTGACCTTATATGGAAGTGAAACATGCACAATAACCAGCTCAGTAAGAAAGAGAATAGAAGCTTTTGAAATACGATATTCCAAAACATTGGAAGCTGAGATGAGTAGACCGAATACCGAATGAACAGATACTGATTCCAATTGATGAGAGGAGAACGATTTAGTGAAATTTGACCAGAAGAAGAGATAAAATTATAGGACATATTTTTAGAAAACCACCACTGTTTAGTTTGTTTTTGAGGGAACTGCAGGCCGTAAAAACGGTAGATGTAGAGCAAGGTATGAATGTGACAAACAGATTAAAGTAGATATGGCATGTAGTAGTCATATGGAAATGAAAAGGTTAGCACAGGACAGAGGAGCATGGACCTGCATCAAACCAGTCTGTGGACTGAAGACCCAATCAACCATAACGACAAAAACAACAAATGTTATTACTATTATTGTTGTTGTTATTATTTATATCTAACATAATAATTCAAAGTCTCCAAAGGCTAAGAAAACATATTTTATAAAAGTACAGTATAACGTCAAATATTATTCATCCAAATTATACATATTTGATGTGATTTTCTTCGCCACCAACTATGAAATTAGCGACTGATAGCCAAAATTCAACTATATTTCCTGCATTGTGCCATTCTACAAATGTTAATTTGCTCCAATGAATGTCTATTTTTGTGATCTCGTCATCCTTAAACTTCGCAGGTTCTGCCAATGGTATAATGCATGGTTTGAAGGCACGCAGACATTCATGAGGTGTCAGTATTGTTATATTTTGTTGCGTTTCATTGTTTGTCAGCAATCGCTGCTGCAACTGTATACATTTTCACGACAAAATGTACACATCCTTTCCCGATAATGCTTCCAGCATCGATAAAATTTAGGCTTCTTTAAATCCTCCACGTTTTTCCTTCAGAGCATCCTAATCTAAATGAAGTGACAGTGATGCAATTCATAAATCATGTTAAAATCGTACTCATTGGGAAAGGAATTCCCAAAAATATATACTATCGTACACTGAAAACTTAATCTTTATTGTGATAACAAATATTTTTCATTACCAGTAAACATCGATGAGAGAAATCCTCTGACCCTTTGACCTTGCTTTTCCCCTCTGATAGACATTTAAAAACTCAAGAATCACAGGGAAACATCTGAGTTTGGCAATGCTGAGTCTATCACAGTATTCGAGATATTCGATCCGTACTATGGATGCGCTGATAGGAACGGAGGGTCCGCACTCACTGAATGGAGCACAGCATTGGTAGATCGCAAACCTACAGTAGTACTGTCGTGAAAAGCAAGAATATGTACCGCTTTACATTTCGTCGAGCTTTCCATATGATAGCACGGCATCTAATCACAACATTCGATTTTGCTTCCAACCTAATAGTAAATCTGCTTTTCTCGGTTTACCTGAACCACTTACTGTATATGGCCGACCTGTTGAAAACAGGTACGATGTCTAGTAAGTACTAAAACTGCAAAGTAACGGTCATTCTACATTGAGAATCGTAAACTGTGCCACACAGTACGATTGTTAAAGGCGCCCGTTGAGTCACTGTGCATGAGTCTGAACCTGAAAGGCCCGAAACAAGGAGACGCTAAAAAATGATTCATCTTTGCGTCATTTGCTCAGTTTGTTGCAGGATATATCGATGTTTAAATTTAGAAATCCTCCATGTAAAACATTTATTTACAGCCAACTACAATATCACACAGCTGAATAAATAAGCATTCCTACATACATAAGGAGACAAATTAGCTAGAGAAACATCTATTTATGGTAACAAACTGCTCGTCGAGTTGTTAAAGAAATAGTAGTGCAGTGTGTGATACATTTAGCTCCACAAATAATTGTGTTTAGTGTTTGTTTGTAGTAATCTGCGATTAGTGGCATTTATTTACAGTTTTCACACTGAGTACTTACGTAGGCGTTCGCTAGATTACAACCTGTAATTTAGGTCAGCGTGAAAGAAGAAATATCTCTTTATTTTTAATAGTATTATTAAAATATCAATAGGTTTGTTGATGAAATACTTATAAAGACGGGATATTAAAAAGAGTCGTAACTTCGGCAGCGGTTATATCTATTAGTGCAGGCATTTGACAGGGTATTTCAAATAGCAGTTCAACGGTCTCACCTATCACGAAGGTAATAACTTCTTTAAATAACGCGATACTGTTGTAAAGTTTGTTTAAAGAAAGGATGTCAACAGAATAGACAGTATTTCACTGGCGAAATAGTTAACAGTCGTAATTGTTACTTATTATTGTCGCTCTTCGTATTCAAATATTGGCATTGTTGGCTACAGTCGTGAACAAAGGGTTTAGTGTAACAAGAAAATACAAATAAAAATCAGCTGATTCTTGTATTCCGATCATTTGTAGTTCTGAATAGGCAGTTAAAGTATCCGTAATTTATATTTCACACCCTCGACATTTCAGTACTTAAGAGCGGTTAGCTAATAATTATTATAATCAAGTTCCTACATTCCAATAATTGCAATTCAAGTCCCTGGCATAGTTTAGACAGAAATACTTTTGAGAAATTATTGTAAACAACCTCATGTTTTTCAGCATTTAAGGACACTTATATTCTCCGTCCCGCGGAGTAGGGAAAATAATAGTAATCCACCATCTGTAAAGATCACATAACCGCAGTTAAGTTCAGAATTGTAGTGTTGGCACGGTATATTAGATAGTAACTTGCCTGTTATATTCGTGTGTATTTTTGTGCAAACGGCAGATTTCATTTCTATTATAGCATAGTAGGACAAAGTGGTACTAATATTAATCTGTATACGTGTTTAATCGTTGAGTACCGACCGGTAGTTCTTGCGAATATCTAAATTTAGGCCTAATTGGAATTTGCATTTCTATTTGTGCTTAGTAAGAAGCTAGGATACGTCTAAACGTAGTTTTAACATTATTGTAGTGTAGTATAGTAACTTATTAGAAATTAGAGCGCCTGTTCTATAATTGTTAGTAGTTTTGCGAACTTCGAACTTTATTGGTAATTTTCTTTTCTGTTTTTGCTTGGTAATAACCTGTTGTAATTAGAATACGTCTGAAAGTAGTTTAAAATTATTGTAGTGTATTGTAGTATCTGTACTTAGTCTGAACGTAGTTTAAAATTATTGTAGTGTATTATAGCATCTTATTATAAAGTAGTGTGTTTATTCTATAACTGTGAAATATTTGTGTAATATAGTACCGTTTCTGTGGTATCTGTAGTAACTCACTAAAATTCTGTTGTAATTAGGGTATACTTACAGTAACTGCAGTTAAGAATTGTGTAATTCTTGTGTATTATTCTCTGTTTCAAGTAATTACCAGCAATTTTCATCCTGTTAGCGTGTTATAGGAATAAAAAATCGTACAATTAAGTAGTATTGTAGTGTAGTAGTAGCCTATATTAATTAACTTACTGTCATGTGACAGACAATATTTCTTTCCTTTCATTTTTATTTTGCACAGAATAAGTTATCTCTTCTTTTCATTATTTAGTAAAAAATGGCTAAGCAGTGCGAGTGTAGGTACTGTGGGTGTGGCCAAGCATTAAGGAGTATGAGGGAGGAGTTGGAGAGCTTGGAGGAGATAATTAGGATTCTCTCAGAGGACAGGAAACAAAGTAGGCCTCCAAACAATGTACAGGATACAGTAGGTGTAATAGAGGGATGGGGAGCAAAAGAAGGGAATTGTAGAAGACAGGTGGTCTAATGTTTTAAGGGGAAGGAGATTGCAGGCTAAGGGCTCCATTCAGGATCAGAATTCAGGACAGGAGTCGGTGAAAAATCGGTACGAGCCACTGCAGGTAGAACAACCGAGGGAAGATGAGGAACAGGGAACTGTTGCCGAGAAGTGTGGAAGTAGGAGAAAGGGAAGAGGTAGGAAAGGGAAATGTGGAGTAGTGGATAGGAAAAGATAGGTGGAACAGGGTCATGGGAAGGAGAAAAGGGAGGAAGAAGTAACTTCTGCAGCTGTCAGGAAAGATAGAACTGGCAAGGACGGGAGGGGATTAAATGAGGTGGGTAGGGTTGAGGCTCTGGTCATGGAGGATTTCATTGTTAGACATGTCGGTAAAGTTGTAGAGGAAAGAGTACCAGGGTAGAGTGTTATCTAGGAAGTAGGTTAAGGCAGATGTTGAGGAAAGTAGAAGAGAAGGAGGAGGGAAAGTATACAGAAGGTGGTAGTGTTTCACGTTGGTACTAACAACGTAAAACAAGCAGGTATAAGTATGGTTGGGGATGTGTGGGATCTGGTAAATGCAGCACGGATGAAGTTTAAGGAAGCGGAGATTGTTATAGAGTGGAATACTGTGTAGGAGGGATAATGACTGGAAGGTGATTGGGTATTTAAATGGACTATGGAGTGGGTATGTGGGAAACTTGGAGTGAGATTTCTAGATCCTAATGGGTGGGTAGGAGATAGGTATCTGCGCTCAGATGGCCTTCACATAAACCGCAGTTGTACATATAAGTCAGGAAATGATTTAGAAGGGTTATAGGGAGGTACATTCAGAGAAACAGGGTAGCCTAGGGAGCGGTGTTAAAGGAACAGGGAACTGGAAATCAAGTAGGGATGGCATAAAACTGTTAGTGCTCAACGGTAGAAATATTATAAAGAAAGGAATAGAATTAAGTAATTTAATAGATATATACTTACCAGATATTGTAATAGGAGTTGAATCATCGCTGAGATATGATATAATGGTTGCAGAAATTTTCTCACGGAACTTTTCTTTTTTTTGTTATTTGCTTTACGTCGCGCCGACACAGATAGGTCTTATGGCGACGATGAGGCAGGAAGGGGCTAGGAGTGGGAAGGAAACGGCCGTGGCCTTAATTAAGGTACAGCCCCAGCATTTGCCTGGTGTGAAAATGGGAAACCACGGAAAACCATCTTCAGGGCTGCCGACAGTGGGGCTCGAACCCACGATCTCCCGAATACTGGATACTGGCCGCACATAAGCGACTGCAACTGGAGGGTGTATCGTAGAGATAATATAGGAATGGTAGGAGGGGGAGTATTCATTCTCGTGAAAGAAGAATTTGTAAGCTACGAAAAAGTTAAAGATGACAAACACGAAATTATACGGGTAAGGCCTATCTCTAAAGATAATAGGCAGCTTGCTGTCTTTGGTGTGTACAGACGAGGAAAGGGTAGCGCAGATGCTGATTCAGAATTATTTGATAAGGTAATCAGCTATGTGGGAAACGATAAGGAAAGGAACGTGACTGTAGCGGGTGTTCTCAATTTACCAAATGTCAATTGGGAAGGTAATGCGAACGACAGGAACGACAAATGGCAAATAAGTTAATATGGGAAGGGCACCTGATTCAGAAAGTGATGGAACCAACTAGAGGGAAGAATGTGCTGAATGTGGTGCTGGTAAAACCACATTAGCTCTATAGAGAAACCAAAGTAATAGATGGTTTTAGTGATCACGAAGCTTTTTTTGTGGTAATTAAAAATAAATGTGAAAGAAAGGAATAGATTAATATGAGGACTGTTAGGCAGTACCACATGGCTGATAAAACAGGCATGAGGGAGTTTTTAATAAGTAACTGTGATCGGTGGAAAACGGTAAATAAAAATTTAAACAGACTCTGGGGTGGGTTTAAAGCAATTGTTGAGGTTTGTGAAAATAGCTTTGTACCTTTAAAGGTGGTAAGGAATGGTAAAAATCCACTATATTATAACAGGGAATTAAAGAGACTAAGAAGGAGGTACAGGTTGGAAAGAAATAGAGTTAGAAATGGCTGTGGAAGTAAGAAGAAACTGAAGGAACTTACTAGGAATTGAATCTAGCAAAGATGTCAGCTAAGGATAACATGATGGCAAGTATAATTGGTGGCCATACAAATTTTAGTGAAAAATAGAAGAGTATGTATAGATACTTTAAGGCAGAAACCGGTTCCAAGAAGGACATTCCAAGAATCATTCATGAACAAGGGGAGTGTGTATACGAGGATCTTCAAAAGGCAGAAGTATTCATTCAGCAGTATGTAAACATTCTTTGTTAAAATGATAATGTCCAGGCAGAGGAGGTGACTAATAATAAAGAAGTATTAAAATTTACCTATGACAGCAATGACATTTACGTAAGATATAAAGGTTGAAAACTAGAAAAGCAGCTGGAATTGATATACTAAAGACAACGGGTTGGGATATAGTACCATATCTGAAGTACTTGTTTGATTATTGTTTGGTTGAAGGAGCTATACCAAACGAATGGAGAGTTGCTATAGTAGCCCCTGTGTATAAAGGGATGGGTGATAGACATAAAGCTGAAAATTACAAGCCAGTCAGTTTGACATGCATTGTATGTAAGCTTTGGGAAAACATTCTTTCTGACTATATTAGACATGTTTGCGAAATTAATAACTGGTTTGATAGAATGCAGTTTGGGTTTAGGAAAGGTTATTCCGCTGAAGCCCAACTTGTAGGATTCCAGCAAGATATAGCAGATATCCTGGATTCAGGAGGTCAATTGGACTGTATCGCGATTGACCTGTCTAAGACATTTGATAGGGTAGATCATGGGAGACTACTGGCAAAAATGCGTGCAATAGGACTTGAAAAACGAGTGACTGAATGGGTAGCTCTATTTCTAGAAAAGAGAACTCAGAGAATTAGAGTAGGTGAAGCTTTATCTGTCCCTGTAATAATTAAGAGGGGAATTCCTCAAGGCAGTATTATTGGAGCTTTATATTTTCTTATATATATCAATGATATATGTAAAGAAATGGAATCAGAGATAAGGCTTTTTGGAGATGATGTTATTCTGTACATAGTAATAAATAAGTTACAAGATTCTGAGCAACTGAAAAATGACCTCGATAATATTGTGAGATGGACGGTAGGCAATGGTATGATGATAAACGAGGATAAAAGTCAGGTTGTGAGTTTCTCAAATAGGAAAAGTCCTCTCAGTTTTAATTACTGCGTTGATGGGGTGAAAGTTCCCTTTGAGGATCATTGTAAATACCTAGGTTTTAATATAAGGAAAGATCTTCATTGGGGTAATCATATAAATATGATTGTAAATAAAGGGTACGGATGTCTGCACATGGTTATGAGGGTATTTAGGGGTTGTAGTAAGGATGTAAAGGAGAGAGCATATTTGTCTTTGGTGAGACCCCAACTAGAGTATAGTTCCAATGTATTGGTCCCTCATCAGCATTACATGATTCAGGAACTGGAAAAAATCCAAAGAAAAGCAGCTCGATTTGTTCTGGGCAATTTCCCACGTAGCGTTACAAAAACGTTGCAAAGTTTGGGCTGGGAAGACTTGGGAGAAAGGAGATGAGCTGCTCGACTAAGTGGTATGTTCCGAGCTGTCAGTGGAGAGATGGCGTGGGAGGACATCAGTAGACGAAGTTTGGGTGGTGTCTTTAAAAGTAGAAAAGATCTCAATAAAGTTGGAATTCAAGAGGACAAATTGGGGAAATATTCGTTTACAGGAAGGGGAATTAGGGATAGGAATAACTTACCATGGGAGATGTCCAATAAATTTCCAATTTCTTTGCAATCATTTAAGAAAAGACTAGGAAAACAACAGGTAGGGAATCTGTCACCTGGGCGACTGCCCTAAATGCAGATCAGTAGTGACTGAAGTTGTCTACGCACACACAAAGTGCCCAATATTTTATTTCAGAACAATGATATGTAAAAAAACTTTCAGAGGGTCCCGGGTTCGATTCCCGGCCGGGTCGGGGATTTTAACCTTCATTGGTTAGTTCTAATGGCCTTGGGGCTGGGTGTTTGTGCTGTCCCCAACATCCCTGCAACTCACACACCACACATAACACTATCCTCCACCACAATAACACGCAGTTACCTACACATGGCAGATGCCGCCCACCCTCATCGGAGGGTCTGCCTTACAAGGGCTGCACTCGGCTAGAAATAGCCACAAGAAATTAAATTTTTATTATTAGAAATGATAAGAAAGTAAAGTTAAAACACAATTACCAAACAACAACAACTACTACTACTACTACAAGAGTACAAAAAGCAATTCCATAGAAAAAAATTACAAGAAATACTAATATTTTAACATTCTAAATCCAGCATCATTATATATACAAATTCACACACAACTTAAGTCTTTCCAATGCTTAACACTGTGCCTTACAGTACTATAGCTTGATCTTACTATTAGCTTAATATTACAAATAATAATAAAGTAAAAGTAATGTTAAAACAAAATTAGCCAACAACATATGTACATAAAATACGACGTTGTTGTAATTGGGCGTTACGATTATATGTGCTATTGGTGTGTTATGTTCTGCTATATCTGCGCACTCCAAATATTCATACGTATCATATGGGCTACGATTCTCAAATTTGATGCTGCTTGCCAGTTTATCATCGTACATAGGTTAGTTTACCATCCGTCTTCAAATAACCTATTAATATTTCGTTTTGGTGCTCCTTCGCGTTTCTCTAATATCTCGAAACACAACCCAGCACAGTTCACGTGTGCTGATATACGCTCATCGTGGTTAAATCCATCATATTCTTAGATTCTTATCTAAACTCACCAAAATAACCTGAAATTAGAGCCATGATTATAACATTTGCAAAGTCATCTTTACATATTGTTCGAATGCCACAACGTACCTATTGTGTTCGTTGTTGTGAAGCTCAGATTATACTTCAAATAATTTTCCATAAATCATATATTATTTAATTACGTTCACATCCCTATTTCCAACGAACCTGTTCCTAGGCAGGTACTATCTGACACCTCGTCGCTAAAACACATTGTTTGATGACGTTTCGTTACAAAAATTAATTGGCGGAAAAGGTATAAGTCCCTTGGATATTCAAGTGACCATCGTGAATTCCGATAGAATTGGTCGAAGATAGGTCATCAAATATGTCTTATTTTGACAGTGATGAGTTTATGTTCAGGAGTGGGCAAATTTATGGATAAAGAGGTCTAATACACAGCCCACGGTATTGAAGAAATGTTGGTCACTTAATATCTGACAGTCTTCGATTCTTAACACATGGGAACGACGGCTAAGACATATCTCTACAGTTCAGATCTATAACCTAGAAATTTAAAATCAGAAATTGAGTGTTCCAGTAGCTAAAAACTTTGAGTCACGCGTAAAGGTTAGTTCAAACTCTAGCGCAGCTTTCTCTGCTGTCTGAAGTGCGGTGCACTCGCAGTGGTCATTTACATTCCTAAGTTGCAAATTATGAGTCCCAGACGTATCTCTCCAGACTTAGCCACATATGACCAGAATATCACCATTAGTCTATGCGCCAGGTCTTCAGAATTAGCCTGACTGAGGATCGAACAACAGCCCCTCGCAGTAATAAAATAAGCTGAAGCGTACGAGAATCAAACTCTTAAACTAAAGCTGAGGATCGAAAGAATACCATTTCCAGTAACAAAATCAGTTGAAGCGTACAAGAATCAAACCCTTGAACTCAAGCTGTGGATTGGACCATATTAGAATCGAAACAATCAACTCAAGCTCAAAAAGCGCTAATAGCTAAACTACTTCAGCCGGGAGTCGAACTCAAGTCCAATGAGACCAATATATGCTATGTTACAAGTTGTGAGCCCCTGAAGTAACTCTTGTCATTTAACTCCATAAGAGCAATGTATAACAGCCATCTTGCCCAAAATCCAAGCCTGTAACTTTCAGCTTGCACTCTTATGCCTTTAGACCGGATGTAGGACTTTCAGCCTGAAAGTTTAAGGTATATTACGTAATAGTGTCTGCTGTAAGGCTACGCTCACACTCTTATGCGGTTTTCCCGGGTGTCGATCTTGAGTCTGTGTGTAGTCAGGGAGTCGAAATCGAGTCTGTGAAGTTAGGCGTTGGAGTTGAACTTGGTCCTGTAAAGTTAGGGGTAGCCGAGGAGTCGAACTCGAGTCTGCGAGGTTAGTTGGGGTGTCGAAATTGACCCTGTTATGTCAGGGTAGGATAGATTAGTTAGGTTAAACCAGGGGTCGATTCCAAGCCTGTAAGTTTAAGCTTGCACTCTTATGCGGTTAGCCTGGGCTTTGAACAGGAATCTGTATGTTAGTAACCCTGTAAAATGAAGACTGAAGTCGAATCCAAGCCTGTAAGTTATGCTGTTAGCCCGGGTGTCGAACTTGGGTCTGTGAGGTTAGTGCCCCGGTGAGGTTCAGCCTGCTGTCAAATACAAGCCGGTCAGGTTAAGCTTGCACTCGTAGCGGGCGTTAGGTTATGACATCATGTGAGGTTACTCATGCACTCTTAAACAGTACAGCTCAGTGTAGGAGGTCACTTTACGGGCAATAGTGGATGTGGAGGCTGCCGAAATATCCAAAATACACCACTCCTATTATTTTCGTTGCATCTCCTCCTGTGGATTTTGACGGAGAAGGCCAGCAGTTCACAAGGTGGCAGTTTCCGGGCATTTATATTTCACCATCCTTGATTCTGTGTTTCTCCTAATTTTAGAATGCTGTTTTCATTCTTTTGTCAATCCTCTTGCTAAATTTATCATTCAAACAACATTTAATAAAAATCAGTTAAGAACGTCGTACTGATAAATCAGATTGGTGAATGTCCCAAGTTCAATGCTCACAGCACACTAACAACAGGGAATAGTTCTCACCTCGCATTGTATGTGAATTCACTGTGGATTTCACACTCCGCTGAGAGTTACAGTATATACTGAATTCAAATGCATTTCCATCCATGCTTTAGAACTGTTATTGCTATTACTTTTTGTTGATCAAGGAGTTCAGGCAAGAGCGATGAAGACTGAATTTAATGCAATACCGAGCCATTTAGGATCCTTCGGCCATTGTTCACGCCTTCACATCTGAGGACTACTGGAAGGCGTAAGTGTTCATCCTGTTAAATGTCTCAACGTAATTAATTAATCCATGCCAGGAATGGTTCAATCTCTGCACACAGTGAAGGAATTTGCAAGGAAAGTTATCTACCGTCTTACTTAGTAATTCACAACTGAAAATTATCCTACATGCCATCGTTTTCAGTATGATGACTACAGCATTGATGAAACTTCGACAGCAGTAGTAGTAATGTATAATAATAATAATAATATTAATAATAATAATAATAATAATAATAATAATAATGACCATGCGAGTTGGCCGTGCGGCTGTGAGCTTGCATCCGGAATATAGTGGGTTCAAAGCTCACTTTCGGCAGCCCTGAAGATGGTTTTCTGCGGTTTTCCATTTTCACACCAGCAAATGCTGGGGCTCTACCTTAAATAAGGCCACGGTCACTTCCTTCCCACTCCTAGGCCTTTCCTTTTCCATCGTCGCCATAAAACCTATCTGTGCGGTGTGACGTAAAAAGCAAATTGCAATAGTAACAATAATAATTACCGTGGTTCAAAGATGGGTGGGGAAGAAGTGGAAGGGCCATAGTTCTGGTCAAATAAAAGACCACATACAGGGAAAGCTGTAACATATTTTCCATCTTACTCTGTATCTCTTTTTGATTCTTTCCTTCAACAAGAAAAAATTGGTTAATAACAGTATCTATCATCCTAACAATGAATAACAAGAAGAGAGATTTTACGACAGTGCGAAAGCTCTCAGAGCTTCATCAACAACAAGGGAGAAGAGAGCTCCCAATTTCCAAGGCCTATGAGCCTTCACATATCCTAACAACACTACTACACATTGGTTGCCCTTTTATTTCTCAGGGAAGCTAATGAAAATTCACACAAAAACAGGAAGGATCCTCAACTGAACAAGAGCACGGCTCATACTACATATTAGGCCAAAACTAAGTTAAATTCCAAAAATTAAAAATATTGGAAAATAGGCCAACACACAAAGAGAGAGGGGATGCTGAAAATCATCCACCAACCCCATAGCATAGCATAAGACCTAATATGGCAGGAGGTGCATAGAATCAGAAGATAACACAATACTACTGTACCTTGTGACAAGAAGAATGGAAACTTAATGACCGGAAAATGAAAGATGAGGTTGAATTTAGGAAATCTTAATCCCAAGAAAGAAAATTGAAAAAAGGGAAACCAGGGTCCATACTCGTGCTTCCGTTTAAGACATTATACGCACTAAGGCAGTTACTTTAGAAATCTACTTGATACATAAATAAATTAAGTACTAAACTCCCTACATTAAAGGTGAAATAGGTATGGCACGACCCCAAACTTTACATTCTAAGGGAACTATTTTTTGCGTCACACTGGCAAAGATAGGTCTTAATGGCGACGATGGGACAGAAGAGGCCTAGGAATGGGAAGGAAGCGGCCGAGGCCTTAATTAAGGTACAGCCCCAGCTCTAAGGGAACGTTGTTATCTTCCTGAAGCCACTAGAATCTTCTAGAGTCACACAGTTTAGGATGAGGAGCTTACCTTACTTGTTGCCCCAAAGCGCCAGCAGAATCACGCGAGGTAAGAATCTCGTCCGTCGATCACACAGTCAATATAATATTTACCAGACAATTGGCTCTTCCTTTTATAGGGGCAGACAGGGCTACGACTTGTAGAATAAAGTTCGGAAGGAACAACCTTAAGAAGTGTCCAAATAAAAAAAGTTGCCAAGCCCTAACCATTACATTACATGTTAAATTAATGTAAATGAAAATTCCAACATAGTTTCCTAGGTGACAACCTTAAACAGGAAAGTGGTCCCTATAGATAGGCTTCAGAACTTCACATTGACATTGATTTCAGCGTATCTTTACAAGATGTCACAATATGTAGTTGTTGAAAAAGCTGCCTAACTCATAATAATAATAATAATAATAATAATAATAATAATAATAATAATAATAATAATAATAATAATTGTACAGAGGTACAGCTTCTTCTCGCACTCGAACTGAGCGCCTTTTAGAAGACCATCTGTGATGTAAATCCTGAACAGTGTACTGGAAAAAGTTTGGAACTTTAATCTTCCGATGTCTCTACTGTCAACGGGTGGGAGGATGGACAGTTAACTTTCAAGGGAAAATTCTATCTCATATGTTTGCTAACATGAAGTGTTTGTAAATTGTTTTTATGTGCTAAGATTGTCAGCAATACATGGCCTTCTTCATGAAAGTATTAGCCAATCAGAAATTCTGTACATATATTTGATAACCAATCAAAGTAGATAGTTCTGGAACTTTCCACCCTGCTATAAATGCTGGGAGCTTTTGGGCCATATTGTCTTCTTCTTCGCTGTAGTATAGAGTGCATACGTTAGTGGGGGCAGGGGAAAGCCTTACCCACCGTCGGAAGGCCCACCAGCTCAATGTAATGGCAGACATATTTAAACATGTGATAGCTCCAGAAAGCTGACTTGAGGGAAAGGTTTCAAAATTATTTCTTAATGTAAATTTCTAAAGTTTAACGTCGCCGTATGAATGTAATTTTCAGGCATGTCTAAAGACTCTATTCAAGTCCCTGTTGGGAGAAATGTAAGTTAGGAAATAAAAAGTGTTCACCCTCTTTTAATTCCCATTCACGCTGGTATTGGGGTGACTACGATTTTATAAATCTTTGAATTTTAACTCCATTTTTTGAACTTAATATGTGTCACCATCTAGTCACCCTGTGTAGTATAGGCTTAGCCTCTATAAGTTAGAGCCGTAAGCCCATTTAGGGTTTTAAGTGTTTTCAAGTGTATTTCAAAAGGAGTGCAAGGGTTTCGCCCCTAGCATTTTGTTTATGGCCGACTTCTTAAGCATTTTCTTTTGTGACCACCAAGGCCATTTAGGAATGGCACTTACTGCCTCTGTTTAAAGTGCCATTAATTATAGACAATTGTGAATCAGACTGTCGAGCAGCAAAGACAGTGAGAACTGTTTCCAAAGTAATCTAATGTGAAATCTGGATTAGAAACTTGTTCTAAATTCAACAATGAGTGCTGTGGGATGGCTAGATTCACAAAGAGAATGTTATAGTTGAATGAGAAAAAAATCATCCATGAATATAGTACTGTATATTATAATATTTGGAGCTCAGTCTCCTCGAGTGCAAATGAGTGGAGCAAAAGTGCTCTTTGAAATAGTGTAATTTTTGATCTGCAAAACTCATTTCTTTGAATTCATTGTGTTAACAATTTTCTC
The DNA here is from genome assembly GCF_040414725.1 of Anabrus simplex. Classification (NCBI taxonomy): domain Eukaryota; kingdom Metazoa; phylum Arthropoda; class Insecta; order Orthoptera; family Tettigoniidae; genus Anabrus; species Anabrus simplex. The sequence goes on along the minus strand of NC_090266.1, from coordinate 514,151,633 downwards.
TATGGTACCTGATTGTTTAAGGACTTCAAATCATTATCGTTATAAGAGCTGACGAGCTCATCGTAATCCCATTCAACTGTTATTTTAAAGTCAGAAAAGAAGAAAGGAAAGATATAAAATTTCAAATTTTAATTTTTTAAATTATGCTCTCATCTATTCTCTGTCCACCCATTCAACCTCGCACCTTCTTGCACCTGTGCGTTCCCAGGAACTCCGTAACAACAATAATAACAATAATTATCAATAACAATAACAGTAATAAATGGAGCAAGTGGCTGCACGGTTTGGGTCACGTAGCTATCAGCTTGCATTCGGGTGATAGTGGGTTCGAACCCCACTGCCGGCAGCAAAGAAAATGTTTTTGCATGGTTTCCCAGTTTTACACCGGGCATATGCCACTGCCACGGCCGCCTTCTTCCCATTCCCACTCCTATTCCTTTCCTGTCGTCGCCATAAGACCTATCGGTGTCACTGCGACGTAAATCAAACTGTAAATAATAATAATAATAATAATAATAATAATAATAATAATAATAATAATAATAATAATAATAATAATAATAATAATAATTTCGCCTGCAGTACTGCTGGGTGGATTGAGTAGCTCAGTAGTTGCTGTTCCCGGTGTCAAGCCCGGAGAAAGGAGGAGGGTTGGCTTAAAGCCGTAAATTTACAGCCAGAAAACATCTTGAGGCAATAAAAGCACGACGGTTGAGAGGTGAAGATAGTCAATGGTTATGAAAGCGGATGAGGACATCAATGTCCCAACGGTGGATTAAGCGGAGGGACCATCTTCAGAGAGCAGCGTCTGTTCTTCAGTGAAGCGGCTGCAAAAGGCGTCTATACTCCAGAGGAGCGGTTTATTATTCAGCTCCCGGGCTTACAACCTCGGTTCTATTACCCTCTCTCCAGGGGTCATAAATATGGAGGGCCCAGGCTCAGGTTAAGAGTGAAGACCTCAGCGGCTACAGCAGAACACCAGCTACCCGTATGGATTAACAACACTTACAATGAAAGTGAATCAGACATCAGTGATTCACTCGACCAGGGCTCATGCCCCACAGCATGAATGTTGCATGATAGAAACAACAGCAACAAAGCAACTACCTCAGGCCCTATCTGACAACAGCAAAGGTAAACCTGGTTATTCGTATTCTGGGGGGACCAGGACATCATGTTGGGAAGAGTCGGAGCTTCCCAAAACTCCTCAAACCTAAGGAAACCAAATTCATTTGTACACTTAACGCACAGACGCTGACCAAAATAGGGAAACTCAAGACAGTCACGGATACTTGTGACAGATTTCGGACCCTCATACTTGCAATACAAGAAACACGATTTCGCGACTCCGATCATTTTCACTCCGGTGGTTACCGCTTCTACAAGGGGAAGCCAGCAACAAAAGTGCCAAATAGCAACCTATATGTGTTGGGAACTGGATTCCTAGTACACATCAGTATCCATAACTCTGTAATAGACTTCGTATCACCTTCAGGACGCCTCTCTTTGCTCACAGTTGAATGCACCAATAAAGCCTATACACTAATGAATGCACACGCCCCAGTCAACAGTGAAGATTGAGAATTTTGGTCACAACTCGAACGGACGCTTACCAAGATCCCTCAGCATCATGTAAAAATACGCCTTGGAGATTTTAATGCGCAAATCGGCACAGAAAGAGAACACAGGCATATCACTGGATGTTTCTCAGCACACAAGAAGACTAACGAAAATGGCCACCATTTAATCAACGTATGTGGAATGGCAAACCTCCAGCTGATGTCCACACACTCTAAGAAACCTCCACGAAAAACGACCACATAGAAATCGCCAATCAGTCACCTAGGCGAATACCAGATCGACCCTGTAGCAATTACCAGAAAGTTTTCCCCAGAAATTATGAACGTCAGGGTACGCAAAGGTTATGTAGAGTCAGACCACCGCCTCTCCCAAATCAAAATCCGTTTCAAATTCAATCGAAGGAAATACCAAAATCCTACAATCCTACGCACTGACCCAGATTATCTGCAAGAACATGCACGTGAGTTTGCACAGTCATTGCGGGCAAATGCAAAAAACATGGGATGCATTTCTTGATACTATCCAAGAATCCTCTAGGAAACTTGGTCAACCACCCCGTAAACGGAAATATAGATGGTAAACTTCGCATTGTGACAGAGCACTGGAAACATGTATGCGAGCCTGGAAGAATTGGCACAGACATCAAACACCAGAGAATTGTCAGATCTTTTCAGAAACTAAGAAGCAAACGTCCAAAAGACTCAGACGAATTAAACGTGCATACCATAACAAAAGATTAAAGGAGATCGATAATGACTTCAAACGGCATAACACAAGAAATTTCTACAAGAAATTTCACGAAGAGCTGACGAGATACAAGCCACCCACTCTTTGTTTCGGCGCCCTGGCGGAACTCTCGAGACCAACTCAAAGGCTAACTGTGACATCCTGAAACAACACCTCAAAACATTACACAACTGCGAACCACCTACTGAGAAACTCCAATTCCACGTATCTACTCCAAACCCAGATTCACTTCAACCGACTCATGAGGAGATTAGGAGCATCATATTACATCTCAAAAACAATAAAGCACCAGGAGAAGATGGTGTAATCGCCAAGATGCTAAAGATTGGAGGGGATCAAATGATCGCCCAATTACAAGTCATCATTGCGAACATATGGAAAAGTGGAGTCATACCTGTAGATTGGAAAACTGCCCTGATCCATCCACGGCATAGGAAAGGCGACAAGATGGACCTGGACCCAAACAATTACTGATGTATTTCTCTTCTGCCAATAGCATACAAAATTATGTCACGTGCTCTGCTTACCACATTGGAACAACATGCAGAAGATAAGATCGGCGAATACTAGGCGGGCTTCGTCCACATCGATCGTGTTTGGAACAAATCTGGAATCTTAATATGATACTCCAACACCGCCAGTCAAACCGCACAATGGTTACTTTCGTAGATTTTAAAAAACCATATGACTCAACAGACCGTGGAACCCTGCTCAATCTCCTTCGATAATACGGTGTTGATAACAAAACAATCACATTAATCCAACAAACCTTAACAGATACAACCTCTAAGGTGAAGTTCATAGGTGAAATCTCCTCACCCTTTGAAATTAAAACAGGCTTTAGACAAGTGATGGATTGTCCCCACTTCTGCTCAACCTAGTACTGGATAAGGTCATTAAAAATGGGAGAAAGAATTACCCTGAATAAACATGGGAACGAAAAGTAAACGAATTAACATTAAATACCTTGCTTTTGCTGACGATCTAGCAATAATTACCAGGACTCCCGAAGAAGCCAGGCACGCCATCCAGAAGCTTCAAGAAATTGCAATCAAAACTGATCCCCACGTCTCCTATGAAAAAACACAACACATGGACTCCAAGTCCACACACCTAACATTACTAGCGACCAAATATGGCCACATTTTACAAGTCAAACAATTCCAGTACTTGGGTGAAATTATTGGTAATTCACCAATGAAATAGCAGCCAACAAAATGCGCGCAGAAAAACTACGTAAAGCACACCTAATCACCTGGAACTTCTACAATTAGAAATCAATATCCACAAAAGCCAAACTTCGTCACTACCACACTGTTGTCCTCCCTGAGACACTCTATGCAACTGAGACATCATCACTCACCATTAACATCAAGGACATTGAGAAAACTGAACGACACATACTGAGGAAGATATTCGGGCCCAAGTTTCAAGAGGGTATGTGGATGCGAAAAAGCTCGGAAGAACTCTTTGCATTAACTGAGCGATTCACTCCAGTCGCACGCAAACGGCATATGAAATTTTATGGACATTTAGCACGAATGGATGACTCACGACTGGCTAAGAGAATATTTCTTATTATCAATGGATGCCGACAAACCAAAATTCGCTGGGTAGTGGATACACCAAAGGACCTCGCAGAAGTCGACGTTGATCCAATGGCAACCACAAGAAAGATATACAGACAAAAGATCAACACCCCTAAATTTGAACCCAAGAATCCATCTGAGAAAAGCTTGAAACTCAAAACCTCATGGACACAAGAAAGATGGCAGGCCCATGATGAAAGGATGAGGAAGTTTTGGGAAGATAAGAACAAGAAGATGAAGAATACAAGTTCTATTTAATGGTTCCATGTGCTCCTTAGGGGGCTAAACGAATGTACATAAGAAGAAAAATAAAAAGAAGAAGTGGCCCAGAAATTGCATTCAGGATGGCTGGGCCCTTGAGTGCAGATGCTAGGCAGTGAAGTTTCTAAACACCTGACAGATTTATCTTGTCATGAATCATAAATCGAATACTGCCCGCAAATGAGAGCCAATTTTCGTATTTTCCATCGAAATGCGGAATGTTAACAGCCGGCAGCTATAAACTCGCGATGCAACTGACTTGGGCTCTACCCTAATCTACCATGCGAAGTGATACCTCTTCAGGCTTCGCATTAATATACTCATATCACCCTTCACTTCGTAGTATTTAGGTAATTGGGTTAATAACCTGTTGATGGTAAGTAAACCTATCTATCGAATTCGGCACGTGCCTATTCTAAACGTGCTTGTTCCTTTTCAGCATCTCCTAATTGTAATTCTGATTGCACGTCATCGAACTTCGACATTAATGTACTCGTGTTCTCGTACCGTACTTTAATTATGCGAATTCGAATGTTGTTGAGTGATGAAATTCTCAAATCATTTTTCCGAGCAAGTAAGTTGCGTTTTAAACTGCGATGTTTGCTTGAGAGGCATTTGCCTCGTTGAGGATTCCATGATGGAGGGGATAACACAAAGACAAAGAGATAAGGAGAGCCTTTCACAAAAACCCTGCCACTAACCTTGAAGTGTTTACAATCAAATGTAAATACGATACAGAAACACCGATTAGGCTCGCAGCATCTAGGCCTAAATGGGCTGTCAGTCTTCACACTCTCCTCTTGTTTCCTTTTCTGTTTTATATTTATTAAACCAACAAGATACCCGTGCTTCGTTACGGTTTTGAACTGAAACTTATAATTCAAAGTTTTACATTTTGGAGAGTCCACTGTCAGCCGAGCCTGCAAAATACGCCCTCAGTTCGTACATCAAAAGGTTTTGGGAGAGCGATAATTTATTTTCTGATCAAACATTCATTTGAAATCCATACGGAAGAATTTGAATGTTTTAAACCCTATCTTATTTCATTTTGTGCGTATAACATTAATGGGGGAATGAATACGGTTTTTAAGCGCTGAATGTTTTTAAATACACTTATTAACATCTAGGATATAGAAGAGCACCCTTCATAAAAAATGTTCGTTCCCGAAACAGTCTCGAAAGGATGTATATTGTGTTCTTGAAAGTCAACCACAATCTGAACCCCTTGGGGGAGAAATATTTTCAATTTTACGGTATTTTACACCTACGACATAAAAGAATACCCTTCTTGTAAAATTACAACTTTGTTCGTCAAACCGTTTTGGAGGTATGAATAATTTCGTTTATTGAGATAACCTCATTTAACACTTTGGAATGTTAAAAAAATATTTCCTATTTTACACGTAGGATTTAGAATATTACAGCTATTGGGAATTTTGTCTTCATACGTTAAACCGTTTCGGAGGAGGGAATGAATATATTTGTTTTCGGATCTTAACCCCCATTTAACTCTCCGAGGGGTTAAATTTGTCTCAAACCTTTTGTTATTTAACATCTAGGATATCATTTGAAATTTTAACTTCGTAATTCAAACGTATTCATATAAATGCATATATTTGTCATCATTCCACAACCCTAAGTCAGAACCCCCTTAGGGGTATATCGTTTTAAGTCCACCTTTTATTGTTAACCGCATAAAAAGAATTAAACTCCGCTTACACCATTCTTGATTCCACCCCCTCCTCCGCCACAAAATACGCGTGCCTTCATTGTTAAAGGAGATTTCAAATACCTATTTTCTCGTCCGTAACATCCTTCATTTTCGAGAAATAAGTACCCTCAAACAAAGAATTCAAATTATTATTCAATTCATTTATCCCCCCTTAATTGGATTTTCCGAAAACAAAAGAATGCATGTACCTTTATTTTTAAAAGAGATTCCAAATACAATTTTTCATGTCAATAACATCTTCAGATTTTGAGATATAAGTATCCTCACTAAAAGAACTCAATCCCTTTTTTCAGTCATTTTTACAACTCCCAACATCTAATTTCTCTCTCTGGGACAATAAATACGTGTTACTTTACTTTTAAAGGAGATTAAAAATACTAATTTTCACGTATGTAATATGCTACGTTATTTACATATAGTGTAGATGTGCTCATTTTAAAGATTCACCCCCTTAAACACCTCCCCTTAAGTGGATTTTTAGAAAAAATTATGCGTGTTCCTTTATAAACTTACTTACAGTAGATACCAAATACCAATTTTCTCGTCTGTAACATCTTCAGTATTTGATATATAAATATCCTTATAAAAAGAATTCATCATTATCTTCACTTCTGTTCACCCACCCGAACCCCTTGCGTGAATTTTCCGAAAATAAAAAATTACTGTTACTTTATTCTTAAAGGAGATTAAAAATACCAATTTTACCTCTGTAAAATCTCCGGTTTTGGAAATACCAGTATCCAAATAAAAATAATTCCGTCATTTTTACACCCCGTCAATTGTTTTTCCAGAAAACAATTAAAAACCTGTTACTTTACTCTTAAAAGAGATTAAAATACCAATTTCGACGTCTGTAATATGTTAAGTTTTTGAGACATACTGTAAATATGCTCATTTTAAAAATTCACCCCCTTTAACAATGCCCATTAAGAGGATTTTTCAGAAAACAAATTATGCGTGTTCATTTACTTCTACAGGAGATTTCAAATAACAGTGTTCACTTCTGTAACATTAAGTTTTTGAGACATATTTTAGATACACTTATTTCAAAAATTAATCACCTTTCGTCACTTCTGTTTACCCCCTCTTAGGTAGCTTTTCCAAAAACAAAAAATACGTGTTTCTTTATTTTTAGATCAGATTCCTAATACCAATATTCATGACCGTAACATCTTCATTTTTTAAGATATATGTATCCTCATAAAAGGTATTCATCCACTTTTCAACTCTTTTCACCCCCGCCCAGTAAATCATAACATGAATGTATCCCCACAATTTCATTTCTTTATGTCCAGTAGTTTTAGCTCGGTGATGATGAATCAGTCAGGACAAGTTATTTTATATATATAGACTGTTACAGTGCTATGAACAGGAAAGCAGTGTCTCTTCTTGGTGATCCGACTGAATTGTTACGGTCATTGAAAGTTTTATTTGGAATCACCTCTAAAAATAAAGAAACACGTATTTTTTTGTTTTTTTAATTCCTACTTAAGGGGGGCTTGAACAGGACTGACGAATAGGGTGAATTTTTATAATGAGCACATCTCAGAAATGTGGCATGTTACAGTTGTGAAAATTTGTATTTTTAATCTCTTTTTAATATAAAGTAACACTTATTTTTTGTTTTCGGAAAAGTCACTTTGGGGGAGGGGTGTGAAAAGGACTGAAAATTAGGTTGAATTTTAGATCTTAGACCTTAATCCGCCATTGTCGTAATTATGTATGTATTGTTCCTCTTGACAGAGCTCTTGCTCTCTGGAACCCTTTTTATCAATGAAATAAAATAAAATTTAAAAAATAGTACTGACCATCCTTCTCAGCTTTCGCTTACCTCTGGCAATGGAACATCAAATGCGGCACTGGTAGATGATGTCATCGAGGTGGGCTACCAACTGTTGCCATATGACGGTTCAAACCAGACGTCCTTACCCACCACGCTGCTTTCACGAGGTTCTCGTGGTGTACATCATCCGATCGAGTAATTAGATCATGGGTCCGATGGCCTTCGATGTTAGGCCCCATAAAACAACAAGCATCACCATCATCAAGCAATTAGACCAAGTTATAGCCATAATTCGTTAACTTGCTTAAATAAAACGTTTATTACACCGTATGGCACTTACATAATTACACATTAACTACTAATATTGGCCACTGTGGGCAGATGCACTGGATAATCGTAAGTCATTCCGTCCCTCATCTCAATGTCACCCAGAGGCACCCAAGCATACCGTCTTTTGTCTCCTCCCGTTCACCTAACTTTCAGGTAGGTGACCTGCAAATGACTACACTGAAGGAAGCTGCCATCTGAGATCTTCTTGTAGTTGCCAGCAACAAGGGTAGGACTAGCGATGGCTAGGCCGGAGTAAGCATGAATGAGAAAATATTTTTTCCAAAGTAAGAATTTGTCTCTGCTTTTAGACGCTATAATATTTAGGCCGCCATGGTGTCGGGATAGCGTACCCGCCTCTTACTCGGGGGCCCCTGGTGCGACTTACAGACAGTTCAGGGATTTTTACCTGGATCAGATGCTGTTACGAGGTCCACTTAGCCTATGTGATGACATTTGGGGAGCTATCCAACGGTGAGATAGAGGCCCTGGTCTAGAGAGCCTTGTGTGTTGTTTGCGTTTTAAAGTACTGGGTGAATAAAGAGATGATTGGCCGTTCCGACCACATGGCACCACATAAATGCCAGGCCTTCGGGCTAAGTAGCGGTCTCTTGGTAGGCCAAGGCCCTTCAGGGCTGTTGTGCCATTGACTTTTATTTAGTAAAAGAACTCTAGGAGAGACGCGTATTTTTAATCCGGAATCTGAAATACGTGATCAAGAGCACGTTTGTGAGCGTATGGACATCTATTACATAAGCTAGAATAACTAGGAACAGCGATCTGGTAGAAAAACAACCGCTTCGTGGAAGATGCTAAAATGGAATCCAGGATATAATTTACGTCTGTCAAGTTCGCTAGTTATGAAATGACAAAGATTAAAACAAATAGATTTAATAATACACATCTGTCGAAATCCCCAGCACTTCATCAGTAATAATGAGTGACCAAATCACAATGAATAAAATGTAATTCGCCCAATGTAAAGTACATCAAATTACAGCAATTAATAAGCAAAATACCTGAATGATTAAAAATAATAACGCATCGCATCGGTGCAGCATCCCGCGTAAACACCGCTAAATACAATTATCAGCAACGTCGATTCACAATAAATTAATCAAGTAAGGCACAGTAGTTTGCAATATTTCATTTTTTACTTTACCATGTTTTTCAGAACCCGAAGGACGATTGAATGAACCGAATCACACCGAGCGAGTTGGTGCATGGTTTGAGTCACTTAGCTGCCAGCTTGCATTCGGGATATGGAAGGTTCGAACCCCACTGTCGGCAACCCTCAAGGTTTTCCGTGGTTTCTCACTTTCACACTAGGCAAATGCTGGAGCGGTACTTTTATTAAGGCCATGGCTATTTTCCTTTCCTATCCCACAGATAACCAAAGACCTATGTGTATCGGTGAGACGTAAAACACAATGTAAAAAAACCGAAGCTGATTTCCCACATTCTTGTGTGGTCGCGAGAATTAATTGAATCCCAATTTTATAGTCGTATATCCTTCCTAATGCCAACCCTATATCAACCTAAATATTCAGTATGGCCCCTACCTTTGTAGTTGTAGTGTGGTGCGTTGTGAGAATACAGGGATGCATGTATGGAGAAAAACATGAACAACAAGTCCCTGGGTTGGAGGAATGAAACAAGCAAGGCTAAAATTATCCACCCGGCAGGGAGTCGAATCCGGGCCTCTCGGAACTGAAGGCAACGGCACTGATCGTTTATCCAAGGAGTCGTACAGTAAAGTGCAAGGCGTGAGAGACCGCTAGACCGTTACATTTACCGACGAGTGCAGGTTTCTTATTTTTCCTGAATGTGAATGACTACTGTATTTCAGTCGACGATACCCTAGTGAGAAGAGAAATCCATTCTTCATTGTGGAGTAAGATCTCCACAGCTGGTGGCGTCATAGTGTGAAGATTCATCAACTTCATTCCCAGCACCCATTACAAATGATATACTGATTGCACGACAGTACGTACGGGATATTTCCATACTTCGTCGAGCAGTTGTAGTTCATATAACAGAGTTATCACTCGACTGCCTTCATGTTATCGACGTGCTTCCTCAGCTAGTTCATTCTGCTGATCTGTCATCCTATGATCATGAGTGGAAGAAATAGAACAGAAAATTCGGCCAGCTTCCAGTAACAGAAATCTCTAGGGTTAACTTCAGCAGTCAAGGCACGATCTTCTAAAGGCATGTATCAATCCCCTCTAAGACCTCACTGCAATACGTGCTCATGCCATTGGTTGAGTTATGTTGTTTGAAAATGCCTTGCTCTGTACTTTTCGCTCGAATAAGTGGTCCTTTTGCTGTGAGAGAGTAATCTTGTTTTTTACCACTATTTCCTTTGCCTTTGTCATGTACTATCCCTTTGCAACGTCTATTTCTGTATGCAATACATTTTAAACCTCGTAACTTAAAATGCAATTGAGCAATCTACCACACATACAGCGAAAATCTAAATACTGTATGATTTTGAACCAATCTAACAGGACACGCCCCTCCTCATTGTTTAGTGTTAGCCAATGGCAATGGCATTTATTGGAAAAGAACTCAGCTAGCCGTGTACAAAAGCCACAATGAGATGCTTATTATGTCGAGGTGAATGTTAGTGTTCCCCGATATCTCCATGTATAACTCACGGTGAAACACAGTAAGTCACTTATCTCGCCTAGAATGCCATAAGGACCTATAGCAGTCCTATACTTGAACTGTGTTCAACAGGAAATGATACTGTATTCGCTTGTGACAATCTGCCAGTGTCAATGAGAAGGGATACATTTAGACTTTGGTTAAACGGTAAAATATTTTTGTTGCAGTCTTTCTCGTGTTAAATTAAATGGAATTACATTCTAATAAAGTCCATTTTATATTTGAGACATATTCGTAGACAGTCTCATATGCATAGTGTATGTGAAGTCTTATCCCACAACCTGTGTGCTTGTGTTATCTCTATCTGTACCTATTACGACATTTAACTTTGACCAGTATTGTGAATGATGTAGCCGTGGTTTACATACCGGCATTGTCCTGAGAAGAAACAGGGAAACCACTTTACCCTTAAAACAACAACCATTGTCACTTTAGTTTGATATTACTAAACAACCTGCATCCATTGGGCGAACAATGTTTGGAAAAGCCACTCCCAGGATGGTCGAGTTCTTTTAACAAATTTTCCCCCGCTGGCTGACTGCACCTTGTTGCTGACCCCTCGGACGTCAATCGAGTGAAAACAGTAATCTGGTGTTATAACAATTCTATGTGTAGATGTTTGTTTTCACAGATATGCTGTACGTGATAGCCTTTCATATACAAGACCATGTTAATGTTTTTAACTTGTTTTACGCGTGCCGACACAGATAGATCGTATGGCGACAATAGGATAGAAAAGGGCAAGGGGTGGGAAGGAATCGGTCGTGGCCTTAATTAAGGTACAACCCCAGCATTTGCCTAGTGTGAAAATGGGAAGCCACGGAAAACCATCTTCAGGGCTGCCGAGAGTGGGGCTCGAACCCATTATCTCCCGGATACAAGCTCACAGCTGCGCGCCCCTAACCGCACGGCCAACAAGCCCGGTACCATGTTGAATATATCATTGATTTTGATGATTTTTTATGCTAACTGTATTACTTCGCACCGACACAGTGAGATCTTAATGGCGACGGCGGTGACAGAACAAGCCTAGGATTGGGAAGGTGTGACAGTGACCTTAATTATGGTACAACAGCATTTGCCTGGTGTGAAAAAATTTCATCTTCAGGGCTGCCGGTAATGTAATTTGAATCCACTATCACCCGAATGTAAGCTAACAGTGACGTGACTCAAACCGCTAAGCTAACTCGCTCTGTGATTTTGATGTAGTTAGCAGAAATTTGAAACAATACCTTGCTTTTGAACAATATCACAAAGTGGTCGAATCGAACTATTTATCACATGCGGAATGGTGCAGTACAGAATACATTCTACAGTGCTGTAATTCTCTTACAGCCAGTCCATTACTAATATTAGGTCCCGTAATGTAATTTACTGCACGTTTCACGTATCGCCTTGGAGCTCTCGCAGGCACTCTTTCATTAACTCAAAGTCATTAGATCATTGTCGTCAACAGCTTCCTTGTATTGAATCAACAACTGTGACCGATTCTCCCTATGCATGTAGGTCAATCGACAATCATTGGTGGAGTTGGAGATTAATCATATGTACCTAGATAATAATAATAATAAGAAGAAGAAGAAGAAGAAGAAGAACAACAACAACAACAACAACAACAACAACAAAAACAAAAGGATGCAGTGAGAATTGATCGTAGAATGAGTTCTTGGTTCAGAGTACGTACAGGGTTTATTTGTAGTTTACATGGATCATCTGCTGAAAGGTATAAAGTGACAGGGAGGGATTCAGTTAGGTGGAAATGTAGTCAGCAGTTTGGCCTATGCAGACGACTTAGTCATATTGGCAGATTGTGCCGAAAACCTGCAGTCTAATATATTGAAAATAGGTGCAATTAGTACGGTATGAAGATTAGCCTTTCAGAGACTAAATCCATGTCAGTAGGTAAGAAATCCAAGGGAAGTGAATGTCAGATTGGTGATCCAAGAGGTAGGTTATTCCAAGTATTTAGGATGTGTGTTCTCCCAGGATGATAACATAGTAAGTGAGATTGAATCAGGGTGCAGTAAAGCTAATGCAGTGAGGTCGCAGTTGCGACCAACAGTAGGCTATTTTGTAAAAAGGAAGTCAGCTCCAGGACGAAACTATCATTACATTGGTCTGTTTTCAGACCAACTTTGCTTTACGGGAGTGAAAGCTGGGTGGGCTCAGGATATCTCATTCATAAGTTAGAAGTAACGATATGGAAGTGGCGAGAATCATTGCTGCTACAAACAGGTGGGAACAGTGGCAGGAGGGTACTCGGAATGAGGAGATAAAGGCTAAGTTAGGAATGAACTCGATGGATGAAGCTGTACGCATAAACTGTATTCGGTGGTAGGGTCATGTGAGGTGAATGGAGGAGGATAGGTTACCTAAGAGAATAATGGACTCTGTTATGGAGGGTAAGAGAAATAAAGGGAGAGAAAGACGACGGCGGATCGTTAGACTCAGTACCTAACGATTTAAAAATGAGAGGTATAGAATTAAATGAGACCACAGCACTAGTTGCAAATAGAGGATTGTGGCAACGTTTAGTAAATTCACAGAGCCTTGCAGACTAAACGATAAAAGGCATAACGGTCTATAATGATAATGAATGTATGTATTTATGTATGTATGTATGTATGTATGTATAATAATAATAATAATAATAATAATAATAATAATAATAATAATAATAATAATAATGATAATAATAATAATAATAATGAAGCACACAACAAACGTTTAAAATTGTTCCCCTCAGCAGTCACACACCCAGTGACAAGTGATTCGGTGTCAGTCCTGATAAAAAGAACTGAGTCGATAAATGAAAGGAAGATCTCTTAATGCCAATTCTGCATCCACCCTATTTATGACGATCGTACTCTCTGAGTAGTTGCTTGGTGATTGAAAGTGAGGGCGATGTGTGCTAGGTCACAGTTTTATAATAGATACTGTAAGGTTTACGTGTGCCAGTTACAGAAATTGTCTTCACCATCTTTAACTCGTACGTTTGTACAATATTTCATGAAAGCGGAAAAGACGTATACGACTTCCGGTTAAAGTGGTCATTTTCATTTCAGTAGGTGTGTGAGGTAGCGCTTTAACCAGCTTTAGGGAGCCATTCGTAATGCTAAAAGAAATAATATGGAGTGAACTGAAAGCATAGAGTACATGGATGTTCACGGTAATTTAGTCACTGCTGCTGTCACCAACTAGTACTACGGACACTGCCGGTTCCATAATCCTGAGTCACATTATCACTTGTGCAGTATCCATATTGCACCAACAAAATCAAAAAAGAAACACCTTGATGTTGAACAGTTGTATAGAAAAGATTCAAAAACAAGTCCATGCCTTAAAACCAACGTTAAACCGCGGGTCGCAATGCATTAGAATTGCGGCTCTATCAAATCGAAAGGAGATAATCGTAGCAACTCTTAAACCATTATTCTTTCTTGTTTTATGTTGGTAATAATAATGATGATGACGTGTGGCCTCCGAAAAGGCCTGATGCAGGTCTTTCGAGTAACGCAGACCTACGCGGCTGTGGAGATTAAGCCCTAAATAAGATGAATTCTAATGCTGAATTCGGTACAAACACCCAGCCCTAGAACTAGTAGAATTAACTAATGAAAGTTAAAATGCTCGATTCAGCCGGTAATCAAAACCGGGACCCCTTGGACCAAACGCCAGCCATGCTAACCATTTAGCCATGGAGCCGGACTTTGATTGGTTCAAATGGGGGTCTCGTATTTAACTTTTCGCCGTACCAATCTGACTGGCACTTTTGGAAATATTTCACACTGCATACGATATTCATCAGCGAGTTTTCTAACAGTGATTCAAAGTTGTTGTCCTTTCCACACACGCCTCGTTTCATCCATTAGGACAGATGGATGTCCTCCTTACTCATTTTATAGCCCTTTCAGACCGAGTACGCACAATTGTGCGGGTTCGTATTTTAGTTATCCCTGACCGTATTTGATGTTTTTTCGGCGCTACACCGGACTGCAGTGATTGTGCAGGACACGTGGCATGTATTTCAATTGATTTTAGTATGCGCTTAACCGCCAGGGCGAAGGAAAAAGAGTTTAAAAAGCACAGTTGATCGGCGAGATGGCAGGAAGCAGTAGTGCCGAAAGTAAGTATTTATTTACTGCGTTTATATTAATCTAGAAGCTTTACTGAATACCGGAATATATTCAATGAAGTGTGTACATTGGTTAGTGAACGTAAATTTTGAAGCTACACCATCGTACGTGATACAACGAGGTTTTGAATTTTGATACACACAATTGTGTGGGTCCTGTTTTTCGGATGTTAGTTTTTGTTTTGTAAAATAAACTATTAATATGTGTATTGAGGAGCATTTTAGTCAGTTCTTGACGTACAAACAAAAATTCACACCTCCAGTTTTCTTTCAGGTCTGAAAGGGATAGGATTGCTAATCCTATCAAACCACCGAGGGACGTCTGTGTTGTGTTGTGTCGTTCGGTGTTCATGTCGACATTTATGCCTGAAAAAGAACATCTGCGGCACGTATTGCTTTTCTTATTTAATAAAAAGAAAAAGGTTGTGGTAAGTCATCGTTTGCTGGTAGAAAAATGTGATGAGCACGCTCCATCGATTAGAACAAGTGAGACAATTTAAACGTGGTTCTTTCAATGTGAAAGACAGTGCACACTCTGGTAGACCATAAAAGTGCGAAGACAAGCAATTGCAGGCGTTACTGGAAGATGACCCAACCGAAACTCAACAGCAATTGGCACAACCATTAAATGTGTCACAAGAAACAATGAGCAGACGTTTACGAGCAATGGGGAAGATCAATAAACTCGGTACAATTGAATGAACGGCACATAGAAAATTGCAGTCACTTGTAAAATGGTGCTTCGGCGCCACAGAAGAAAATAATTTCTTTACAGAATTGTGACGGGTGACAAAAAATTGAATTTATTTTGAAAACCCGAAGCGAAGAAAATTGTGGCTGTCACCTAGCGAAGCTGTCACCAAGGTCAAATCGCTTCGGCAAAAAGACCATGCTTTGTGTCTGGTGGGACCAGAGCGGTATTGTGTACTATGAACTCTTAAAGCCCGGCGAAACCGTTAATGCACAACGCTATCCACAACAAATGATTAATTTAAATCATGCATTGATCGAAAGACGAACGGAATGTGCCAGAAGACATGGCAAAGTGATTTTATTACACGACAATGCGCCGTCTCACACAGCAAAACCAGTGAAAGAAAATTTGAAATCGCTTGGATGGGGACATCCTTCCGCACCCGCCGTACTCCACCGACGTGGCACCGTCTATCACCTCTTCGCATCAATGGGGCAGGCGCTCGGAGAGCAGCACTTCAGCAATTACGAGGAAGTTGGAGAACGGCTCGACGAATGGTTTTCCGCAAAAAACAAGCAGTTTTTCTGGCATGGTATTCATAACTTACCTGAAAGATGGGCGAAGTGTTTAGAAGACGATGGCCAATATTTTGAATAAAACTTTACCACAAACACCGGCAAACACTTATGCATACACCCGGTAGCACCTCCGGGAAACAGTGACAATTCGCCGATGACGATACATTTTTAACAAAACCCACTTCAAGGAATAAGTGAATAATTACAGGAGGAGTTTTTGACTACATTATAAATTGGAAGGATTAGGAAAGAATCATTCATATTAATAATTGTTGTTTGATTCATCAGTCTATAGACTGGTTTGATACAGCGCTCCATGCCACCCTATTCTGTGCTAAAATTTTCATTTCTACGTAACTACTACATCCTACATCGGCTCTAATCTGCTTGTCATATTCCAGTCTTGGTCTACCCCTACCGTTCTTACCACCTACACTTCCCTCAAAAACCAACTGCACAAGTCCTGGGTGTCTTAAGATGTGCCCTATAATTCTATCTCTTCTTCTGGTCAAATTTAGCCAAATCGATTTTCTCTCACCAATTCGATTCAGTATCTCTTCATTCGTGATTCTATCTACCCATCTCACCTTCAGCATTCTTCTGTAACACCACATTTCAAAAGCTTCTATTCTCTTTCTTTTTGAGCTAGTTATCGTCGGTGTTTCACTTCCATACAATGCCACGCTCCAGACGAAAGTCTTGAGAAACATCTTTATAATTCCTATATCAATGTTCGAGGTGAACAAATTTCTTTTCTTAAGAAAGACCTTCCTTGCTTGTGCTAGTCTGCATTTTATGTCCTCCTTACTTCTACCATTATTAGTTATTTTACTACCCAAGTAACAATATTCATCTACTTCCTTTAAGACTTCATTTCCTAATCTAATATTTTCTGCATCACCTGACTTTGTTCGACAGCACTCCCTTACTTTTGTTTTGGACTTATTTATTTTCATCCTGCATTCCTCCTCCAAGACTCTGCCTATACCATTCAGCATTTTCTCCCGATCTTTCGCAGTCAGTTAATAATTATTATAATCAATTATTAATTATGTCATTAAAATACTTAAAGTAGTTGAAATAGTTCAATGTAATTAGTTCATACTGCACTTATTTATTTTTGTTTGTAATAATAATAATAATAATAATAATAATAATAATAATAATAATAATAATAATGATTTCACGCCCCATTTCAGAGGAGGCGACGTGCCATAATATCGTCCCGTAGGACGTATTTGAACGCCTTCAAATACTACCGAACAGCCAGAAAGGAACTCGCTAACTTGGGCTTAGAAGGCCAGCGTTATACCGCTTGAGTCACGCAGTCTGGCTTTATTTATTTGGTTTCCTACAAGGCTTCTATCAGGATAGCCCTACAATTTGAAAATGATGTAACAGCGTTTACATATATTAGTCCGCTACTCCTGTACACTACTTCTGCACTAGTTTGTTGTGATATTGTGATAAAAGTAGACTTTTGTAATATCAATAATGGTTCATTCTCTGCACAAGAGAAGATTAATAATATTCTCTATGCAACCTCTAGCGTCTTCAGTAGCCTCGTGAACTAATACATTTTGCTATTAAAGTCCGTGTTAGAATAATGTTAATATATGGGTTTAAAAAGTGGTTTGGGGCAAAATTTCAAATAACTGACCTCAGTACAACCACTTTCATTTTCAAACAGTAAAAATGAACGTTAACACAGTAGGGATGCGGCTCTTTAGCTAAGTGTTCAGCGTAGTAGCCTTCGGTTCAGGGCATGCAGGGTTCTGGCCGCGCTGGGGTTAGCCACGCCTGACGTGGGGCCTGGGTACTTGTGTTCATCTTAATACGCATCTTAATTTGTATACAACAAATCACTCTAGCGACCACCGCAGAAACATTTAGTAGTGAGTACCTCCCTCCAATTATGGTTTGCGTCTGGAAGGTCATCCGGCCGTAAAACTGGACTTAATTCGCCAATAGTGTCGATGCCTAGAAATTATAAAAAGGCCTGGAAAAAATAAGAAATAAAATGTTGAATTTTGCTACTGATGGATCCAGTCACTCTCAAAGTAGAGAAACTGAAAGTGATTTGTGGCGAGTATTTACTCTGTCGTATGTGAACACGTTTATATACTGTATTTATTATCACACGGCAACGCAGTTAGGTGTAACATTCTATTTTAGGTACATAGAACTCATCAGGTATTGTACCAGGCTTTAAATATGCAGTAAGCTCAAATACTGAAACCCTCGGTGTTCTTTTTCCCCAAAGAGAACAACAACAACTAGGACTTATAAATCATAGCAATACGTATGTTAAATATTTGAAGATCATACAGGTGGTGGCTCCCAGATAGAAATATTGACAATAAATATTTACTTGAATACCATGTTCTTCATTGTTTGAAGTTTGAGCTTCAAGGAGAATATTTTTGACAGCTATACTCACGCTGCCCTGTTCCACAGTGAGGGAACTTCCCTTCCGTTACATTCTAACTTTTCTCTCCAAACCTCCTGCTCTGCCATCTATCACCTTATCGTAAGGCACAGGGCCTTGCAGATATTAAAAGGC
This sequence comes from Anabrus simplex, assembly GCF_040414725.1. Classification (NCBI taxonomy): domain Eukaryota; kingdom Metazoa; phylum Arthropoda; class Insecta; order Orthoptera; family Tettigoniidae; genus Anabrus; species Anabrus simplex. The sequence goes on along the minus strand of NC_090266.1, from coordinate 514,132,973 downwards.
CTCTTACTTCCCCTCTTCGGAGGAGTTCGTGAGAGCCAGTTTGTCATAATTTCAAAGAGGAGTAGTCGGAGGATAAAAAGGAACAAAGCTACAGGGACTTCAGCATTCTTTCTCGGTCGCTGAGTTAACAGCGTCATATAAGGGAATGTCTGTTGTACCAATAAGTGTTCCTTCACCTTAAGTAAGGTTATACGGAACTAAAATAATACAAGCAGTCTTTAAATGTACGGAAAGTCTTGTGCAATATTTATGAACTGAAAATTCTTCTTTTATGTATTTGCATTACAGAAAATGTTGAAAAACTTGGCAATTCTGGAAAGATATTTCAATTAAGACAATAATGCAAGTGTACTCTAAGAGGAGATGAAAATGTATTAAAATATGACATCATGTCTGTGTAATGTGATCGCATCACCGATAGTTTATCTCTATGTAAATTCTATGCAAATATACCGCGGAAGAAATGAAATTTTGAATTTTGCTACTGACGGTCACAGTCACCCTCAAAGAAGAGAAAACTTCTATTGACATGTTCACAATTGTTTCGTTTGCATGTTCGCAATTCTACCATTGCCGTCATTCCAGGCGTTTCAACATTGCAAGGTTTCAGAGGATATTTTCTTGTTTTACAATACTTGAGATTAACATGGAATTTGGCTTCAAAATTTCTTCTCAGCGACCCCTTTTTCTACACTATACCTTCAGCTTCGTCATTTTGATACAATTGAATTCACAGCAGCACTGGCCACAGAAGTGCTCCGTGTAAGTCTACAGTAGGACCGGCCAAACTACGGCCCTCGGGCCACATTCGGCCCGCCGAGGAATTTTAAGTGGCCCCGTAAGTATTCAGTTTTTAAAACAAACAAAAATCATACATTTCAAGATTTTTAGTTCAGTATTTGGCAATATTGTTAACACAGACAGCACATAGGAGCTGCAACTGGTTTCTTGGTTTTAGGTAAAAACGTTTAACAATCGCAATAATATTTCCTGTTTATGAAACTCTGCTTCGAAGAATGCGTGACAATGGAGGTAAGAGGTAAGGAAGCTATTGATTAGAACATCCTCTCTCTGCCCAATCACAGATTCTCAGAAATAGCACTAACTTCATTCTCCTCTCACAAGTACCATTGTATTACACTCGCCTGTGTCCTTCGCTTTTCACCCTGCTATCTCAGTTCTTTTTCAAACCTGTTAATGTGCACTGCGTGTTTGTTCCTAAAAGTCTAAAGCGCTTTCGAAACGGCGCAAAGTTGATGGGGAGTGTAGGAGGTTTAAGGAATCTTGGTCGGGAAATTATTTCGTAAAAGAACATGAACGTACAGTGATTTGTTTTACTTGCAGAGAAATCATAGCAGTTATGAAAGGGTCCAATATTAGACGACATTTTCAGACGAAAAATTCTCATGATTTTGATAAACCTATTGACCATGAAAGTTTACTAAAACTAAAATGTTATCTGATAAAATCACAAAACAATAGCAAACTTCAGTAGAAAGTGGCAGTGTGAAAAAATGCCACTAAAGTACATTACATGAGCAAACATTCTCCAAGTTGAAGTTCCAGAAATCAAGATTGAGATTGACGATGAGTGATGGTCGTCTACAAGACGTGTTACTACTCAGCACCACCGAACATAAACCGGACAACAGTACTGGTTTATTCAAAAAATCAGTTCCCCACGTCTTACTTAATTTATAAAATTGGATTAGTTAGTATAACACCACTAATCCCTAAGGCTAAAGAAAACGACAGACAAAGTTTTCATATGTTTACTAATACCGAGGTTAATAATAATATTAATAATGTATACCGTTCTGAGGCCCGAGATCTGCCCTTTTCATAACTATTGGCCCCCCATGCAGGACAGTTTGAGCGTCCTGGTCTATAGGGTGAGTCACTCCTCTGTGGCAAAACGTATGGAGGTGATTAAGGAGGTGGTAAGAAAGAGAACAAAGGCGATATTGTTTATGTAATACAAGTGTATGCTGCTAATACAGAAAATTCTCATCCAGGCCTGCATCTGATGATAATAGAGCAACCGTCAGTCCTTAGTGACACTTATAATACACGCATTTTAAGTGTAATCTATATATATATAAAGTAACTTGTCCTGACTGACTGACTGACTGACTGACTGACTGACTGACTGACTTATTCATCATCGCCGACCCAAAACTACTGAACATAAAGAAATGAAATTTTGGGGATACATTCATATTAACATGTAGGTGCTCGCTAAGGGAGGATTTTTTGATATTCCGTAGCTAAGGGGGTGAAAAGCGGGGTGAATTTTTAAAATGATGATTTCTATATCTAAAAAAACACGGTCGACTTGATGCGTCGCTCTAGCTAGCTCCTTACCGGCCTTTACAATCGGGTCCACGCACTGTAATCGGAGTAGTTACACAGCTCGACACGTAGTGCTGGCGGCCTATCTACTGTATTTGCGGTAGAAATGCATACTTCTTCATGGAAAAGATATTGACTTTGATTGCCGGTTTATCGTAATTTAGAGTTATGGAGAATGTTACATAGGTTAATACTGTTAAAATGATTAATCTTAAAGTTTACTTTCGTTGATATTTGCCTAAATAATGTCGTGAAATGAAACTGCGGAGAGATGGAGTAGTCCAGCTGACGTTCTGATACTGAATCTGATTGCCAATTTATCTTAATTTAGGGAATAAAGGAGTATGTTACACTGACTAATACTGTTGAAATGATTAATCCCAAAGGCTACTTTCATTGATATGTGCCAAAATAACGTCGTGAAATGAAACTGCGGAGAGATGGAGTAGTCCAACTGATTTCCTTAACTGTGAGGATAATAGTAATCGCTTTTATTTTCATGGCATTTAGATACATAGCAGAACTAACCACAATACTTTTGTCTTCTGATGTTAACTTTGAGATTAAAAGTCATTGTTCAATTAGAGTTTTAAAATTCTTCAAGTGCTGCTCTCAGGAAAAGGGCTGGACAAAACATAAAAATCCTACTTTTTTATATTCGTTGTATGGATAACATAAGTATTTTGACTCAAACATGTTTAAATTTAAATTTCAATATATATAGTTTCAGACTGCATTTCATTCATATCTTTCACTAGAATTTTAAATACCGGGCGAGTCGGCCGTGTGATTAGGGGCGTGCAGCTGTGAGCTTGCATCCGGGAGATAGTGGGTTCGAACACCACTGTCGGCAGCCCTGAAGATGGTTTTCCGTGGTTTCCCATTTTCACATCAGGCTGTACCTTAATTAAGGCCACGGCGGATTCCTTCCCACTCCTAGCCATTTCCCATCCCACCGTCGCCATAAGACCTATCTCTGTCGGTGCGACGTAAAGCAAATAGCAATAAAAAGCAGAAGAAGAATTTTAAATAAAACTCAGTGAGAGAAAAGTATTTTGATTAAATACATTGTAAACCGTCCATTGCACAGGTAACAGCACTTCATACGTTGGCTTTACCGTCATAATAGCAATGGTTCTTACTTGTCAGTGTTTAAATGTTAAATTTTAGATTATCTTAGAAAAAAGTATTGTATTGCTGTCATACGGCAAATACGATTCCACCTAAATGATTATTCAATGAAAGAAAATTTAGGGGTAAAAACACCCGATTAGCGTGATTAGCTGCCAACCCCGGAGGCCCGGGTTCGATTCCTGGCCCTGCCACGAAATTTCAAAAGTGGTACGAGGGCTGGAACGGGGTCAACTCAGCCTTTGGAGGTCAACTGAGTAGAGGGGGCATCGATTCCCGCCTCAGCCATACTCGACGTAGTTTTCCATAGTTTCCCACTTCTCCTACAGGCAAATGCGGGGATGGTACCTAACTTAAGGCCACAGCCGCTTCCTTCCCTCTTCCTTGTCTGCCCCTTTCAATCTTCCCATCCCCAACATAAGGCCCCTGTTCAGTATAGCTGTTGTGGTCGCCTGGGCGAGGTACTGGTCATCCTTCCCAGTTGTATCCCCTGACCCGAAGTCTCACGCTCCAGGACACTACTCTTGCGGTGGTAGAGGTGGGATCTCTCGCTGAGTCCGAGGGAAAAGCCAACCCTGGAGGGGTAAACAGATTAAGAGAGAAAGAAGGTAAATACCCGAAATAGAAACGGAAAACTAAGATGAAAGTGCTAACTGCTTTGAGCCAAAAAAGTAACCAAACCCCATGGCACTACAGCCTTTGAAGGGCCTTGGCCTTCCAAGCGACCGCTGCTCAGCCCAAAGGCCTGCAGAATGCGAGGTGTCGTGTGGTCAGCACGACGAATCCTCTCGGCCATTATTCTTGGCTTTCTAGACCGGGGCCGCTATCTCACCGTCATATAGCTCCTCAATTCTAATCACGTACGCTGAGTGAACTTCGAACCAGCCCTCAGGTCCCTGGCCTGGCAGGGAATCGAACCCGGGTCCTCCGTGTAAGAGGCAGGCACGCTACCCCTACACAGCGGGGCCGGTACTGTTTTGAGCTACTCCGTAGTTTTGTCCTGGTCTACAGAGAATTCGTGAAATGATAGTGTGCCTTTGTTCTTTTCTTTCTGTTCGAAATACAAAATGGCACACAGCAATACATAACTTATTCGAATATTTCTAAACACAACTAAAGAAAACCAAATCACTACACCATTAAAAAACGAATTAGCACATGAACTAAAAATCTTGTTTAGGACGAATATACAGCGAGAAAACACTTTGAGTAACTCATTACATTTGTCCTTGTTTGGAGAAAATTTCTGCTCGAAGTACAAAAAGGCGCACAATATGTCGCAAATTCCAAGAGTTGTAAACACAATTTTAAAAATATAATCAACACACTACACAACAAAAAATTAAACTCACTAGCGCATAACTATAGCTCAAATTATCAATCCAACAAGTCCCTTATTGCGAACACATTGCCAACATTTACGACAACAAAACAATATAAGTAAAACTGGAAAACCGGCAATTAGCGGTATACAGCTTCCTGTCAGTGAGTAGGAGGCCAGCGCTCCAGCGGCATTATGGTGAAACTTTCCAATTACAGCTTTATGCTGGGCTTCACAAGCGATTGTCAAGGCCGGTATAAGGAGCGCAGCGAGGGATCCAGTCGGCCCTGAAAAAACTCAAAAGTTTACAGACGTAAAAATTGGTATTTGGAATCTCTTTTTAAAACAAAGGAACGAGTATTTTTTTGTTTTCGGAAAATCCCATTAAGGGGGGTGAAAGAAAGGGGGAAAAGTGTTTGAACTCCTTTTATGAGGAGACTTATATCTCAAAAACTGAAGATGTTACAGACATGAAATATGAAATTTGGAATCTCCTTTGAAAATAAAGAAATATGTATTTTTGTGTTTTTGGATAATCCGATGAATAGGGGTGTACAGGAGTGACAAACTGGGTGAATTTTTAAAAAGACTATATCTGCAAATTATCTCAGACACGTAATATATTACAGATTTGAAAACTGGTATTTGGAATTTCCTGTAAAAGTAAAGAAGCATAAACATTCTTTTCGGAAAATCCACTTAAGGGAACTGAAAAAGGGGGTGAATTTTTATAATTAACGTGTCTACAGTATATCTCGAAAACTTAACTTGTTGCAGATGTGAAAATTGGTATTTGGAATCTCCTTTAAAAATAAGGAAACACTTATTCTTTGGTTTTCGGGAAAACCCCTTAACGGGTGGGGGTTAAAAAATTGAAAAATTAGTTTAATTATTTTTATGAGAATAATAAAATTAAAGAAACACGCATTTGGTGAGGGAATCAACTTGGTAGGGGGGGATAAAAACAGAGATGAATTCCTTTTACGAGGATACATATATCTCAAAAACTAAAGATGTTACAGTCGTGATAATTGGTATTTGGAAGCTCTTTTAAAGAAACAGATACTGTTTGTTTTTGGAAAGTTCGCGGGCAGGGGTGGAGTGAAAAAGGAGTTTAATTCTTTTCATGAGAATGCTTATATCTAAAAAACTGAAGACGTTACAGACATGAAAATTTGTATTTGGAATGTTCCTTCAAAGTAAAAAAAACACGTAATTTTTTGTGTTAGAAAAATCCACTTAAGGGGGTGAATTAATTGAAAAATTAGTTGAATTCTTTGTATGAGGATACTTATATCTCAAAAACTAAAGATGTTACAGACATGAAAATTAGTATTTGGAATCTCCTTTAAAAATAAAGAAACACGCATTTTGGGGGGAAATCAACTTGGGGAGGGGACGGAGAAAAAGGAGTTTAATTCCTATTTATGAGGATACATGTACAGGTATCTCAAAACTGAAGATGTTACAGTCGAGATAATTGGCATTTGGAAACTCCTTTATAAATAAAGAAACTCTTTTTTCGGAAAATTCACTTAAGGAGTGAGGGTGAAAGGAAGTGAAAAATGTAATTCTGTTTAAGGAGAAACTTATACCTTAAAAACTCGAGGTTACACACGTGAAAATTTGTATTTGGAATCACCTTGAAATATAAAGAGACACGTATTTTGGAGGGGAGAAATCAACTTAACGGGCTGGGATGAAAAAGGAGTTGAATTATTTTTATGAGGACACTTATATCTCAAAAACTGAAGATGTTAGAGGCATGAACATTTGTATTTGGAATCTTTCTTCAAAGTAAAGTAACATGTTGTTTTGTATTCGGGGGGTGAATGAATTGAAACATCAGTTGAATTCTTTGTGCGAGTATACTTATATCTCAAAAACTACAAATGTTAAAGACGTGAAAATTGGCATTTGGAATCTCCTTAAAAAATAAAGAAACACGCACTTTTGGGGAGGGGGGAATCAACTTAACGGGTAGGAAGGGGGGTGAAAAAAGCAATGAATTACTTTTATGAGTATACTTATATCTCAGAAAATGAAGATGTTACAGTCGTGTGAATTAGTATTTGGAATCTCCTTTAAAAATGAAGAAACACGCATTTGCTTTTTTTCTCGTAAAATCAACGTAAGGGGTGTGGGGTTGAATATATGTAAATAAGAAGTTGAAATATGTTCATTAGGATAGTTTTTCTTAAAAACTGAAGCTGGTACAGACGTGAAAGTTGGTATTTTGAATTTCTTTTCAAAATAAAGGAACACGTAATTTTTGTTTTTGGAAAGTCCACTTAAGGGGGGAGAGGGGTGTAAGGAAGTGAAGAAAAAGAATGAGAAGTTGAATTATTCTTATGAGTATATATTTATCTCAAAAACTGAAGGTGTTACAGACGTACAGACATGAAAACTGGTATTTGAAATATACTTTAAAAATAATGAAACACGTATTTTTTTGTTTTCCGAAAATCCAGTTTAGGGGCTGAAAAGAATTGGAAAAGCGGGTGAACATTTAAAATGAGTACCGGTATATCTACTTTATATGTCAAAAACTTAACATGTTAGAGACAAGAAACTTGGTATTTCGAATGTCCTTTAAAAATACATTATCCTGTTTTGTTTTCGGAGAAAGCACTTAACAGAGGGTGAAAAGAAGTAAAAAATATTTGAATTATTTTATGAGGATACTTACATCTTAAAAACTGAAGATGTTACAGACGTGAAAATTGGTATTTGGAATCTCCCTCAAAATTAAAGTAACATGAATTTTTGTTTTCGGAATATATACTTAGATGGGGGTGAGGGTGGGGGAAGGACTGATCAAGGGGTTAAATTCTTCTTATGGGGAAACTTATATATATATCAAAAACTTAAGATGTTACAGATTTTGGAATAGGTAGTTGGAATCTCCTTTAAAAATAAAGAAACATGTATTTATTTTTTTGGTTGAGAGAAGACTGTTTCTCACATGTACAGTTCTATGTCGCATGGTCGTCTTAGCCCCAAAAGGTTATACCACAAACATGGTTTGCAAATAATTTGTGGGGTGAATGATACTAAATTTTTGGGTGAGATTTTATACTTTAGGAATTTTCAGATAATGTCTTAGTACAATGCCGAGGAACGATTACTTTGAACAAATTACGAAAACCGCGCGAGCGAAGCGGCGGCTAATTCCTAGTTGTAAATAGAGGGACTGTACAAAACCTTTTCTTTCTGCAATATGCAGGCAGACCGATGGTGGGTGTGCCTCTTGTAACACGGCCTTCGCAGGGCCAGGTGTGAAACAACGCCACAGTAGTTGCTCGAAGTGACTTCCGTCGGCATGCACGCAAGCTTCACAGCGACATCTGATAGAGCAGACATTTCTTACCGGCAAAGTCAGACGTGTGATGTTACCTGCAGCATTCCGTAAGCGAATCAAGTCTCACGCGAATTAACGTCTGTGGCCTGGATCACTTCACACGGGAGCGAACGTTTGTGGCCTGGATCGTTCCGTACTTGAAGTCACGCAGAAAGAAAATCAAAGGGTAAAATCAGTGCTCTGGGGTCCAGGCCGTTGATCCACCACTACTAGTCCATCTTCTGGGATAATATGTGAGGCGAGAGTAATGGGAAGGTGCACCGTTATGTTGAACCGACATGTGGGGGCGTACATTAAGAGGAACCTCCTCCAACAAGCCCGGGAATGTATCTTCAAGATGTGAAGATCGTGATTACTGATTACTAGAGACAGCATATTACGCACTATAACATTGAAAAATAGACAGGTCATAAGGGACTAAAATTCTTGCAAATATGCACTATCGTTGACACCAAAAAATATTAATTGGGCGTAAAAATTTAATACTATTCTTAATATGTAAATTCTAATTTAAATCCTTTCAAAAATTAGTTCGGTTATTGAAGTTTGCAGGCCACAATAATGTCAAAAATACTCAGTCGATTCCGGAAATGTCATTGTTCTGCTAAGGAATGTTGTTCCACCAATGAGCCATCGGGAAAAGTGCCCAGCTGCGGTGAAAACTAATCCATCACGTCACTGCTCGAATCACTGCGGGCAAAGAACTTCATCACTTGTAGCTATTGATGGCGGTCACTGGCCACTGTCTTCTCGCACAGGATTTCCTGGCACAGTTTATTAACCGCGACCCATACAGAACTAAGCTTCAATTAGCATTCAATAACAACTTGGCTTGATAACTGATGTATAAACTGTGCTGGTGTTGATTCATAACTGATATCTTTCCTTATTGCTCAGTGAACTTTATCGTAATAACCAGTTTGTATTTTAAGTAATGTAAATATGTAATGCATATCAGTTTTCTTTATTTTATACGTGGCGAGGGATTTTAGGAATTAGTTAAATTTGTTGTCCGGATGCCAATGGGAGAAAATTTTGTTGTGCGTAATTAGATTTATGGTGCGATATATTTTATGCGTGTGTTTAGAATATAGTGTCCTCAGTGAATTCATTATGAGATATAAGCGTGTGTTATCCTAGAAGGGAGTATAACCAGGATCATCACGTACGTTAGAGAGTTGCATGATTGTTTATAGTACAGGGTCTTTATTTATGCTTGGCAAGGACTTTCTCCCTCGACCTTGGCCGCCAGTGACAGTTCAGTTGCCGGCTACCGCGCGTGCGTATGTACGGCAGAATACGGTACTCAAAATCATTATCATGCATTTTACTCACCATGTTTACAGTTTATGCTCAAAATCATCATCATGCATTACCGTGCATTTATCATGCATTTTACTCACCATTTTTACAGTTAGTGCTGAAGTGTTCCCCATGCGCTGCCAAACATAATCGGCATCTCCTAATGAAGTTTTCGGTTACTCTACCAAGTTCTTCAGCACTGATGGATGCAATTGCAGCTCTTATATTGTCTTTAAGTTTAGTGTGTGAGGGTTGTTCCCATAAACTACATTTTTTAACATTCCCCATAAATAAAAATCGCATGCCCTTAAATCTGAGCTACGAGGGGCCCAGAGATTTTTACCTTTAATCCTCGTACCAAACACGCTTCAGTAAGGAGATAACGACCTTTACGTCTATTTTTATTGTTTACTGAACCTGTACGTTTGAATCTCTTGGCCAGTTGCTTTATTGTCCGATTGAGAGGAATGGGTCTCCCTGGAAATTTCGCTCGAAACTTTTGTCTTGCCCTAGCGCACCATTTTCTGCACTTAATGTTAGTATTCTGCAGATATACACGTACACATACATACATACATTATCATTATAGACTGTTATGCCTTTCAGAGCGTTCAGTCTGCAAGCCTCTGAGAATTTACTAAACGTCGCCACAATCCTCGATTTGCAACTAGTTTTGTGGCCTCATTTAGTTCTATACCTCTTATCTTTAAATCGTTAGAAACCGAGTCTAACCATCGTCGTCTTGGCCTCCCTCTACTTCTCTTACCCTCCATAACAAAGTCCATTATTCTCCCATACATTACAGCACTATACACAATCACAATAAAACACTATACAATACGACATACAGTACGCAGTAGCTTCATTTAACACCCTACTATCTCGGAGCTCGGCTCTCAGCAACTGCAGGAAGTGCCGGAAATCGCGCGCGCCAGCGGCCGGTAGCGGCCTGTCATCGGCGGCCAAGGTCGAGCAAGAAAAGTCCTTGCCAAGCATGCAGAAAGACCCTGTATTTGATTATGATCTTCAAGTTGAACATGAGATAATGTGACGGGTTGTGAATCAGTGATTACCCACAGCCAGGCGAAATATTTAGATAGCAGTCCATGAGCATGCTGAGATTTAATTTAAAGTCAGATAATAGTGCTGTTTTCGGAATGTCTGTTTTTTTTGTTTTGTTTCTTTGCGGTTTGCGTAAGCAGGGACGCATAGAATTTTGTCTTCCAGTAGTCAATGGAACGACACGTGTAAGGAAAGTAATTGGCGGATTAAGATGAATACGACACAGTGATTGCAGATATATGCAGATTTGTCCCGTACTTGAGTGTAGAAATTAGTACATGTGTATATGGAGTGAAATATGAGTAAAATTGAAATGATAGAATGATTTATTCCTGGTGAAGTAGGCACCAGGTGTTATGAGAAATGCCTTGAGGAAGGTCGTGTGTCGGAATATGAGAAAATGTTAATTAATTGAGCGGGGAACTCTCCTGTATATTTTACTCAATTGTTTACGTGTCAGTGATAACTAAGATAAAGAGAGCCCCAATGCTTGAACCATACACCCGTGTCCGTTTGAAGAATGTTGTGTTAGGGATCTTTTAAAGTATGCTATATTTTTTCAAAATAATAAGATTACGTATTCGATGGAGCAGGTACACGGCACTTATTCAGTTTTTATCAAGCATTTTTAATAAAGTAATGCAGATTCCGGAATGTAGGGTTTTCAGACAGGCTGTTTCTTCCCTTAGCAGATTATATATGAATCAATTCGCCTGTAACCCACCCACGTCACTGGTTATGGTTATCTCATGGAAGGTTGTTGCAGCATTGGATTTTTTCTCATATGTTGATGTATTCTTCGATTTGTCACACATGTTTGAACAATACAGTTTAACATTTTTGATTGTAGTGTATTTCTTGTCTGTTGTCTGGACTTCTTCCACACGGTTGATACTTTGGGCGTGGGTTATAAGCCCATAGACGTAGAAGCAGTGCACTATGTAAGTTTTGGAGGTTCCTTTGTATTGCTCGTACTGTACTGTACAGTTCCTGGCCGAAGTTGCGCGAAATTCTCAATGGTTCTCGCGTTGCATATTGTATCTCTGACCACTGGCGTGGCGCTCTGACATTGCTGATACCTCCCATAACATCTGTCCTATCGAAAAGAGTAAATTGGCTCTTTAGTTTTTTCCATTGCCCACCTTGATGCAGGACATGTCCCACGGGACTTGGACTTAAGATACAAATTTTTTTACTCATCTGCGTTATTATCCGTCGTACGATAAATACGTACATGGCATAAAGGAACGGAAATGACACATTCTTAAACGTTTGTTGTATACAGTCTCTTGATAGACCTAATGTTAACGAACATTTTTGAGAATAGTCAGTCACCTCCGTACAGGCCATGAAGGCCCTTGGAGCAGTGGAAGGTAAAGCCTTCCACCATTGTTAACCTCAGCACGTGATGGGGTAGAGTGGTTAGCTTTACGCCCGGCCACCTTTGCCCCCTTGAATTAACCTGGTACTCATTTTGGAGTAGGCTGATTGAACCTCAGGGCCATATGCACCTCCGGAAGTGGAAATCTCGTTTCTTAAATGTTACGACTTCCTGACGGGGATTCGAACCCGCGTCCTTCAGGGCGAACCGAGCATGCCTTTACCTCCTCGGCCAGCCAACCCTTTTTGAGAATAATCTTCCTATAAATACCAGGTCCATGGCATTACCATGACATCATAAGTACCGAGCCCACAATTCTACCTTGCTGAAATTTCAACTACAAGATGAAGTGCATCGATATTTTTATTGCAAGCTCATCTCGCGTTCTGTGGTGTAACAACTCACAACGAGAAGCGGCCCACCAAACATCGAACGAGGTCGGAACATTTCGGAAGACCACGGCTAATTAATAATGAAATTCCGGAAAATAACCCTTTTTACGAGAGATTTCGGCACTCTCATTAACAAAGAAATAAGTAATTAAGAATTTGAGGAAATATTTAATGATGCTAAAGTCCACAGGGCGGAAATACATTTAATTAGGCTTGGAGAGAAGGTAAAACCTATCTTGGCCGAGAGGAACACCGTGTCAAGGACATAAAGTCAAAATGCACGGGAACCCTCGTGCAAGAAATTAATTAATTAATTACGCCGTAAACGAAACAGGAAAAATCAGCAAATAACACAATCATGACTGGAAAAATAGGTAGAATCTCTGGGGTGAGTCTCGAAGAAATCGGTCAAGTGGTCGTCAATTGGAATGATTGCAAAACAGCACATAACGCCAAGCAGAGCGTCCCTAGGAAAAGCATAAATCCTCCCTCCTCAACCAAGAGCGTCAGTCATCATTCAGTTATCCAAGAGGGTGAATCTGCGTCAGGCGGCATTAAGAACAAGGCTTAAAGTGTGCGAAATAGACTTGTAGAACCTCTAAAGCCAGTTGGCTGGGGGGATGAATATTACCAAGTGGTAAATGGTGAACGGAGACAAATGAGATATTCAAGATATCCATCCCGATCGGGAAGAAAATCATAAGTCAAATAATTGTAGGATTCCTGAACTTCTGCGTAGGAAGACAGCAGAGATTCATAGAGAGCTCTTGTGAACTATTGCGGACGATGTTATTTTGGTAATCGGTAAGGGAGGACTGTGGTAGTCTGGAGGAGGCAGGCTTTTGCCTCACGGTAAGTCACACCTGTAAATGAAATGTCGTATGGCTTTTAGTGCCGGGATATCCCAGTAGGGGTTCGGATCGCCAGGTGCATTTCTTTCTATTTGACGCCCGTAGACGACCTGCGCGTCGTGGTGGTGGTGGTGGTAATGATGATGATGAAATGATGATGAAGACAACACATACACCCAGCCCCAGTGCTGTAGGAATTAACCAATTAAGTTTAAAATCCCCGACCCGGCCGGGAATCGAACCCGGGACCCTCTGAACCGAAGGCCAGTACGCTGACCGTTCAGCCAACGAGTCGGACAGTCACACCTGTAAAACACCTAGATAGAAAGAGCTGGAGGTCTCCGCAAACTGTATTAGTTGACTTCTCGACACGAAGCGGGCGGTTCAACGGTTGTATGCGTGTACAGAATAAAATTTATTGTAAGGTAAGGGGGTATTCTACCCGAAGGCAGGCCCGAACCTCCGCAGAGGTGTACCTTAGCCGGAGTTTACGTGCGGTAGGGTGGCCAGTTCCTTCCCGCTCCTCTATTCCCTTACCCCCCCCCCCCACAACATCAGAGCCTGGCAAACCATCCAAATCTTGACCACGCCCAATGTCGCTTAAATTCTGAGATCTCACGGGATCCGGCGTTTCATCACGGCTATGGCCATTGGCTAAAATTTCTTGTAAAGTGTTATATATTTAAAAAATATGTGTGTTGCTTCAAACCGAGTGCAGAATCAGTGCATTTATAAGGTAGTGTTTAAGCGAAGAATGTGTCCTGCAATTATGAGAGGCTAAGTCCGAGGTGACTGACATAAAATGAAGCCGAGATAACGCCACACCAACAACGAAATTACATGTCTGTCTAATTTATATATCATTTTTGTAGTTAGAAATGTAAATGCTAGTCCCTTTAAATGAATTAATTAATTAATCATAGCATCGCGTTGTTTATGTGGCGTGTGTAAAATTTAAGTGTTGCAACGACGAGGATATGTCTTGTCGTTATTCTACTGTGGAGGCGAGTTATCTGTTATTTATGTCAGCGCGCGAGACTTTAAAATGTGTTTAAATTTCTTTAAAATAATTAAAAGTGAAGTTAAATATTTTCTTTCTTAATCTGCATACCCTCCAGGGTTGGCTTTTCCCTCGGGCTCAGCGAGGGATCCCACCTCTACCACATCAAGGGCAGTGTCCTGGAGCTTCAGACTCTGGGTCTTGGTATACAACTGGGGAGGATGACCAGTACCCCGCCCAGGTGGCCTCACCTGCTATGCTGAACAGGGACCTTTGTGGGGGATGGGTATATTGGAAGGGATAGACAAGGAAGAGGGAAGGAAACAGCCGTAGCCTTAAGTTAGGTACCATACCGGCATTTGCCTGGAGGAGAAGTGGGAAACCACGGAAAATCACTTCGAGAATGGCTGAGGTGAGAATCGAACCCACCTCTACTCAGTTAATCTCCCGAGGCTGAGTGGACCCCGTTCCAGTCCTCGTACCACTTTTCAAATTTCGTGGCAGAGCCGGGAATCGAACCCGAGCCTCCGGGGTGGCAGCCAATCACACTAACCACTACACCACAGAGACGGACATAAGTGAAATATTCCAATGAAAATCAATGAAATAATGTTCGGGCAGGTGAAAATTACAATAATGATAACGATAAAATAACCGGTATGAGTGTGATAAAGTCAAATATCCACGTATTCAATAGTAATAATAATAATAATAATAATAATAATAATAATAATAAAAATAAAAATAATCACGTAGGATAAAATTTGAGATGATGATAAATTATGCGTTCAGCAGTAATGTCAAATGAGATTTGCGGTTTATATCGAAAGTGAAGTATGACAGAGTTGGCATTTTTAGGAAACTTAAATTTTGTGACACCGTGTATTTGTGATACAGAAAATCACGGTATGCTATTTTGCTCCTGAGGTCAGGAAAAATTTCGAGAAGTTACTTGTGAGATCATCATAAAGTTGTTTAGTCATGGGATCGCTTGTATTTTAAAAACTTTCAAGCAAGAAGAAAATGGATTGTAATGGAAATGAAATATTATGAGAATAGTTAGGAAGATGTTAAAGGCAGAGTAAGTCATGTATTTTATAAGTGATGTAGAATAAGCAGGATGACGAGGATAAGAGGCCTTGTATTTCGACGGAGAGGAATTTTTGAGACATGGTGTGTAGGTTGAGGTGTAATATTTCTGAGAGAGGCTGTATGAGAAATACTTAATTATCGTAAATTTAATTATATTCTGTATTTTTACGAAATGAAAATATCGCTGACTGGAAACATTGCGGGTGTGAAAAATGAATTTTATTAGAATGAGAGTTTAGCTTACGTACATCGATGGGAAGTTACTTCACTGGAGAGTTCAACGATGATACATGTTTGGAGTGGTGACATTGTAGGTCAGCTGGAGCCTCACACTCGAGTTATGCTGTGAGTATCGTGATGGTAGTGATTACTTTTTTCCGTAATATCAAAACGAGAGTTGAGTTTTTCTTTTATTTAGAGAACTTCAATGTGTGCGTTGAGATTGTATAGAGGAATAAATTAAACTACTTGGACATGTTGTTTAATTTCGATTTCAGGCTTTATTGTAGGAAATAGACAGTAATATTTCCAGGTTCAAGTTCATTTTTGTAGCGAATTTCACTTCATGTGTTAGAGTTTCAACGAGGATCAGAGTTAAATATCCGGACATTGTGTTAGAAGTTTCGAAGCGGTCGTGGCCTTAATTAAGGTACAGCCCAACATTTGCCTGGTGTGAAAATGGGAAACCACGGAAAACCATTTTCAGAGCTGCCGATAGTGGGGTTCGAACCTACTATCTCCCGAATACTGGATACTGGCCGCACTTAAGCGACTGCAGCTATCGAGCTCGGTAGTAGACACTTTAACGTGGGCTCAACGACAGGATTCTTTTTTTTGCTAGTGGTTTTACGTCGCACCGACACAGATAGGTCTTATGGCGACGATGGGATAGGAAATGCCTAGGAGTTGGAAGAAAGTGGCCGTGGCCTTAATTAAGGCACAGCCCCAGCATTTGCCTGGTGTGAAAATGGGAAACCACTGAAAACCATCTTCAGGGCTGCTGACAGTGGGATTCGAACCCACTATCTTCCGGATGCAAGCTCACAGCCGCGCGCCTCTAACCGCACGGGACGACAGGATTAGGGCGTCGTCTGTACATAGTCAAGTCATAAGTTAGATATTTTTGCGAATCGACTTGAACGATGTTACTGTCTTCAGTAGTAGATACGAATGTGAAAGATATTAGCAGGTAATATTTGGGCCATGTTCCGGCAAACATCTTCCTAACCAGAAGGTGCTCCCATAAGAGCGTTGCATCAGTAGTGGCATGAATGTAAAGGTAGTCCCGCGTGGAAACCTGGCTAATGGAGACTGGTCACTACTACTTAGCTGCGTGTGTTCAAGTTCGATGAACTATTGTTTCACATTTATTTACTTTTCCTTTACTTTAAGACTTATTGCTCGGGTGTCCGCTATTATGATAATGATGTGTGTTGACACTTAGTTCATTTATGAAGGACTAGGACGTGACTACAGTAGCCCCCACCATGAATAATAATAATAATAACAATAATAATAATAATAATAATAATAATAATTTTAGAATATTAATAACTAGCAAGATACCCGTGCTTCGCTACGGTATTATATTGAAATTTATAATTGAATGCTTAACCTTTTAATATATAATCCGCCGAAATTCGCGATCTGACTCGTTTTTTTGAGAGATTACGGCAAAGTTCCTCCCATTTTTCAATCTTTCTTTTCAGCAATCGATTTCGTACTTCCCGGGCTAGGTCCAGGTATTCCACCCGGTCAGTTGGGTCCCTATATCTCCGCCATTTTTCCTATAAGCATGTTTAATGTGGATCAAATCCTTGAAGAGATCGGGCGTGGTGTCATCTTGGGTGCCCTGGCGGTCCTGAACCCACGGCCGGACTGCATTCGTAGTAATTAGCTGTCCAGGACCCATTTCGATCGCGGTCCGCACTTTTTGACGACGGTCCAGAACATTATTATTATTATTATTATTATTATTATTATTATTATTATTATTATTATTATTATTATTATTGATGTTCTGCACTCCACAGCAAGATGCAAGACCGCTACTTGGCGATAAATTACATCTGCTGCCACTGTCATTTTTGAAAATGTGACCGGCACCATTGTCGCGCAGGCAAGTACGTAGGACTTCTGGCAATACAAATGACATACTTCCGTGCGTTATTGACCTTATTATAGAAGTGAACAATTGCACGGTCAATATCATTCCTATCGTTTATTTCAAATGTGTTTAAATATTTTTTATATGCCAGGAGAATATACTTTAATCTAAGAACGTTCTCAAAAGGAAAATATGTTTCTTGAAAACGAACCCAGGAAGGATTAAAAATGATCGGTTTATGATCAGAATAAGTACATTGAAAATCCACAGCCTATTTCCAGTCATTCAAACGGGTCAGGAATGGAATGAATAAAGCCCCCATCTAGCGGCGTTGATAGGAATTGTGTCGGCTGACGAAGGAAATATTTCCTTTCGTTTGATTTACACTGACTGACAGAGCAAATGCAACACCAAGAAGGAGTGGTCAGAACATTATGCCAATTGCAGGGTAGACTGACGTCACTGAGGTATGCTCATGATGTGAAATGCGCCGCTGTGCTGTGCACGTAGCGAACGATAAATGGGACACGGCGTTGGCGAATGGCCCACTTCGTACCGTGATTTCTCAGCCGACAGTCATTGTAGAACGTGTTGTCATGTGCCACAGGACACGTGTATAGCTAAGAATGCCAGGCTGCCGTCAACGGAGGCATTTCCAGCAGAGAGACGACTTTACGAGGGGTATGGTGATCGGGCTGAGAAGGGCAGGTTGGTCGCTTCGTCAAATCGCAGCCGATACCCATAGGGATGTGTCCACGGTGCAGCGCGTGTGGCGAAGATGGTTGGCGCAGGGACATGTGGCACGTGCGAGGGGTCCAGGCGCAGCCCGAGTGACGTCAGCACGCGAGGATCGGCGCATCCGCCGCCAAGCGGTGGCAGCCCCGCACGCCACGTCAACCGCCATTCTTCAGCATGTGCAAGACACCCTGGCTGTTCCAATATCGACCAGAACAATTTCCCGTCGATTGGTTGAAGGAGGCCTGCACTCCCGGCGTCCGCTCAGAAGACTACCATTGACTCCACAGCATAGACGTGCACGCCTGGCATGGTGCCGGGCTAGAGCGACTTGGATGAGGGAATGGCGGAACGTCGTGTTCTCCGATGAGTCACGCTTCTGTTCTGTCAGTGATAGTCACCGCAGACGAGTGTGGCGTCGGCGTGGAGAAAGGTCAAATCCGGCAGTAACTGTGGAGCGCCCTACCACTAGACAACGCGGCATCATGGTTTGGGGCGCTATTGCGTATGATTCCACGTCACCTCTAGTGCGTATTCAAGGCACGTTAAATGCCCACCGCTACGTGCAGCATGTGCTGCGGCCGGTGGCACTCCCGTACCTTCAGGGGCTGCCCAATGCTCTGTTTCAGCAGGATAATGCCCGCCCACACACTGCTCGCATCTCCCAACAGGATCTACGAGGTGTACAGATGCTTCCGTGGCCAGCGTACTCTCCGGATCTCTCACCAATCGAACACGTGTGGGATCTCATTGGACGCCGTTTGCAAACTCTGCCCCAGCCTCGTACGGACGACCAACTGTGGCAAATGGTTGACAGAGAATGGAGAACCATCCCTCAGGACACCATCCGCACTCTTATTGACTCTGTACCTCGACGTGTTTCTGCGTGCATCGCCGCTCGCGGTGGTCCTACATCCTACTGAGTCGATGCCGTGCGCATTGTGTAACCTGCATATCGGTTTGAAATAAACATCAATTATTCGTCCGTGCCGTCTCTGTTTTTTCCCCAACTTTCATCCCTTTCGAACCACTCCTTCTTGGTGTTGCATTTGCTCTGTCAGTCAGTGTATATTGTGGACTTGTATTTTAACAAATTTAACGACGAAACTGTTTCATAACCTTAAAGTTGGTTTAGTAAGAACTTTTTCAAGTGATGTATCACTTTCCTTTAACTTCAGTGTTTGACTTCCTTCTAAATGCATGATGAATTAATGTTTTCCTGCATTTCGCAGTTTTGATCCTTCAGAACGATGTAACGTAAGATCCCATCTGTTCAAGTGTTGTTGGTTCCTTCTGAACATCTGTTTGAGGCGATGCATGTTTCAGCATCGAGATTCCTCTGGAACTTCAGGGTGTCACGAGATGACAATACATGGTGGAATTTTATTTTTGATTGTGACAATTGCTGTTAACTTGTAACGAACACCATGCTTTCAAGTAATATTTCGCAACCTATCCAAAGCAACTGATAGTCGATTGGGTTCGATTAAGGATCCATTCGGTGGGTGTTCCTATATCCATTAGGACAGTCGACTGTTGGATAACGTTAATTAAATGTAAATCTGGAATTCTACTTGTTGAATGTCAGATTTTCCACGGATCTTGTGGATTAACTCTCAGTTATCGTTTGGATCAATGTTGCCCGATTTTCAGTTTTTTTTAATTCTTTTCTGGTTTTTGCTGTCCACGAATTTTAAACTACGTTTTCATTCTTAGAAAAACAATAATAAACAATTTCAATAAAACTTTACCACTCACGTTACGCACTGTGACTGCGTTAAAACATGTTTTGAAAATTGTAAGTGACGTCTCTTGCCTATTCAATAAATTAATTATCGTGATTTGCATTGAATAAATATTTTAGTAAGAACATTTTTGCTCCTCATTTGAAGTAGATATGCTCTTCTCTGAACCTACCGTTTGTTCGATGAAGTGACAGGAGAAAAAACTCGCAACGACCCCAGGATCCAAGAGTACGATATTGCTCTACTGAAGCAGCCGAGGCAGACGACCAACGAAGGAACGGTAAGTTCAAGGGTTCAGTACCTGAAAACAGAATACTGAGTGAGTAGAATCTAAATACGTCGTTTGGTTTAAATAAGTCCAGCAGTTTTTCACTTTTAGAAATATACAAGCAGACAGATAAACACACTGACACCAAAGGGAAAAGTTCTACCTCATGTTACCTCGGTGTTCAGATACATTCGGTGGGGGTAATTTTAAAGCCGAGAGAAATATGATCCATCCTCTGATTTTCTCCTGTTATGGATTCTTCAAATAACTGTACGTCTGCGAGGGTGTCCGCCACTGGCTGCAGACCATGATGCCCGTAGAAAATAATTTTCTTCGTCATTTGAATATTAAGCAAAATTACGTACAAAAATGAAATTTAAAATGAAGGGGCTCCTCACGTATAGTCTATATATTTTACCTATAATCAATAGTGTAAGATAATAGTGAAAACACTCGTCCGGTCTTCGTATAAACTCCCAGTCTATTCAATGATTTTTAAATGATATGCATATCGCGACCTGCTCCTGGATAAGCAGACTCTAAATATGAAGTTTGGTGGAGATCTATTGAGCCGTTTGTCCGTGATGGTGGAACAAACAGACAAACAAACAGACACGAAAGCTAACAACTACTGATACGATCTTGAATTCACCTGAAACGGGTAAATGTACCAAAATTTGACGAAGTAAATGACATTACAGACAACGAACCCCCTAGAGCTTTATTTATAGGATGATGATAATAATAATAATAATAATAATAATAATAATAATAATAATAATAATAATAATAATAATAATAATAATAATAATAATAATAATAATAATAATAGGTTTGTTCCAACAAGAACGGGAGCAGTTTGCAAACTGTCTGACGCATGTGCAGTCAGGAAAGAGCGTTCCAACAAACTTCAAACTCAAACGCGGACTAGGAGTCAGTAGTTCCAACAGATTGTGGGTCTGTTGACCGTTCATGAACCAGTTTGCGGACTGGCAAAGCAGTTCGTGCTCCAGAACAAGAACTGTTCGTCAGTGGCATGCGCAGTACACCAAAATAAGTGTGAGCTGTGCATTGTGGTCCATGGCTGTCATTTGGTGAAGCGTGAACAGCTGATCGGTATCATCTGACGCGAGCAGGCTACACGTTACACGTAAAATTAAATAGAAGTACGGCGTTGTTATACAATTATACAGTAAAAGTTAAAGTTATATAGTTAAACAGTCGTATTTGACTACACACTAATAAAGTAAGTGGCACGAGATAAAAACGAGAATGAAGCATGACGATTTTGAAGGCGATTCTGATGATGATCTTATGAACTCAGACTCCAGTGAGGATGATCTAGGGATATATTACAATGTCCCAAAAGCGAAAAATGATGATTATTTAGGCAAGTTTTTATAATGTTTTTACTTGTTTGCAATTATGTTTAAATGATATTTATTTTCACAACATGTACGAGTAACTCATAATTTAGTAACCAAAATTCTCTTTCTCTCTCGCTCTCCGCCTATAGAAGAAACAGTACCTCACTATGACAATGAAACGTTCAAGGAGCATTTTCGCGTCAGTAGGGAGATAATGGAAAATATTACAGAACTGTATGAAGTAAGTGACCAGTACAAACATCAGTCTGGCCAATATGGGAAAACTTTCTGCACTGAGTCAGGTATGTCTGCACCTGCAATAATATTAATAATAATAATGACAGTAATTATCCAATATAGGTTCAAAATTTTCTGTGGTTTATTGGGCATCAGACTGCAAATTTCCGGGATGTTGCAGATCGGTTTGACATTTCTTTGAGCTCTCTACTGTCTTCATTAGCAACTTATCTTCACAAGTGGTCACTTGGCCTACAGAACATGAGAAAGTAAATATTGAGCAACATTTCAGGGAAAGTGGATTTCCAGGTATCATTGGCGCCATATGTGGCTGTCATATTGAAATTGATAAGCCTGCAAATGAAAAGATCCCGACTCTTACATAATGAAATGGAAATGGCGTGTGGCTTTTAGTGCCGGGAGATCCCAGGAGGGGTTCGGCTCGCCAGATGCAGGTCTTTTGATTTGACACCTGTAGGCGACCTGCGCGTCGTGATGAGGATGAAATGATGATGAAGACAACACATACACCCAGCCCCCGTGCCAGGGAAATGAACCAATGATGGTTAAAATTCCCGACCCTGCCGGGAATCGAACCCGGGACCCCTGTGACCAAAGGCCAGCGCGCTAACCATTTAGCCATGGAGCCGGACGTCTCTTACGTAAATAGAAAATGACACCATTCCATACAGGTATATTTTATTTATTAACATATGTCTTCATAGTAAACCATCAACCACATTAATGAATGTGTATATACCGGTACATTTAATATTCAGATGCAAGCTGTTTGTGACCACCCGCGAAAAATTTTGGATGTGTTTCTAGGATATCCTGGTTCTGTGCGTGACAGCAAAGTATTCTTTTAATTCTATTTGTTCGGGGCTTCGACTCATGTGGATATTTTGCCCCTACTGGCACCATATTGTATGAACCTGCGTGTAATTGGAATGGCGGTAGTGTGAAATGCTGTGTGTCACAAACACCCAGTCCCCAGGCCAAGGATATTAATCAATACAATTTAAAAACCCCGACCCGGTAGGGAATCGAACCCGGGGCTGCCGGGTAACAGGCGGATGCCTTGCCCCCTACACCGCGAGGCCGGACTAGCAGAGTATTTAGAAGTTCACCTCTTGGCAATAATTTAGAAGAAAAAATGTGGTCAGTATTTTCTTTCAGGTGACAGTGGCTATCCTCTGAAGAGAACTGTCTACATCAGGGCCTCTCAGGGTGCATGCGCGTGGTGCATGCACTGTGCACGGTGCAAAAGACGACTTGGCTTGGTTGACCAGAGTGCAGACCCCCACTCCTCTATTTGGAGCAATAGCGCTTACTCTCTCTTTCCTCACGCCTCTCTCGCTCGCTCCGCCAGTCTCCCTCTGCCCCACTTGCGCCGTAGCGCTCCAAATCCGGGCTGAGTTGAGCCGAGTATAGCCGAGTAGAGCCGAGCTTAGCCGAGTAGCCCAGAGACGAAGCGTTGATCCGAGCCATACCGAGCGGCACCGATGCACAGTGCACGGAGCTCTTGCGCCTCGCTCTGCACGCGTGAGGTTTTGGGCGTTTGAGAGGCCCTGGTCTACATCATCGGTTTTCACGCTGCCAGTACTCGTGGTAGAATTATAAATTCACGTAATTTTGGAATAAAGTATTTATTATTTTAGAAACAGGTCCATTAATCTATAATTTTATTAGTTGATTCATTCTATTGCCAATTACCTTCCATTGAGTAGGCCTAACAATTTGTTTAGCAGAGATGAACAAGAACAGCAGTTTATTTATCCTCAAACAGCAATTTCCCGCGTAATCTTGAACACATGCGCATTGTAGTTTTTCTTGACCGTTCACGAACCGTTCCGACAGACTGCTGTTTAGCGACGGTTCCCAACGAGTACATAGCTCGCGCATGCGCTTACATCAGTCCATGAATCGATACAAAACCGTACGCTAACTGCTTGTTGGAACAAACCTAATATCACACGCAAAGTTAAGGCATATACGATAGAGAGAACACATAGCTAAAGCAAAGTGAGACATATGCTCGTCGCGTTCGAAGCTGAATACATTGAATACTTGCCATGTAATCATAGGAAATATAAGTTGTTTTCAAGCGAACCATAGGCGTGAGAACGGAAATCTGATTTCTGCAGGCGAACGATACCAGTATAATTAGCAGAACACAAGTTTTTCTGATGCATTTTATTATTTGCTAGTAAGAGATGTGAATCCTTTTCAAATTCCGGTATATAAGCTTCTTGTTAAGATATAAGGCACCGGGCGAGTCGGCCGTGCGGTTAGGAGCGCGCAGCTGTGAGCTCGCATCCGGTATATAGTGGGTTCGAATCCCAGTGTCTGCAGCCCTGAAGATGGTTTTCCGTGGTTTCCCATTTTCACACCAAGCAAATGCTGGGGCTATACCTTAATTAAGGCCACGGCAGCTTCCTTCCCATTCCTAGGCCTTTGCTGCCCCATCATCGCCATAAGATCCATCCGTGTCGATGCGACGTAAAACAAATAGCAAGAAGAAAATATAAGGCGTGCCGAAAAACATGACACTCTTGTTTACGCAGTTGAGGACAGTGTACAGTATATTTCTCTTTCATGTGCGGTTTCTCTGGTATTTTTCCTTTGTTCATTTAATAGTTCATCAATTACGTCAGGAGGGTGCTTGCTCTTTCTCGCGATTTGTTTAATCATTGGTATTTCTTCACTGAAATGTGGTATGCTCATTAGTATGGAAATTGCTCTGTGTATCATTGTATTCAATCCGGCTCATTTGTGGGGTATAGTGCGCATTGGTATCACCTAAATATCACTATAAAATTTGTCACAAATGGAACATAATAATTACTTGTACACATATCAAGTGAAAAATCCCTGGCAAATTAAGAAATATATGTTTTTTGGAGAATATTAATACGTACTTTACTACTTAACAAGTACATTTGGTGTTGCGCTCACAGTGACACACGTATGTCTTTTGTCTTACACTTTCAACAATTTCGTGTGTGATATCTGTGTTCACTGAAGTTCTTTGCTTTCGTTTCATTGCTTCACTTGTCAATGACATCATTTCATGAATTGTATCGCAATATGCAATATTTAATAGGCGACAAAATGATATGGCCAATGTACATAAGAAAAATTCAGTGGACTAGTGATTTCGTTCGAACAGAAATAAAAATATTTATTGGTCCAGGGATCATGCTATTTTTCTTTTGACCTCCATTTTGCTGTTTGTACTGGCCAAATATAATGAGAATCTACAGACATAGCACTCCCATTCCACGGTGCTAGCCCTGGACCTGAATAAAGCAACAAAAGACGGCACCAGCAGCGAATGGACAAAGATAATGAGAATCCACAGACATAGCCCTCCCATTCCACGGTGCTAGCCCTGGACCTGAAGAAAGTAACAAAAGACGGCACCAGCAGCGTAGTACGACATAAACCAGTCCTGTCTACAAGCCTTAAGTATGTTTTCATATTTCTCAAATAACGACGGTATTTCTTAATTTGCCAGGGATTTTTCACTTGATATGTGTAAAAGCAATTATTATGTTCCATTTGTGACAAATTTTATAGTGATATTTGGGTGATACCTTTGCGCATCATACCCCAATTGTGTGTGTATGGATGGTTGGATTCGTTGTCAATAGTGTGTGATGTTCAAGTGGGTTTTCTGTATACTTTGTATGACAGGTTGTCATTAATCCTACTGACTGTGATGTCTAAAATGTTGAGTTGTGACATTTACCTAGGAGCTTTACGAAACGGAAAAATCTCATAACACTGCGAACAACTTATAACATGGAAGAATAGTTTAGTAAACCATATATGGTGGTCATCCACAAGTTGCGGAGGTGACAAAGTTGAGCTTACTGAAAGATTTACGTCCGTTCTCCGACAGGTTTGTAATATCCATAGACGAGACAATGGCAGTAAATTCAAAAAATGTGAACACGGTGGTATTGGGTAATGTAAGAACAAGATAACCATGATGTAAAATGATTTGTGCCATCACCCATCGTTATTCATAGTAACTGAACGCTCCTGACACGTTTACCATAAAGCCAATATAATTGCCGATCCTTTCAGGAAATGTTCGTAGTATTTTGCTAACTGCAAAGCAAGGTATAATTTTTCTTACATTTTTTACTCAGCGTATTCCAGGTAATATGACAACATGTAAATTGTCTGTATGCAATGTGATTACCATGCAGAGTATCCGACTCGTTGGCTGAACGGTCAGCGTACTGGCCTTCGGTTCAGATGGCCCCGGGTTCGATTCCCGGCCGGGTTGGGGATTTTAACCTTAATTGGTTAATTCCAATGGCACGGGGGTTGGGTGTATGTGTTGTCTTCATCATCATTTCATCCTCATCACGACGCGCAGGTCGCCTCTGGGAGTCAAATACAAAGACCTGCACATGGCGAGCCGAATCCGTCCTGGGATATCCCGGCACTAAAAGCCATACGACATTTCATTTCATACCATGCGCTTGTGGCTCTCCTTTAGTTGTGTGTTTTTTTACCGAGCTCGATAGCTGCAGTCGCTTAAATGCGGCCAGTATCCAGTATTCGGGAGATAGTATTTTCGAACCCCACTGCCGGCAGCCCTGAAGATGGTTTTCAGTTGTTTCCCATTTTCACACCAGGCAAATGCTGAGGCTGTGCCTTAACTAAGGCCACGGATGCTTCCTTTCCATTCCTAGGCCTTTCCTGTCCCATCGTCTTCATAAGACATATCTGTGTCGGTACGACGTAAAACAAATAGCAAAAAAAAGTTGTATGTTTTGCAGTGTTCTACGTTTTGAGGTTGAAGTGTACAGTATTATAATGTAATAGAGTCCGCACTTCCCCGAACCGTTTTATATCACTTCGCTTTCTTGACAACACACAAATTCATTATCGGTACCTAGCACATTAACGCATAAACTACACTCACGCCATTCTGAATTAGACTTTCTTCCGCTCCGATTCTGGGAAGTCCTTTTTGATTTACCGCTTTCTACTTGCAATGGTATGGTTTGTATCTAGAAGCCATGATAAATGATCGAAAACTGCGTCAGCACCAAACTTCTCTCCTACTAACGTAACAATAGTAGAAAGAACACGTGCATACGCGTGACCCTTGAAACTTGACCCAGTTTTACCGCTAGTGACGCCAGCGGCACCGGAGAAATACCTGAATAACTACAAAATTCTTGATACAGTATTTGTTTTGCGTCGCACCGACACAGATAGGTCTTATGGCGACGATGGGAGAGGAAAGGCCTGGGAGTGGGAAGGAAGCGCCGTGGCCTTAATTAAGATACACCCCTACCAGCATTTGCCTGGTGTGAAAATGGGAAACCACGGAAAATCATCTTCAGGGCTGCCGACAGTGGGGTTCGAACTACAAAATTACTGCATCGAATAAGACGGGACAGAAATAGTTCTCTTTCAGATCAAATTGCCTCTCATTTCCGATGTTCAGTTAAAAATTCATTTTTAATTTGAACTGTTCCCTCCGTGGTGTACGGCTAGCGTGTCTGCCTCTCACCCGGTGGCCTCAGGTTCAATTCTTGGGCAGGTCATGGATTTTGACCTTGATGTGAGGGCTGGTTCGAAGTCCGCTGAGAGAAGCTACCTGACGGTGAGATAGCGGTCCCGTTCTAGAAAGCCAAGAATAACGGCCGAGAGGATTCGTCGTGCCGACCACATCGTAATCTGCAGGCCTTCGGGCTGAACACGGTCGCTTGGTAGACAGGGTCTTCGTGGCTGATGCTCCGTGGTTTCTTCTTAATGTATCCTAAGGGAGGTTCTTAGTTACTTTCTAAGTGGTTCTAAGGACATCAAGTAACTCTGCCTTAGTTACCTGTCCCCTCTTGGTTCTACAGTTTTTCAAATTATAACATCCTTCTTTCCAAGAATTAGAGTTATTGCTTATTCGATAATCTATAAGTAATCCTGCAGAACTTTTAATATCACAAGTGTCTGGCACTCAACAAAAACCCTAATCCCAAACTCCGCGACTCAGAACATTAAAGCTTTAGTTTTTCGATGACCGAGCTCGATAGCTGTTGTCGCTTAAGTGCGGCCAGTATCCAGTATTCGTGAGATAATAGGTTCGAACCCCACTGTCGGCAATCCTGAAGATCGTTTTCCGTGGTTTCCCATTTTCACATCAGGCAACTGCTGGGGCTGTACCTTAATTAAGGCCACGGACCTTTCCTTCCAACTCCTAGCCCTTCCCTGTCCCATCGTCACCATAAGACCTATCTGTGTCAGAGCGACGTAAAGCCAATTGGAAAAAAAAAGTTTTTCTATGGTTAATGGTGAGGGGAGCTATAGTACTAACATGGATCTTTATGTTCTGGACGTTGATCCCTAACTGCTCAACCCGTCGACGATAATCATAATAATGTCAGATCCGAGGTAAGAAATTTAATGATGTTCCAAGGAACGAAGAGACCTCTAAAGTAAGCATATTCCCAATTATTCATATACTGTATAGCCTAATCAAAATTGTTTAGATATCAGCAGATCTTGTGAAGTTTCCCATGGTAAGTAACATTGCAACATTGGACGTTGCCACAACGAGGACGGATGACCACTTTGTGCAGAAGCGAAAAGAAACTTTCACGGTACCACAAAGAAGCTCAGACACTGAGGACTGGAAGGAAACAAACACTGTATATGCCATGAATAATGCTTACACGAAAAAGCCACCTTGGGGAGAGTCGAAGAGTCGACTAGTAAAGTCAAGCAGGACAGATCATAGGCATAAAGTAAAACTATGGTAAATATTCGTTTGTAAATCGGGTAATTAATTATTGGAATGCATTACTTGCAGCTGCCTTAGAGCCTTTTCGCAAAAAATGTAAGATGCTTCAAGAATAGACTCCAGCATTCTGTAAATTTTGCGTAAATTTCTATGTGATTGTGTCATATTTTAATGCAACGCTCAACTCGCTGTAAATTGGAGTATTAAGGCATTTGAATTACTTAAGATATGTGTGAATTTGTATATTATCGTGCTGTATTTACAATGCTAAGATAGTAATTGGACCACTCAATCTACTGTGACATAGTGTAAAATTTTGAAATACTTAGGTGCATGTGAATTTGTATATGACGGTGTTGTAATGTTAAGCTAGTGGTAAGCTCAACCTCTAGTACTGTAAGCCGTAGTGTTAAGCACTTGAGCTGTGTGTGAATTTGCATATCATGGTGCTGGGTTCAGAATTTTAAACTAGTAGTAGGCCTATTTCTTTTAATATTTTCTTTCCAAGGAATTGCTTGTAGTCTTATTTTTGTTGTTGTTCGATAATAATGCTTTTTTTTTTTTTTTTTTACACTCTGAAAGTGATCATTGCTATCGGGATATATTTCCCACTTGCCATGTAGTTGTTATTAATAATAATATCCTTTTGAGGGGATCTGAATTCTGCTGGGGTTAACTCAGTGTCGATATTATTGTTCGAAGTACTAATATAATTTTTGTTATATAATATGAAAAAGCTGAAAACATAAACACATCTGTGACTCAAACACAAATCTCTTACCGGGCGAGTTGGCCGTACGGTTAGAGGCGCGCGTCTGTGAGCTTGCATCCGGGAGATAGTGGGTTCGAATCCCACTGTCGGCAGCCCTGAAGATGGTTTCCGTGGTTCCCCATTTTCACACCAGGCAAATGCTGGGGCTGTACCTTAATTAAGGCCACGGCTGCTTCCTTCCAACTCCTAGGCCTTTCCCATCCCATCGTCGCCATAAGACCTATCTGTGCCGGTGCGACGTAAAGCCACTAGCAAAAAAAAACAAAACAAATCTCTTCCCATTCGGATAGATTCGTCCATCAACTGCACTAGAACATTTCACACACCGGACCATCATAAGAAACACCGTAAGTGTGGCTGTGTTGTGTAATCTGAAGTGCGAGGAATTTATTACTATGACAATACACCAGCGCACTCTGCATACTATTTTTAAACTGACTAATTATTTTAGTCTTAAAATTAATTTTGGAGGATAGCTTCTCTTCACACAGCCGCTATCGATAAAGCCCACAGGGCCTGAACCTAATTTATTTAAATTCCCAGGACGGTCACCTATCTAGCTATTTCAACATTTATATGTTATAGTGGAAATGCACGTATACCATCACTAAAATGATCAGTGAAAGCTTACCTCTGCTAGTGGCTTTACGTCGCACCGACACAGATAGGTCTTATGGCGACGATGGGATAGGAAAGGGCTAGAAGCTGGAAGGAAGCGGCCGTGGCCTTAATTAAGGTACAGTCCCAACATTTGCCTGGTGTGAAAATGGGAAACAGCGGAAAATCATTTTCAGGTGAAAGGTTACCATAAAATAAAAAAAAACATACACTAGAGAAGGTGTACTATCACTGGCCCCGCTTAGTGGATGTGTACAGTACCGAGCTCGATAGCTGCAGTCGCTTAAGTGCGGCCAGTATCCAGTAATCGGAAGATCGTGGGTTCGTGCCCCACTGTCGGCAGCCCTGAAGATGGTTTTCCGTGGTTTCCCATTTTCACACCAGGCAAATGCCGGGGCTGTACCTTAATTAAGGCCACGGCCGCTTCCTTCCAATTCCTAGGCCTTTCCTATCCCATCGTCGCCGTAAGACATATATGTGTCGGTGCGACGTAAAGCAAATAGCAAAAAAAAAAAAAAAATATGTGAACAGTAGCAGATTATTAATGGTGTGTGTTTAATTTGGTCGTGAACTTTTGCCGGCTATTAATATGATCCTAACAATAGACCGATATATTTGTCCCGTAACATGACCTCTTATTACGTCCAACAATGGCACAAGGCATCGGCATGAATGTAATAATTGTCGTCAGTTGGTTACTGTTATGTTATACAGCAGTGCAGCTATGGTTGAATCAGTAAAATTCTACTAACATCTTAGAGTGGAACGGCGAAACCCCAATTATCATTGTGTCTTCATGGACAGAGAAAGGTATGAGTCACTTATGAGCAAGGTTAAATCACTAAAATCTGGACGAAAGAGGGACGGCAATGACTACAAGTTTTTGAAGAGATATGAAGTGCTCGAGGTAAATAGAATAACGAAATTAACATAACCTGTTACTGAAAGAGGCAACATTCATGATGATAATAATAATAATAATAATAATAATAATAATAATAATAATAATAATAATGTTATTTGTTTTACGTCCGACTAACTACTCTTTCGCGGTTTTCGGAGATGCCGAGGTGCCGGAATTTAGTCCTTCAGGAGTTCTTTTACGTGCCAGTAAATCTACCGACACGAGGCTGACGTATTTGAGCACCTTCAAATACCACCGGACTGAGCCAGGATCGAACCTGCCAAGTTGGGGTCAGAAGGCCAGCGCCTTAACCGTCTGAGCCACTCAGCCCGGCGCTCATGATGAAGAACTGTATGATATTCTGCATGATGCTCATGTAACGACTAGCCGCGGTGGACGCGACCGAATGATAAAATGATAAAATGTTTAAAATCCAATTGCCTTAGTATAAAACACAGAGATGTCCAGATTTATCATAGCTTATGTCAGAAGAAAGGAATAGCAGTGAAGCCCAGTAGCGACGACAGGGAATTAAAAGTG
The DNA here is from genome assembly GCF_040414725.1 of Anabrus simplex. Taxonomy (NCBI): domain Eukaryota; kingdom Metazoa; phylum Arthropoda; class Insecta; order Orthoptera; family Tettigoniidae; genus Anabrus; species Anabrus simplex. The sequence continues at coordinate 514,101,669 of NC_090266.1, read as the reverse complement.
CGTGGGCAAAAAATTATGCAGACAACAAACAATACCTGCGTTTGTGGGATATAGCGCGGAAAGCCGGGTGGTGGAGCGGTATATACTGTACATCAAAACTAAATAAAAGGCCACAGAATGGTTTTTCTATGCTCTCTCAGCGAATTTCGACAGAGAGGTAGAGATTGAGAGTTTACCAACTTAAATGCGGTAATAATAGTCTTTTGAGATTTGGATAGCCGCCTCTGTGGTGTAGTGGTTAGCGTGATTAGCTGCCACCCCCGGAGGTCCGGGTTCGATTCCCGGCTCTGCCACGAAATTTGAAAAGTGGTACGAGGGCTGGAACGGGGTCCACTCAGCCTCGGGAGGTCAACTGAGTAGAGATGAGTTCGATTCCCACCTCAGCCATCCTCGAAGTGGTTTTCCGTGGTTTCCCACTTCACCTCCAGGCGAATGCCGGGATGGTACCTAACTTAAGGCCACGGCCGCTTCCTTCCCTCATCCTTGCCTATCCCTTCCAATCTTCCCATCCCGCTACAAGGCCCCTGTTCAGGTGAGGCCGCCTGGGCGAGGTACTGGTCATACTCCTCAGTTGTATCCCCCGACCAAGAGTCTAAAGCTCCAGGACACTGTCCTTGTGGCGGTAGAGGTGGGATCCCTCGCTGAGTCCGAGGGAAAAGCCGAACCTGGAGGGTAAACAGATGATGATGATGATGATGATGATGAGATTTGGATTCAATACCATACAATAAAACTTTCACCAAAGGAACTATACTACACATTTATTGCAATTAAAAAGAAATACGGTGTGATTATACAATTAAAATAATTTAGTATTTGACTATACACTAGAAAAATAACAGACATTAAAGAGATTGCCAGACTGACGAAAGCGCGCGGCAAGGTGGTGGTACCCTTCCTCACAGCTCCACTATTTGCTGTAGCGCTATACAAACTGGTAAGCCGGGACGAACGACGTTTTGTGAGTATTTCCGCTAATAATTTTGGTAATGAATAAATGAAATAAAGAAAATTATTAGCTAATAAAACAACAGGGCTTGTACAAATGGCTTTTTTAATAATTCCTATAATTCCTAGTTTCAGCCGACTACAATGGAATAAAAATGTAATATGTTCTCCAAAATATGGTGGGTGGGGGGGGGGGCTCTCCCGCCCTAATCGCCGCTACTGGTGAAGCCTATGCTGCTCAAAAAGATAAATTCCAGATGTCAAGTTGATCTCATTGACTTCCAATCGCAACCAAATAGAGACTATAAATTCATAATGGTTTATCAGGACCATCTCATTAAATTCGTTGTTCTCAAGCCACTGAAGACCAAAAAAGCTGAGGAGCTACCGATAATATTATTGACATGTTTACGTTGTTAGATGCTACCTCACTGTTGAAGTCAGACTATGGTCGAGAATTCATTAACAAAATAATGAGTAGCTTAACTGAACTATGGCCCAATTTTAAGATTGTGGGCGGTAAACCTAGACACAGCCAGAGCCAAGGCAGCATAGAGCAAGCAAATCAAGACATAGAAAATATTCTAACTAGATGAATGTACGTAGGAGCACAACCCCGCGGAGTGGAGCCGTGCACTAAGGTTTGTCCAGTTAATGAAGAGCAGAGCTGTTTTGGAATTAAAAGGTCCCCGTACAAAGCGATGTTTGCATGCCCTCCTAAACCTGGTTTGTCTTCATCAAGTTTAACCCCTGAAGCATTGGTGAATCTTCTCCCTGAGCACGACCTTGAAAATATAATTAATCGAGTGAGTATTAGCGGTGTGAAGGGGATTGAAACGTTACAGGTTAATCATCATAGCAAATCTCCAGTGCAAGAGGATAACATGCCAACAAGAACAGAGGTTGAGAACAAAGAGGAAGAATGTGTTCCAGCAATAATGAATACTGGCTGAGTGATTTAGACGAGTCAAATAGTGCTATTAAGAACCACAGAACTGAGGCGTACAACTGCTTAGAAGAACAAGTACAAAGGATGCGGCAGTGCTTAGATCGTCGTTTGCCACCAGTGGAAAAGGGATGTATAGTGACAGTTCCAGTTCCTGACTTCGATCGAGGAAGAGGAGATGCAAGGTCGATCTTGGGTGTCGTCCTCGAGCTAACGGCTGATGACGAGAGATGGTGTGGTGAGCCAGCTTTATGCAAGGGAATAATAGATCGTTTTTAAATATTTCGAGAAGGGACGAGAAGATATGTGACTACGACTGTGACAACATTTTATTTCAGGTCCCAGTTCAGTATTTCCCCGCTTAGAATAATCTCAGAGGAGGAAATTCCAGCAGAGGAAACTGTTGCCTTGAGAACTGTTGTGACGTCTCAATCGACGAGAAGCAGCCAGGAATTCTTCAAATGCAACTGCCAGCACAAATGTCAGACTATGAGATGCTTTTGCAAAAAAAAAAAAAAAAAAAAAAAAAAAAAAAAAAAAAAAAAAAAAAAAAAAAAAAAGTGTTGTGCAACTCTAAGTGCCATGGTGCACGTCCTTGCTGCAATATCTGAATGTTCAATTCTGTTCTTTTCTTCGTCAACTAAAATACAACTTTCAGTGCAGCAATTCTTTTTCTGTTCATAACTTATAATTTTAATGCTGTTTTATATAATATGACTAGGTTTTCAAATTAGGCCGGCGACGTGGTGTAGGGGTAGTGTGCGTGCCTCTTACCCAGAGGCCCCGGGTTCGATTCCCGGCCAGGATAGAGATGTTTACCTGGATCTGAAGGCTGGTTCGAGGTCCACGCAGCCTACGGGATTACAATTGAGGAGCTATCTGACGGTGAGATAGCGGCCCCAGTCTAGAAAGCCAAGAATAACGGCCGAGAGGATTCATCGTACTGACGACACGACACCTCGCAATCTGCAGGCCTTCGGGCTGAGCACCGGTCGCTTGGTAGGCCAAGGCCCTTCAGGGCTCTAGTGCTATGGGATTAGGTTAGGTTTTCAAACCGCAGCTCATAAAATGCTACTTTTCGAAATATGACTATCTTTCGTTATTTCAGCACCATGGTTCACATTCCTTACCTCTTGGCAGTGAAGCTATACCATCACTAGCGTTGGTACACTATCCCTAGTGAATATTTATTGTTTGGCAAAATTGGCGTCAATAATCCACTTTCACTAAAGGGGTCAGTGAAGGTGCACCATCACTAGTGATGTTATACCTTCACTGAAACATCCACTTTCACTATAACATGTATATGGATCACTAGAAGAAAACTATGCAAAACAACCGTTTAATATTTCTTTCATCCACTTTCGCTGCAGATAGTGCCAAAGTCGCAAAGCCCGGTGAAAGAAATTAAGGAAATGCATAACACTTAGTTTGCAATTAGCACTGTGGTCTTCCTTGCGTCTATACCTTCTTGCCTTGAAATAATCAAAAAACGAGTCTTAACTAGGCTCCTTTTCTTGTTCTCAATTGCCGAGTCCATTTATTCTCTCAAATCACTTCTCCACCATCCGTCATACATGACCCCACCAACTATCTAGCTTCTTGTATCATGATCATTCTTATGTAATTTAGCCTCTGTCCCTTAATTTTGTACACCTTCCTCCCATTGCTTCCACCTATTTTGCCAGAAATCATTCTCGCTTATGAATTTCTTATCCTGATTCCATCCAGCTTTTATTCTCGTACAGCAAATTCGGCTTGAATATTGTAAGGATAGTTTCGACTTCAACTACTTCCTTCATGTGCGCCTATAAAGCCATTCCACATAAAGAGGAACTTGTTGCATTAGCTTAACAACAGCTTCATTCGATTTCATTCACTATACAACCACCTAGCTCAGCAGATTACAGATCCTAAATACCCACAATGATTAATTTACTAACCGAGCGACCGGGCGAGTTGGCCGTGCGCGTCGAGGCGCGCGGCTGTGAGCTTCCATCCGGGAGAGAGTAGGTTCGAATCCCACTATCAGCAGCCCTGAAGATGGTTTTCCGTGGTTTCCCATTATCACACCAGGCAAATGCTGGGGCTGTACTTTAATTAAGGCCACGGCCGCTTCCTTCCAACTCCTAGGCCTTTCCTATCCCATCGTCGCCATAAGACCTATCTGTGTCGGTGCGACGTAAAGCCCCTAGCAAAAAAAAAACTAATCGAGCGAGTGATTGCACGGTTTGTGTCACGTAGCCTTCAACTAGCATTTGGAAGGTAGGGGCTTCGAACCTCAATATCTGTGGACCTGAAGATGGTTTTCGGTGGTTTCCCATTTGTACACCAGGTAAATGATGGGTCTGTGCCTTATTTAAGGCCACGGTCGCTTCCTTCCCACTCCTAGCCTTTTCCTATCGCATCGTCACCATAAGACCTATCTGTGTCGGTGTGACGTAAAGCAAATCGTAAATAATGTGCTCAAATTTCGTGTTCCATACTTGATATTCACTACACTTATATTTCAATGAGCGAGTGGTTGCGCTGTTTGGGTCACGTAGCTGTCGGCTTGCATTTGGAAGATAGAGGGTTCGAACTCTACTGTCGGTAGTCCTGAAGATGGTTTCCGTGGTTTCCCATTTTCACACAAGACAAATGCTGGGGCTGTTCCTTAACTAAGACCACGGTCGCTTCCTTCCCACTCCCAGACTTTTTCTGCCCCAACGTCGCTATAAGCCCTAAATGTGTCGGTGCGACGTAAAGCAACTTGTAAAAAGAAAACATATTATTTCCAGTCCATAATACGTCAGTGTTAAAATGCTGATTTTCATTTAATACTCCTTGCATTCGCATTCAAGCTCCAAAATGTAATAATGTAAGATTCCACACAGTCTGTGATTTCCACAACATCAGCATAAGCCTAACTACTTAGGCCTACTACAGTTTCACCCAACACAATCTCATCCTCCAATTCTATTTTGAAGAATGATCCATGTTAGAGATGACCCATTGATCATAGATCGACTTTGCCCAATTCCTCTAACTACTAAAAATTCCAAATTAATTCTACCATCAATTCTCACCGAAGCCTGACAGTCAACAAAAATGTATTTGATAATCTACACTTGATCTTATATTTCCTTACAATGGCCAGTACCTACATATTCTTTCTCGAATAATAATAATAATAATAATAATAATAATAATAATAATAATAATAATAGTACCGGTAATAGTAATAGTAATACATGTTTCTACGTCCCACTAACGGCGTTTACGGCTTCGTTTTTGAGATTTTGAAGTTCGGAATTTTTTCCCGCAGGAGTTCTTTTGCGTGCCAGTAAACCTACTAACACTAGCCTGATGTGCTTGAGCACCTTCACTATCACCATACTGAGCAGGGATTGAACCCACCGACTTGAGTTTAGAAGACGTGCGTTCAACCGTCTGAGCTACCCTGTTCGACCCTTTATTCGGTTCTACGAAACACAACTGCTATATATTTCGTAGAACTATTCAATTGCTCGGTGCATACTGAATATATGTTTTTGGCAGGTCCTTTTCCTTCTGTCTGAAACCGCGCCACTTTTCATAAATCTCGTATTCCCAAGTAGACCGTACACGTTTTCCCAAAATGTCTGTTAACACTTTGCCAGCAACAACATCAAGGAAACTTCTCGATAATCGCTGTACTTCTTCCTGTCCCTTTGCTTGTTCATGCAGTTACAGTTTTCCTACAACCGGAAGGTATCATACACAAACCTCGCGGTATTATAATCATATTCCGGGGCTGGGAAGCTCAGGCGGTAGATCACTGGCCTTCTGAGCTCAAGTTGGCGGGTGTAATTCCGGCCTAGGCCTGTGGTATTTAAGGGTGCTCAAATAAGTCAGTCTCGTTTCAGTATTTTTACTGACACGTTAAGGAACTCCGCGGGACAAAATTCTGGCACCACGGCGTCTCCCAAAACCTTTAAAGTAGTTAGTGTAACGCAAAACCAATATTATTATTATTAAATAATAATAATAAAATCTTTACTTCATTAGGAAGATTTCCTTTTTACACTTAACAGATCAGTATATACGTATGTTATTTCTACTTACATATATTCACTATTTGTTTAACGCCACTGTAACTCATGGAAATATTTCAGTGACACAAGGATCAGAAAGGGTTAGAAGTTAGAAGAACGCTGACATCGCCTTAATTAAGATACACTCCCACCATTTTCCTGGCGTGGGTAATGGGAAAGAAATCAAGGCTTAGTGACGGTGAAGTTCGAACCGTCCATCTCCCGAATGTAACCAAAATATGCCTTCGGTTTGTCCAGTGTGTCCCTGAGTCACCAAATGCATCAAAAATTCTGTTCACTTCCCATTTCCCTCGCCTTCTAAGATTCTTTATTACACTGCTGAAAGATTTCTTTATTTTCTGATCAAGATTCTCAAGTTACAACCAAGTTCTGTACTTAGCTACTTCGCTCTACCTCTTTCCTCAACGTACGGTATCAATCACCAGTACATGTTATCTGAAGAAATGTTCAATACGTCTTCTTCATTACGTTTAAAAGCTGCCCTAACTGCACCATTCCACCACGTACATTTTCCTAAATTTAAACACTGCTGTTACAGGACACTCCTTTGTTGTTTCTAGCACTGCATACTTGCGTGTAATCCATTTAATATCAAAAGTACTACAATGTGTACTGATATATAACATCACCTTCTGGTTTTGTGAAGAAAGCATCGGGTAACTACCTCGCTCCTCTTTAATTTCCTTAGTACGCGTCTTCAGCGGCATCTAGGCTATCTATGACAGCTGATGCTCCAAATGATAGGGATCCAACCAGCCCTCGGGTTGAATACTCAACATACCGCTACCGAGCAACAGCACGAAGTGTTTCCCATTTCTGATATCCTCAGGTCTAACAGGTCAGTGGGTGCCACAATTTCAAACCTGGGTGTTGTAAATGAAAGAGGATGTCTAGTCGAGGTGGTTCGAAAAATTTAGAAACGGTATTTCCACATCAGCGCAGCGGGAGCCTCCGTGGCTCAGACGGCAGCGCGTCGGCCTCTCGCCGCTGGATACCGTGGTTCAAATCCCGGTCTCTCCATGTGAGATTTGTGCTGGACAAAGCGGAGGCGGGACAGGTTTTTCTCCTGGTACTCCGGTTTTCCCTGTCATCTTTCGTTCCAGCAACACTCTCCGGTCTCATGCCATAGTATCTATCAGTCATTAATAAATCACTTTGGGAGTGGTGACCCCATCGTACTAATAGCCTATAGATGATTCATTCATTACATCCCTGACCCGGTCAATCACTGGAAAACAGGTTGTGCGTTTTCATTTTCATTTCCACATCAGGAGAGGCAACATGGCCCTGGGCTTAATTCAGTCTACAACACAAACACCAGAATAATTCATGAAGCCAAAGGCGGTCGTAGAGATAACCACTTTATTATTCTTAGTGATGAGGTTGTGAATAGTGGAATCCTTTACCTTTCATTCTTTCAAGGGACTTCATGGCCAGTACGGAGATGAGTTTGCTTTGTTGTTGTTGTTTCTTTTTTGTGTTGTAGATGACAAATATGTGGTACTTCCTCATTCTATGCTTTACACATTCTGCCTTGTATTCGAGAGGACAGAAGAAGAAACAAAAACCTTAAATGGAATCACTGGGATACAAATAGTGGCTACAGAATAGTGAGGCGCCAACAGTTACACCAGTTGTCGACAATGTCATATTTACTTTCTAAAGAGCTCTCTGAAGGTTAAGAGGTTCCACGCAAGAGGTTTCATGGAGGCTCATGCAATTTCCCTGTGTCCTTCTAGCCTTCTATGAAAACTTAACTTTTAATGAGAGGTACTAGCTCAGAAAATTACCCTCGGTTGTTCTACTGATTTCATTTCTTGCATCCCACGAATATTTAATGTTACCTTTGTTTTAAGTGTGGAACACACCGCTAGTGCCTGGTTCACAGGCCATGGAACAATGGTTTCTGCTGTCCCTATCGATCCGCCGCCGGAGGGTGCCTGACCCTCGAGACTTGTCTCCCCTGCAAAGCTCGGCGTCGTTTCAGATTTCATGTTCCTAGGGAAAGCTTGAAGAAAACCCCAGTCAATCATTAAAATACAGATAATCTGTGTATGTGCAACACTGCGGCTGTAGGGCCATCCTCCAGAGACAACCCACGGAGCTTTCTGTGTTCTTAAATAATTAGGATCTTGTTTCACCTTTGTATTTCAGTCCATTGCACTTGTGTACGCAAGAAATATCTACTTCTGTATATAATTACACGCAGGTAATATTAATTATTGCCCGGCTGAGTAGCTGCCCAACTTGGCAGGTTCGATTCTGGATCAATTGGGTGGCATTTGAAGGTGCTCAAATACGTCAGCACCGTGTCGGTAAATTTACTAGAACGTAATCGAACTCCTGCGCCACAAAATTCCGGCAGCCTTTCGAGTTGACGCCGTATACGCAATGTGTGTGTCAGTGAAGATGGACACTGCCTAATATAAAATCCAATGATGAAGACGGCACAAACACTCAGTCCCCGAGCCATAGGAATTAAATAATGAAAGCTGTAATCACCGAACCGGCCAGGAATCAAACCAGAAATCCCATGGACCAAAGGCCAGCATGCTAAACATTTACCCATGCAGCCGGACACTACATGTTATTACCACAATCCACAGACATATTGTTGTCATACTGGGCACCTGAACCAAAATAGGCTTAACGAGCATAATATCTTTCGTTCCACATTGCTGACTCGATTAACAGGGCTGGTGTCATCAAACTCCGTTAAGGATTTAACGTCACATTAAACGACTTTAACGGGATTGTTAAGAGAATGGCTATTTCATCGACCTTTGTTAACGCTAACGCGCCGTTAAAAACAACGTAGCACTCTCGTCCCGTTAAGCTGCTTAACGCCATGTTAAAATAAAAATGGCTGAGAGAGATTTTGTGTTTGGTGCCCAGGTGCTCTACATAGATTACCTTCAGAATGCTGAGAGACAGGAAATTTCAGGGAGAAGTAATGACGTACTTGAACTCACAGAAATGCCGGTTTTTGTGCGTTATGCTCTAGGTTATCTAAATCTGTGGTGATGGAAGTACTCGAAGAGATAGTAGAGAGATTAGAATACCGGTACCCTAAAGGACGAAACTCGCCTCTGTCTCCAATGCAGCAATTGCTGATTTCACTGAAATATTATGCAACAGAGTCATTCAGATCGTTTCGGAATATACCAATATTGTATATTGTAAAAGAAAGATAGGTGCATAAACTAATATTTCTTTAATTCACATGTAAGAAACATGTGGATTTAAATATAAATTCAAAGGAAGAGAGGACATAATCATATGTGGTCTACCCCGTGATTGTGCTTCTGTAGTTATTAATGATGTGTCCAATTATTAAAATGCAGCTTAAACTCCTCTGAATGGTAATACAAAAGAGATATCTCACACAATAACAAGAACGCTTTAAAACCAAAGCACCATTTCATATAACGACTTTAATATGTCATGCTAAAGAAATTATGGTGGGTTGACGTGATATTCTGCATCACAGTCGTCGTCATTCCGAAGAGGCTCAACTTGGTCACCGCTTAATGCAATGATCTTTGAAGTCATCTGGCCTATGTAGATGCTGGAATATATTTACCACCTCCAGACTTGTACGGTTCCAAATTGTCATTCGAGCAATATTTCTTTTTCGTTTCTCTTCAGGTTGTCGCACAGGTATTTTATTTGTTTTTGCGGACCGCGTCGTCACATTCAAGGGGCTATTTAATTCATTCGCTAACTCATTCTACACCCTTTGTTTTCCCTTTAGGGACCATCTGTCTTAATACATTATATAAAGCTCCCAAATTTAGAAAGTAAATTGGCAAACGTTTTCACCAGTGAAGTAAAAATACTGCCCCGGTAGAATTTTTTTCCACCATTTTCCATTAAAATTTCCTCCTGTGCATAGTCAAATTTTCTAATCTCGTCCTAACACCAAGTAAGTTCAATTTCAAACGGGACCTCTTATTCTGCGCAAAAAAGAGTACAGGTGAACTGTGACAAATCAATAACATTATGACTGGCACCGTTCAGAAGAGCGGAATAATGTTAACGCTGCATTAGTTAACAAGCTTGTTATAGTTTTATGTGAAACGCCATTTCTATAACGCCACGTTAAAATCTTAACAATGTGTTAACTAACGCTCCGTTAGCGGATTGTTAACACTGGTTTATGAAAGTGGCCCTCATAGTGCTAGAATTCTAATACTCTCTCGTTCCCCTCTTCGATTACACAACCTATGTAACTCATATTATTTTATTCACGACATCTGGCTGACCCCGTGGTATTTCGGGGTGTTTGAATGTGAATGACAACACCGGCATATTGAAGAACTCCTGTAGTATAAAATTCCGACACCCCGAGGCTTTTTTAAATCCACACCACTTGAAGAGGTGTTTGACATTATTATGATTATGATGATGACGACGATTAGTAGTAGTAGTAGTAGTAGTATTGCTGAATGCCCGTTCTTGGCATGGGATATTGCGTTAATATATTTTTTGGACGAAAATGAGAAGTATATTTGAAGCTTAATAGCATGGCTCTTTGTTCTACTGCAGGAACACTGTGAGGAGGTGACGATGTATTGTATATCACGGGAAGTTTGATTTTCGGCAGGTCCCCTTGCGTACTGCATGAGGAGCTTTATTTTCGGCGGGCCGCTTATCAAATGCCGGGCGAAATCATGAGTTCTGGGGTAGTTTTATTTCAAAATGTAAGTTATACTTTAGAAGGACAGGTTTGAACGGGATTCGTTTCATTTATAATACCTCTCTGTAAACGACGTTGGATGTTCTTCCACGTGGTGCTAAAATTACGATGACCGAGCTCGATAGCTGAAGTCGCTTAAGTGCGGCCAGTATCCAGTATTCGGGAGATAGTAGGTTCGAACCCCACTGTCGGCAGCCCTGAAAATGGTTTTCCGTGGTTTCCCATTTTCATACCAGGCAAATGCTGGGGCTGTATCTTAATTAAGGCCACGGCCGCTTCCTTCCCACTCCTAGCCCTTTCCCGTCCCATCGTGGCCATAAGACCTATCTGTGTCGGTGCGACGTAAAGCAACTACCAAAAGAAATTACGATGTTAGACTGGGTTGAGAGAGGGAGTCACCCTCTAGGAGGCCCACCGTTACCCCATCAGGGTATGGAATGAAAGCTTTAAAAATGGAAAAGAAAAACTGGGGTTGTATGGTTTGCTAACCCTTGAACAAGCTACATAAAACTGCCCATATGAAAAGCAATTTTCTCTTACATCGATACTAGCCTTCTTCAGCAACTGTCCGTGTTATTTCCTTGTTGTCAAGATGAAGCAAATCTTAACAGGGAACTGGAGACGCATAAATTCAAAAGGTTCATCTGATGGAATAATTGAAACTCTTAGTATAAACACGATCTTGATCACAGCAGTCCCTGTTAAAATTAAGGCCTCACTGACATTCGGTTGCAAAGACTACCTGAAGCCGTGTTCCGTTGCAAAACTTTGTTGGATTTAGATTTCTGAGAGGCATCACTGGAGCACCGTCTTTCTGGGTAGTCTATGAAGCAATATCACAAAAAATTACCTTTTAAGAAACACCTGTGCCGAATATCAGCAGTCTAACTTAGTGAGAATTTAGAGAATCGGTGATACAGTGATTAGGACAGTTACCCCAATATCACCCCTTTACTTTTCCTCACTACGTTATAAGGAACATCTGTGCCAAATTGCAGTGCTCTACCTTCGTGAGAAGTGTGATAATTAGTGATATTGCTGATTAGGGTAGTTGCATCAAATTGTTTTCCTTAATCACAAAACATCGGAATGAATCATCTTAAGTTTTCATAATTAGCTTATGGGGAGTACGTGCGCCCAATTGCAGCTCTCTAGCTTCTTAGAAAGTGTGAAATCAAATATTGGAAATAGGGTAGTTACCCCGTTTCACCCTTTGCAGCTCTCTAGCTTCTTGGAAAGTGTGAAATTAAATATTGGAAATAGGGTAGTTACCCCGTTTCACCCTTTAATCATAAAATACAGAAATAGAACATATTTTTTTCTTAATTAGCTTATAACAAATATCTCTGCAAAATTTCAGCCCTCTAGCCTTGTGGTAAGTGCGAGATCCTTTTGGATTTTTTTTGCTAGTTGCTTTACGGCGCACCGACACAGATAGGTCTCATGGTGACGATGGGACAGGAAAGGCCTAGGAATGGGAAGGATGCGGCCGTGGCCTTAATTAAGGTACAGCCCCAGCATTTGCCTGGTGTGAAAATGGGAACCACGGAAAACCATCTTCAGGGCTGCAGACAGTGGGGTTCGAACCCACTATCTCCCGGATGCGAGCTCACAGCTGCCCGCTCCTAACCGCACGGCTAACTCACCCGGTCGTGCGAGAATTAACAATATTTTAAGTGGAGCAGTTACCCCAGTTTCAACCCTTTGATCACAAAACATTGGAATAAAACATCTTCACTTCTCCTCATTAGCTTCTGAGAAACATCTGTGCTAAATTGCAACTCTCTATCTCCATGAGAATTTGAGAATAAAAATATTTCATTTAGGGGCTTTTACCCTATTTCACCGCCTTAATCACGAAATATTGGAATAAAAGATATTTACTTCCCTTAATTAGATTATAAGAAAGAATTGTACCAAATCTCAGCCGTCTATCTCCTTGAGAAGCGTGGCAATTAGTTACACGAGTTTCGCTCTGATATTATGTCGGTTTACATCTTCTGGGCCAGTTCACAGTGGACTCATGCGTCGGACTTTAGCATTATTTAGCATGTTTCCATCAACTGGAAAAATGTGTACGAATTGATGTTTGGAAAATAAATAATAAAATAGAGAAATGCATTTTGACTTCTAATATTGAAAACCGGTCACTAATTTACTATTTTAGGCCCTTGAATTGTAGCGACAACAAAATAGGTACTTGTAGCTGAAATGAGCAATTATGGACATGATAAAAGTGCCTATTATCAAAGATTATCTAATCATAAAATATGCCTCATACGTAACAAATACAAATAGGCCTGCACAATTCAACAAAGTTTGCTAAATGCATATCATCTGTTTGCAATTCTAAATTATCACAGAGAAAACAAACATCCTCCCAGATGCAACTTCGCTGGTTCAGTCTGGAAATGTATACTCTTTTTCAAAGGAAAACAGTTTGCAGACGCTTTTGTGAGCTGATTTTGGTCGAAAAGACTGATATCGATGTCCACTGCCGAGGAGTAATCAACCTTCATCCTATTATTCATAATCAGTCCATTACTCCAATATTCAGTAGCATGAGTAAATACACTTGGAAGAGGCTGAATTTTCAGTCGAGTATTATGTATTTGATGCCCCAGATAAGTTTGTCTGGAGGATTGAAAATTCGAGTCGCTCAGCTCTCAACTGCTTGTGTGCTTGTTATGTGTGTTCAGTCTTCAGCCCAAAGGCTGGTTGTATCCTCAACAGCTCTGCCATCAGCTGTCATAGATGGCCTAGGCATCACTGAAAAGGCGTACTAGGGAAATAGGAGTGAGGTAGTTTCCCGTTGCTTTCCTCATCGAGCCAGAAGTTGCTATTACATATCAGTCTGCCAATCCCACTGAAATGCATGCACCATCCGACCCTATGAGCAACATTTTCACACCAGCAGGGACTGGCTGCAGAAGGATTGCATTACTAGCATCACTCATACCTCAGTCACTTTCACATAGCTAAAGCCAAGGATAAGACAGAGACAGATCAATGAAAGTAACAAAATTGCTCTAGCCCATACCAGAAGACATACTGCAATGTAAACACTAAGTCCTGCCAGCAAAGGCATCCAGTGTACTTATTGTGGCATATATCTATAGTTAAGGAGATACCGAGCGAGTTGGCCGTGCGGTTAGGGGCGCGCAGCTGTGAGCTTGCATCCGGGAGACAGTAGCTTCGAATCCCACTGTCAGCAGCCCTGGAGATGGTTTTCCGTGTTTTCCCACTTTCACAGCTAGCAAATGCCGAGGCTGTACCTTAATTAAGGCCACGGCCGCGTCCTTCCAACTCCTAAGCCTTTCCTATCCCATCGTCGTCATAAGACCTATCTGTGTTGGTGCGACGTAAAGCCACTAGCAAAAAAATTAAGGAGATTTTTTATTGACGCTCGTAAGCACGTTTAACTACAGTCACACGCAGCTAAAATTAAAATAATAAACACCGTTCAGAGATGAACGGATGACAGATTTATATAGTTTCTTAAACTAATGCTCTAATCATTCAGATCAACGCAATAATTTTCCTAAATGTTACAGTGGAAAGAAAGGCCTTAAAATACTGTAGGGCCTATGTACAACCGCTCCAAAATAGAGTAAGTGCATGGTATTGTAGCCTACTGTTTGTTCCTCGTATTAATTAATTTATATTTTATATTTTACATTTCATATTTTATATTTTTCATATTATTTTTTATTTTATAGGAATCAATATGAATAATTATTAAAATATAATTCACTTCTCGTGGAGATGCAAATCCTGCGAATACTCACCACAAATATTGTATCCATAAATTCAATAGCCTTTGAGAAAAGTGTACCTGCGAACAACGTATACATTAACCGTGCGTTCATTCCTATTTTTCAAAGTGACTGTACACTTCCTGACGCAAAGCTTGAATGGACCCTTTCATGGAAGAATTGGTGTCAAACTTCGTATATTTCGTCCCGTGTTAAAGTCTTTCTTAATAAAATATTTCACGTTTTACTGTATATTTCTCCAATACACCCCACCCCCGAGGTGCTATAGCCATGATAGGTTTTGGTCTACAAAGCGACCACCGCTCAGCTGAAGATCGGCAGATTATGAGGTGACGTGTGACCAGTGCGACGAATCCTCTCGGCCATTATTCTTGGCTTTCTACACCAGAGCCGCCATCTCACCACCAGATAGCTCCTAATTGTTCTGAAGTTGGCTGAGTGCACTTCGATCAAGCACTCAGATGCAGGTAAAAATCCCTAACTTGGCCGGGAATCGAAACCGGGTCCTCCAGGTAAGAGCCAGGCTCGCCAACCCTAGTCATGTTTTGCTAATAAGCTGGAGTCGTACTATTATGTTAGTGAAGTGACAAGTAGCGTTTAGAGCAATTTCTAGTGAACCCTTACATTGAAACTCTGTCTAAAACAAGAGAAGTGCACACTCATATCGACAAGGTGTAGATAAATCTCCGTGTATTAACCAGTCAGGAAATACCTACGATAATGGGCACCCTCCTTTCGGTCGTGTTTGAACTCTCGGAGCTCGATAATGTTCACCTGATCACTTGATGCCAGAAAGTGAATATTGAAAAGTCTCAGGTATCTGAAGTCACAGTAAATATTTACGGAAGGAAAGTGTAATGCACACGATACACTACCTCGGTCGTGAAATGTACAGTAAGTTAGTATTCTCACTGAAGTCTACAGTTTTCACCGTGAGAGGTCTGGAACATTTGTAAGGTGATCCAATTTGTCACTGCTCTCTAGTAATTTCGCCAATATCTCCTTCGAATCCGCTCCAAACTGAGATCGATAAGCGGATTAGAGTAGCCTGAGGCAGTATTTATACCGTACAAAATCTGCACCTTTCGTCATTGTTTCAGCTTGAGACACACACACACTACCCATTTCAAGACTAAATGTTGTATTCATTCACTTACGGAACATAAAATAAATTATTTTTATTAATGGGTATGACAGAACTAGACAATATAGTTCACAAACTCACGCAATATCATAAAAAATTATCTCAGGATTTCACAATAAAAATTCACGTTAGTGTTATTGGAAGAGGACTCTGACAAGGTCCTTAAATGATCTTCGGTGAAAAATAAAATATTATCAATAGAAGAATACAATGTTGTTTGTTAATTATCATGCCCAAAAATTAAGTGTATATTTTAATATGAGATTAAAAGCTGGTAAGTATTAAATGAATAATGTCTTAAAAAGTATTATGCTGAGTGCAGTTAACATCGGTTTTGACTAGAAACTATTAAACGAGCATATTTTCTCTCTGACAGAAGCTAAAAGTCGTTCGAATATTTGAGTAATGCTTCCGCTCTTATATTAATACTAGCAAGATACTCGTGCTTCGCTACGGCTTTAAGATGAGAGATACACTGACTGACAGAGCAAATGCAACTCAAAGAAGGAGTGGTTCGAAAGGGATGAAAGTTGGGGAAAAAACAGAGACGGCACGGACGAATAATTGATGTTTATTTCAAACCGATATGCAGGTTACACAATGCGCACGGCATCGACTCAGTAGGATGTAGGACCACCGCGAGCGGCGATGCACGCAGAAACACGTCGAGGTACAGAGTCAATAAGAGTGCGGATGGTGTCCTGAGGGATGGTTCTCCATTCTCTGTCAACCATTTGCAACAGTTGGTCGTCCGTACGAGGCTGGGGCAGAGTTTGCAAACGGCGTCCAATGAGATCCCACACGTGTTCGATTGGTGAGAGATCCGGAGAGTACGCTGGCCACGGAAGCATCTGTACACCTCGTAGAGCCTGTTGGGAGATGCGAGCAGTGTGTGGGCGGGCATTATCCTGCTGAAACAGAGCATTGGGCAGCCCCTGAAGGTACGGGAGTGCCACCGGCCGCAGCACATGCTGCACGTAGCGGTGGGCATTTAACGTGCCTTGAATACGCACTAGAGGTGACGTGGAATCATACGCAATAGCGCCCCAAACCATGATGCCGCGTTGTCTAGCGGTAGGGCGCTCCACAGTTACTGCCGGATTTCACCTTTCTCCACGCCGACGCCACACTCGTCTGCGGTGACTATCACTGACAGAACAGAAGCGTGACTCATCGGAGAACACGACGTTCCGCCATTACCTCATCCAAGTCGCTCTAGCCCGGCACCATGCCAGGCCTGCACGTCTATGCTGTGGAGTCAATGGTAGTCTTCTGAGCGGACGCCGGGAGTGCAGGCCTCCTTCAACCAATCGACGGGAAATTGTTCTGGTCGATATTGGAACAACCAGGGTGTCTTGCACATGCTGAAGAATGGCGGTTGACGTGGCGTGCGGGGCTGCCACCGCTTGGCGGCGGATGCGCCGATCCTCGCGTGCTGACGTCACTCGGGCTGCGCCTGGACCCCTCGCACGTGCCACATGTCCCTGCGCCAACCATCTTCGCCACAGGCGCTGCACCGTGGACACATCCCTATGGGTATCGGCTGCGATTTGACGAAGCGACCAACCTGCCCTTCTCAGCCCAATCACCATACCCCTCGTAAAGTCGTCTGTCTGCTGGAAATGCCTCCGTTGACGGCGGCCTGGCATTCTTAGCTATACACGTGTCCTGTGGCACACGACAACACATTCTACAATGACTGTCGGCTGAGAAATCACGGTACGAAGTGGGCCAACGCCGTGTCCTATTTATCGTTCGCTACGTGCGCAGCACAGCGGCTCATTTCACATCAGGAGCATACCTCAGTGACGTCAGTCTACCCTGCAATTGGCATAAAGTTCTGACCACTCCTTCTTGGTGTTGCATTTGCTCTGTCAGTCAGTGTATTATTCAATGTTTTACATTTTGGAGTGTCCACTGTCAGCTGAGCCTGTAAAATACGTCCTCAGTTCGTACGTCAAACGGTTTTTGGGGAATTATTATTTATTTTATAATCTACCACTTACTTGAATCCCGTACGGAAGAATTTGAATGTTTTAAACCATATCTGATTTAACATCTATGACGTAAAAGCGACCAACCTGTGAAATTTTTATTTTGCACGTCGAACAGTAATGGAGGAATGAATACATTTTAAGGGGTGAATGTTTTGAAATATTTATTAACATCTAGGGTATAGAAGACTACCCTTCATTTAACAAAGTTATGTTCGTGACTGAAACGGTTTCGGATGAATCGATATTGGGTTCTTGAGAATCAACTACCATCTAACCCTCTTAGGAGAGAAATGTTTTGAAGTATAAAGTATTTTACTCCTATGACATAAAAGAAGGCCCTGCTCGTAAAATTACAACTTTGTACGCCAAACGGGTTTGGAGGGATGAATAATTTAGTTTACGGAGCTAACTTAATTTGACACTTTAGCAGTGGAACGTTTAAAAATATTTCCTATTTCACACCTACGATATAAAATATATACCGCTATTTGGAATTTTGTCTTCGTACGTTAAACCGTTTCGGAGGAAGGAATGAACATGCATCTTTTTTTTCGGATCTTGACCACCATTTAACTCTCCGAGGGGATAAATTTGTTTCAAACTTTCTTCTATTTAACACCTAGAATATAATTTGACATTTTAACTTCGTAATTCACACGGTTTCATACAAAAGTATATTTTTTCATCATTCCTCATCCCCCAGTCAAAACCCCTTAGGAGTGTATTGTTTTTCCACTCCTTATCTGTATCCTCAAAGAAAGAATTCAACTCATTTTACACTCCCCTTAAGGTGATTCCCCACCCCCACCCCGACAAAAAAAATTCGTGTTTCTTCATTTCCAAGTAGATTCCAAATACCAATTTTCACGTCCGCAAAATGCTCCGTTTTTGTGATATAAGTATCCTCATACAAAAAATTAAACTCATTTTTTAATTCATTTACCCACCCTTCATTGGAATTTCCGAAAACAAAAGAATGCGTGTTTCTTTATTTGTAGAGGAGATTCCAAATACCAATTTTCACGTCTAATATCTTCAGATTTTGAGATACAAGCATCCTAATAAAAATAATTCAACCCCTCTTTCGGTTCTTTATATCCCCCCCCCCCAAGTGATTTTTCCGAAAACAAAGAAGTACCGTATGTGTTACTTTATATTTAAAAGAGGTTAAAAATATCAATTTTCACGTCTGTATCATGTTTCGCTTTTCAGATACATACATACATACATACATACATAGATACATTATCATTATAGACTGTTATGCCTTTCCAGCGTTCAGTCTGCAAGCCTCTGTGAATTTAATAAACGTCGCCACAATCCTCGATTTGCAACTAGTGTTGTGGCCTCATTTAGTTCTATACCTCTTATCTTTAAATCGTTAGAAACCGAGTCTAACCATCGTCGTCTTGGTCTCCCTCTACTTCTCTTACCCTCCATAGCAGAGTCCATTATTCTCCTAGGTAATCTATCCTCCTCCATTCTCCCCACATGACTCCACCACCGAAGCCGGTTTATGTGTACAGCTTCATCCATCGAGTTCATTCCTAAATTAGCCTTTATCTCCTCATTCCGAGTACCCTCCTGCTATTGTTCCCGTCTGTTTGTACCAGCAATCATTCTTGCTACTTTCATGTCTGTTACTTCTAACTTATGAATAAGATATCCTGAGTCCACCCAGCTTTCGTCCCGTAAAGCAAAGTTGGTCCGAAAACAGACCGATGTAAAGATAGTTTCGTCTGAGAGCTGACTTCCTTCTTACAGAATACTACTGACCGCAACTGCGAGCTCACTCCATTAGCTTTACGACACCTTGATTCAATCTCACTTACTATATTACCATCCTGGGAGAACACACAACCTAAATACTTGACATTATCGACCTGTTCTAGCTTTGTATCACCAATCTGACATTCAATTCTGTTGAATTTCTTATCTACTGACATCAATTTAGTCTTCGAGAGGTTAATTTTCATACCATACTCATTGCACCTATTTTCAAGTTCCAAGATATTAGACTGTAGGCTTTCGGCACAGTCTGCCATTAAGACCAAGTCGTCAGCTTAGGCCAAACTGCTTACTACATTTCCACCTAACTGAATCCCTTCCTGCCATTTTATAACTTTCAGCAGATGATCCATGTAAACTACGAACAGCAAAGGTGAAAGATTACAGCCTTGTCTAACCCCTGTAAGTACCCTGAACCAAGAACTCGTTCTACCATCAATTCTCACTGAAGCCCAATTGTCAACATAAATGCCTTTGATTGATTTTAATAATCTACCTATAATTCCATAGTCCCTCAGTATGGCGAACATCTTTTCCCTCGGTACCCTGTCATATGCTTTCTCTAGATCTACGAAACATAAACACAACTGCCTATTCCTCTCGTAGCATTTTTCAATTACCTGGCGCATACTGAAAATCTGATCCTGACAGCCTCTCGGTGGTCTGAAACCACACTGGTTTTCATCAAACTTCCTCTCAACGACTGATCGCACCCTCCCTTCCAAGATGCCAGTGAATACTTTGCCTGGTATACTAATCAATGAGATACCTCGATAGTTGTTGCAATCCTTCCTGTTCCCTTGCTTATAGATAGGTGCAATTACTGCTTTTGTCCAATCTGAAGGCACCTTACCAACACTCCACGCTAATTTTACTACTCTATGAAGCCATTTCATCCCTGCCTTCCCACTATACGTCACCAATTCAGGTCTAATTTCATCTATTCCTGCTGCCTTATGACAACGGAGTTTATTTACCATCCTTTCTACTTCCTCAAGCTTAATTTCACTAACATCAGTTTCCTCCTCCCCATGAGCTTGGCTGTTTGCAACACCACCAGAATGATTTCTTTTACATTGAGATGTTCAAAATATTCCCTCCACCTCTCCAGTGATTCCCTGGGATCTATTATGAGTTCACCTGAATTACTCAAAACACTCTTCATTTCCTTTTTCCCTACCTTCCTAATATTCTTTATTACTGTCCAGAAAGGTTTCCCTGCGGCTTGACCTAGTCTTTCCAGGTTATTACCAAAATCTTCCCATGACTTCTTTTTGGATTCAACAACTATTTGCTTCACTCTTTTTCTTTCATCTACGTATAAATCCCTGTCTGCCTCGGCCCTTGCTTGGAGCCATTTCTGATAAGCCTTCTTTTAACGTTTACAGGCTGCTCTCACTTCATCATTCCACCAACATGTTCGCCTTTTCCCATCTTTACACACAGTTGTTCCTAGGCATTCCCTTGCTGTTTCTACTACAGCATCCCTGTATGCCACCCATTCGCTTTCTATATCCTGAACCTGCTTACAGTCTACTGTTCGAAACCTCTCACTAATCATATCCATGTACACTGACTGACAGTGACAATGCAACACCAAGGAGGAGTGGTTCGAAAGGGATGAAAGTTGGGGAAAAAACAGAGACGGCACGGATGAATAATTGATGTTTATTTCAAACCGATATGCAGGTTACACAATACGCACGGCATCGACGCAGTAGGATGTAGGACCACCGCGAGCGGCGATGCACGCAGAAACACGTCGAGGTACAGAGTCAATAAGAGTGCGGATGGTGTCCTGAGGGATGGTTCTCCATTCTCTGTCAACCATTTTCCACAGTTGGTCGTCCGTACGAGGCTGGGGCAGAGTTTGCAAACGGCGTCCAATGAGATCCCACACATGTTCGATTGGTGAGAGATCCGGAGAGTACGTTGGCCACGGAAGCATCTGTACACCTCGTAGAGCCTGTTGGGAGATGCGAGCAGTGTGTGGGCGGGCATTATCCTGCTGAAACAGAGCATTGGGCAGCCCCTGAAGGTACGGGAGTGCCACCGGCCGCAGCACATGCTGCACGTAGCGGTGGGCATTTAACGTGCCTTGAATACGCACTAGAGGTGACGTGGAATCATACGCAATAGCGCCCCAAACCATGATGCCGCGTTGTCTAGCGGTAGGGCGCTCCACAGTTACTGCCGGATTTCACCTTTCTCCACGCCGACGCCACACTCGTCTGCGGTGACTATCACTGACAGAACAGAAGCGTGACTCATCGGAGAACACGACGTTCCGCCATTACCTCATCCAAGTCGCTCTAGCCCGGCACCATGCCAGGCGTGCACGTCTATGCTGTGGAGTCAATGGTAGTCTTCTGAGCGGACGCCGGGAGTGCAGGCCTCCTTCAACCAATCGACGGGAAATTGTTCTTGTCGATATTGGAACAGCCAGGGTGTCTTGCACATGCTGAAGAATGGCGGTTGACGTGGCGTGCGGGGCTGCCACCGCTTGGCGGCGGATGCGCCGATCCTCGCGTGCTGACGTCACTCGGGCTGCGCCTGGACCCCTCGCACGTGCCACATGTCCCTGCGCCAACCATCTTCGGCACAGGCGCTGCACCGTGGACACATCCCTATGGGTATCGGCTGCGATTTGACGAAGCGACCAACCTGCCCTTCTCAGCCCGATCACCACACCCCTCGTAAAGTCGTCTGTCTGCTGGAAATGCCTCCGTTGACAGCGGCCTGGCATTCTTAGCTATACACGTGTCCTGTGGCACACGACAACACGTTCTACAATGACTGTCGGCTGAGAAATCACGGTACGAAGTGGGCCATTCGCCAACGCCGTGTCCCATTTATCGTTCGCTACGTGCGTAGCACAGCGGCGCATTTCACATCATGAGCATACCTCAGTGACGTCAGTCTACCCTGCAATTGGCATAAAGTTCTGACCACTCCTTCTTGGTGTTGCATTTGCTCTGTCAGTCAGTGTATTTCTGTCTAATTTTCTCGTCCTGGAGATTTTAAACCCTTATTCCTTTGCAGACAGATTTCACTTTCTCTACCCTAGGCCTAGAGATACTTAGTTCACTTCAGATCGAATGGTGGTCTGTATCATCGAAAAATCCGCGAAAAACTCCTACATTCCTAACAGATTTCCTGAATTCAAAGTCTGTTAAGATATAGTCTATTATGAATCTGGTACCCCTAGCCTCCCATGTGTATCGGTGAATAGCCTTATGCTTGAAGAATGTATTCGTAACAGCTAAACCCATACTAGCACACAAGTCCAGCAAACGCTTCCCATTCCCATTATCTTCCATATCTTCCCCACATTTACCAATCACCCTTTTGTATCCTTCAGTTCTATTCCCAACTCTCGCATTGAAATCGCCCATTAGCACTATTCTATCCTTGCTGTTGACCCTGACCACGGTGTCACTCAATGCTTCATAAAACTTGTCAACTTCATCTTCATCTGCACACTCACATGGTGAATACACGGACACAATTCCTGTCCTAATTCCTCCAACTGACAAATTTACCCACATCATTCGCTCATTTACGTGCCTAACAGAAACTATGTTGCGTGCAATGGTATTCCTGACAAAGAGCCCTTCCCCAGACTCTGCCCTTCCCTTTCTAACACCCGTCAAGTACACTTTATAATCTCCTATCTCTTCCTCGTTATCTCCCCTTACCCGAATATCACTTACTCCTAGCACACCCAGATGCATCCTCTTTGCTGACTCAGCCAGTTCTACCTTCTTTCTTCCATAAGCCCCATTAATATTGTTAGCTCCCCATCGAATTCCATTTCGTTCGCCGAGTTGTTTCCAAGGAGTCCCTCGCCTGTCAAATGGGAGTGGGACTCCATTACTCCCATAGGTCCGAGGCTTGCTTATATACTCATTTAAAAAATTCACCCCCTTTGCCAGTCCTGTTCACACCCCACGCCATTAAGTCGGTTTTCCAAAAACAAAGAAAATATGTTCCTTTATTTTAAAAGGAGATTCCAAATAAAACTTTTCATAACTGTAACACCTTCACTTTTTGAGATATAAGTGTCCTCAAAAAGGTATTCAACCCTTTTCTCAGCTTTTTTCAGCGTCTTAGGAGGATTTTTCCGGAAACAAATAATACATGTTTCCTTACTTTTAAAGGAGATTCCAAATACCAATTTTCACATCTGTAACATCTTCAGTATTTGATGTATAAGTATCCCCATAAAATGAATTCAGCTAAGTTCACTTCTCTTCACCCACCCCACCCCTTAAGTGGATTTTCCGCAAACAAAAAATACGTCTTTCTTTATTCTTAAAGGAAATTCCAAATACCAATTAGCATGTCTGTAACATCAGCAGTTTTTGAAATATATGTATCCACGTAAAAAGAATTCAACCCCTTTTTCAGTTCATTTACACCTCCCCCACCCCCAACTGATTACTTTTATTTTTAAAATATTAAAAATACCCATTTTCGTATCTTTAACTTGTTAAGTTTTTGATATATACTGTATATAATTATGTTCATTTTAACAATTTACCCACTTTAACACTTACCTTTAAGTGGATTTTCAGAAAAGCATTTATGCGTGTTCCTTTACTTTTATAGGAGTTTCCAAATACCAATTTTCACGTCTGTATCGTGTTTCGTTTTTGAGATATACTCATTTTAAAAATTCACACCCTTCATCACTCCTATTCACAACATCTTAACTCCGGCTCAATGGCTAAGTGGTTAGCGTACTGACCTTTGGTCACAGCGGTCCCGGGTTCGATTCCCGGCAGGGTCGGGAATTTTAACTATAATAGGTTAATTTCCCTGGCACGCGGACTGGGTCCGTATTCATCATCATTTCATCCTCATCACGACGCGCAGGTCGCCTACAGGTGTCAAATCGAAAGACCTGCACCAGGCCTCTCGGAGGCCACACGCCCTTAATTATTAATTATTACCACCCCTTAAGTAGATTTTCCAAAAACAAAAAATATATGTTTCTTTATTTTTTAAGGAAATTCTAAATACTAATTTTCATGTCTATAACATCTTCAGTTTTTGAGATATAGGTATCCACGTAAAAGAATCAACCCATTTTCCAGTGTTTTTTACACCCCTGCCCTCTGATTTTTTTCCGAAAACAAAAGAATACTTGTTATTTTTCTGTTTTAAAAGAGATTAAAAATATCAATTTTCATTTCTGGAACGTGTTAGGTTTTTGATATATACTGTATATATGTTCATTTTAAAAAATGACCCCCTTTAACGCTTGCCCTTAACTGGATTTTCAGAAAAACATTTATGCTTGTTCCTTTACTTTCATAGGAGTTTCCAAATACCAATTTTCACGTCTGTAACATGTTACGCTTCTGAGATATACTCATTTTTAGAATTCACCCCATTTTCACCCCTGTTCACCACCCCTTAAGTATATTTTCCAAAAAACTAAAAATACGGGGTTCATTATTTTTAAAGGAGATTCCAAATACCAATTTTCGTGACTGTAACATCTTCAGTTTTTGAGATATAAGTATCCACGTAAAAGTATTCAACCACTTTTTCACTTAACAGGATTTTCTGAAAACAGAAAATACGTGTTTCTTTATTTTTAAAGGAGATTCGAAGTGCCAATTTTCATGTCCTTAAACTGTTAAGTTTTCGAAATAGATACTCTCATTTTGAAAATCACCCCCTTTTCACCCCCTTAGCGACGGAATATCCAAAATTCCTCCCCTAGTGAGTACCTACCCCACATTGTAATCTAAATGTATCCCAAAAATTTATTTCCTTATGTCCAGTAGTTGGCTCGGCATTGATGGATCAGTCAGTCAGTCAGTCAATCAGTCAGTCAGTCAGTCAGTCAGTCAGGACAAGTTATTATGCTGTATATATAGTCCAGCTCCATGGCAAAATGGTTAGCGTGCTGGCCTTTGGCCACAGGGGTCCCGGGTTCGACTCCCGGCAGGGTCCGGAATTTTAACCATAATTAGTTAATTCCCCTGGCACGGGGACTGGGTGTATGTGTCGTCTTCATTATTTCATCCTCATCACGACGCGCAGGTCGCCTACGGACGTCAAATCCAACGACCTGCACCTGGCGAGCTGAAGTCCTCGGACACATCCCGGCACTAAAAGCCATACGCCATTTCATTTTTTTTTCCATTGTATATATATTTCGTCATCGCCTTTAAGACTACAATGATACCGTTACATTTATTACCCATTTCTAAAGTACCGGGCGAGTTGGCCGTGCGCGTAGAGGCGCGCGGCTGTGAGCTTGCATCCGGGAGATAGTAGGTTCGAATCCCACTATCGGCAGCCCTGAAGATGGTTTTCCGGGGTTTCCCATTTTCACACCAGGCAAATGCTGGGGCTGTACCTTAATTAAGGCCGCGGCCGCTTCCTTCCCACTCCTAGGCCTTTCCCATCCCATCGTCGCCATAAGACCTATCTGTGTCGGTGCGACGTAAAGTCCCTAGCAAAAAAAAAAATAGCATTTCTAAAGTTATACATTTACGTAGGTTCGCTCATACACGAAATGTGCAGTAATCAATGATACAAGTCATTATGATTATTACCGGGCGAGTTGGCCGTGCGGTTAGGAGCACGCAGCTGTGAGCTCGCATCCGGGAGATAATGGGTTTGAACACCACTGTCGGCAGCCCTGAAGATGGTTTTCCGTGGGTTCCCATTTTCACACCAGGCAAATGTGGGGCTGTACCTTAATTAAGGCCATGGGCGCTTCCTTCCCAATCCTAGGCCTTCCCTGTCTCATCGTCACCATAAGACCTATCTGTGTCGGTGCGACGTAAAGCAACTACCAAAAATTATTATTATTATTATTATTATTATTATTATTATTATTATTATTATTATTATTATTATTATTATTATTATTGTTGCCGGCCCCATGGTGTAGGGGTAGCGTGCCTGCCTTTTACCCGGCGGCACCGTATTCGATTTCCGCCCAGGTCAGGGATTTTTACCTGAATATTAGGGCTGGTTCGAGGTCCAATCAGCCTACGTGATTATAATTGAGGAGCTATCTGACGGTGATATAGAGGCCCCGGTCCCAACAACAACTACAACTAATAATAATAATAATAATAATAATAATAATAATAATAATAATAATAATAATAATAATAATAGTAATACAATTGTGCAACAAGCAATTCCACGGAAAGGAAATATTAAATGAAATACTACCGGTACTAGTTTAACATTCTAAATCCAACATTATTATATACAAATTCACACACAACTTACGTATTTCCAGTGCATAACACTACGGCTTACAATAATGTAGGTTGAGCTTACTACTAGCTCAACATTCCCGTAAAGAATATCTTATCCTTGGCAATCACTGTATAAACTAAAGAATAGCTTCAGTTGCTGTTGATAATACTTTGTGAAACAGTTTTTAAATATTAGTGTCGATGGCCCCATGTACTTTTAATGCGTGTTAAGTCCGACAACCTGCGCAATTGTGCTGTGTGAATGCTCGTGTACTTTATACAATGACATGAAATTTTCGGTTGGTAAGTAAGTGATGATATTTCCTAATAATTTTGGATGGGTGATCATTTTAAAGAATGGAATTACACTTTGTAGGTAGAAATGAAACATAACATTAAAACCGGGTATTGATTAAATAACTGACAAGAAACTGAAATGCAAAGCAAAAAGACAGAGACTGAGAGTTGAAATAAAAATAAGGAAGAGAAAGAGGATATAATATGCTTTAACCCTAGGTTAAGTATAGGAGGGTGGGGTGACGTGTTTTGATTGTCAAACGATGATCTTCATATCCAGTGAAATTAAATTCTAACATTAGTAACGCTTTTAGTTTTACATTTTACAGGTTATTTTCGCAATTCCTAAACACCTACAGTACGATGTTGCTGCTATGAAAGCGGTGATGACGGAAATACACGGGGATCCTAATATACCTCTGATAGCAATGGAAAAAAAGAAATTGCCTAAAGCGAACCCATCTAGAGTTCCAAGTGAAGAATCCAGGGCACAAAGATTGTTTTCGTCCATCATCAGTTCTCTCGAAAGAAGAAGACGATACGTTAGTTAGGTAAGACTATTAATAATCTATAACTTGGGTTTAAAATATGTATAGCTTGCATTTATTTACGACTGATGGTTTTCAATAATTGCGAGAAAATTTTACTTTTCTTCGTGGATTCTGGAAATGGCAAGGAAAGAGTTTCCCAGAAGAGAGAGGACATAATTTTAGTGTTCAACATTTCTGGATGTTAAATCGAAGAACAAGTCCTTTTAAAAGCAACTGCCCAGGAGGGGGCTGGTTGAGGGCGAGAAGAAGTGTGGTCATCTGTTTATTACTAACTCACTCGTAAAAGGTTTGGAAAATATTAACCTCACTGTTTTCTATTTACAGTCATTTCGCCGTCGTCATTCTGAAATTGCAGAAAGAACAAGCGAGGGAGTAGCCTAACAGCTGAAAGCTCAGTTGGCACAGAAAATAATGTGAAATGGTTTTCCGAAGTGATAGACTACATCAAAAAGAAAGAGAGGAAGCTATGAATGATTCTCATTAAGTCTTCAGTGGAGACGAAACAGGTTTTTCATATATAACCGCCAACGGGTTGAGTGCTCGCTCGCTACGAAACGTTCAAAAAATGTCTACTCGGCAGAGCGATGTTGCAACATTATCTAAATTAGTAAATATCGATACTTATCTATCGATATTCGATATTCCAGTATCGATATTTTGTTTTTATGTTTTGTTGAATCTATACTATGTTATGACATTACCGATATCAAAAAGACCGTTAGGACGAATTAGTTAAGGAATTTTGGTATTAATCGAACAATGCGCACAAATTTAAAATTAAGAATGGATTGTATGAATAGTCTATAACCGTAAAAGAAAGGCATGAAGTATTTTAGTACAGAAAAGGGGCAGTGATCGATAACAAGGACTTCGTCCTTATTTTGTTCGCTTTCCATTCAGTTATCCATGTTCTGTGCGTGTCTTGTTGTTAGCCTGTGCCGTGTTGTATGCATTTCCTTTTGCGGGTGAATCCGTATTCCTCTCATAAATGGTTCTGTAGTGGTGTTTTCTGGTGAAAGTTATTTTTAGTTGGGACAGTGGCTCCTCCGACTAGTATGCTTCAGTATGGATGTACTTGAAGAATGTCAAAGTGCCTAAACAGTGTTCTAAACATGTCAAGTTCAGCGGAAGTACAAAAAATATTTGATCATGATTTTAGGCACATTATTATGATCGTTAGATTTGATTACCTTAATAAATTTTTTTCTCCTTGGAACTGTCGTGATGAAAAATTTAACACAATTCAGTATAATTTCGAAGCCTTGTATTTTGGAAAGTTATCAGTTGATATCGAGAAATATCCATATTTCATTACGTATCGATATTGATTGAAAGATCTACACTGACTTAGCAAATGTCATGGGATAGTCACCTAATAGCGTGTGGGGCCTCCTCTGGCCCTGCGAACTGCAGTGAGACGCCGTGGAAGTGAGTCGACACTGCGTTCCAGGACATCCCAGATATGCTCGATAGGGTTCATATCGGGACTCCTGGGTGGCCATGGCAATCGTTGGACCTCCGCTGCATGTTCCTGGATCCATTCCCGGGCGACGTGGGAGCGATGTGGCGGAGCGTTATCATCTTGAAACACCGCAGAACCGTCTGGGCGCTGGAAGGCCAAAAATGGGTAGAGATGGTCTCCGAGCAGCTCAACATACCGCGTACCATTCAAAGTATCTTCCAGAACAACTAGGGGGCCCATTCCATACCAGTAGAATGCACCCCAGACAATAACAGAGACACCAGCGCCCTGGACCACACCTTCGAGACAGGCGGGATCCATCGCTTCATGTGGTCTGCGCCATACACGGTACCTCCCATCGTCATGGTGCAGCTGAAATCGTGATTTTTTCGACCATATCACGTTACGCCATTGTTCCAATGTCCATCCCTGGTGACTGGCGATAAATGCGCGTCGTTGTGCCCGATGACGTTGGGTTAACAGTGGCACCCGTGTGCGGCGCCGGCTCCCATACCCCATAGAACCCATGTCCCTACGGATTGTCCACTGGGAGACGTGTCTAGCAGGGCCTGTGTTGAATTGAGCCGTGATTTGTTGCACGGTTGCCCGTCTGTCACTATTGACAATCCGTCTCAGATGTCGCCGGTCACGGTCATCGAGGGAGGCTGGACGCCCGGTCGTTCGTCTGTTTTGGACGGTGACACCCGCAGTCAACCATTCACGATACACCCTGGACACGGTTGACCGTGTGAAGCCGAATTCCTGCACCACTTCCGAAATCGCACTTCCCATCCGTACGGTGTCAGCTCGCGACGACATTCCATGTTACACCTGTCACATGCACAGCCACTGCTCACAAGGTCTCCTATACAACTGCCGCTGGCACAGGGGGCGTGTGTTGCGCAGACAACACACATGCGCATCAGTGCTCCGCTATCCCATGATATTTGCTCAGTCAGTGTATATTTGGGTATATCGAAACGTCCCTACCTCCAAGGAGAACATCACTGTCATGTTCACCTCTTCACCCGGTGGGGTGAATTCTTGTCCAATGCTTGTGTATCATTATAAAAGGATACCTGAGAATTTCAGTGTCTGATCCCAAGCAATGGGAAAATGCTCGTCGTGACAACAAGTCACATGATGGATGACATGTGAGGCATTCCTAGAAAACATAGCCAGTGCGTTTTACCCCTACCTTGTTTCTCAAGGTAACAAATAAAACTGCCAGTGGTATTATTTGTTGATGGACACAAATCACAGCCTATTTATCTGCTAAGTGTATTGTTCAGTGAATAAAGGAATAAATAAATTATTTATATCCAAATACTACAAGAATACTGCAGCCTGGCGATGTTGCTGTGATTCGTCCCCCTCAAAATATTTTTGGCTAAAAGCTGCAGGTGATTGGTATGCGGAGCATCCCGGCGAAATTGCTCCCGTGCTGCAGAAGTACTGTACGAGGTAGTCTGCATTAAAGCGTGAAACACAGACTTTTGTCGGTATGTTCTTAAGTATGTTGTCTTATTCCACTAGATCCTGATACAATAGATTACACCAAATGTGTTGGCAAGTCGACTGTGACAACGAATGCGAATGAGGCTGGACAACAGTCCTGCAATGAAGAAAGTAGCGTAAACATGGTCACGAATAAAATTACGGCGCCCTTAAATGGATCCTATCAGCCTTCAAGCAAAATATTCTTATAATTAGCCTGTGAAGCATTTAATATATCGACGGCCTAGTTCTAATACCACGTATCTGACAATGATGTTCCAATCCATTATTTCCCTTAAGACTGGTCACATCTCCCAGCTACATATGGATAAGCAGTCCATCAGAACAATTTTCGTTGTGCTCATTTTCCTATGCTTGTGTTTAAAGGAAAATGAACATTAAATACATTATTCTATAGGAATGCGTAAATACGTCATACAAAGAACATTCCTACCGTACGGTACGGTAAGGTTCAATAACAACTAAATACTTGGTAAAATCAATAGCCATTTCTTTTATTATTGCATTACAAAAAAAAAAAGTCACACAGACGAATATTGCGATTTGCTTCATGTCGCACAGACACAGATAGGTTTTATGGCGACGATGGAATAGGAAAGGCCTAGAGGTGGTAAGGAAGCGGCCGTGGACTTAATTAAGATACAGCCCCAGCATCTGCCTGGTGTGAAAATGGGAAACCACGGAAAACCATCTTCAGGGCTGTCGATAGTGGGGTTGGATCCCACTATGTCCCGAATACTGGATACTGGCCGCACATAAGCGACTGCATCTATCGATCTCGGTGAATATTAAATATTATTGTTATTGTTATTATTATTTTATTATTATTTTACGATTTCCTTTATGTTCCACCAACATAGGTAGGTCTTATGGCAAAGATGAGATATGAAAGTGCTAGTAGTGGAAAGGAAGGGACCGTGACCTAAATTAAGGTACAGCCCCAGCATTTACCTGGTGTGAAAATGAGAAACCACGGAAAACGATCTTCAGGGCTGCCGACAGTGGGGGGTCGAACCCACTACCTCCCGGATGCAAGCTCACAGCGCCCCTAACCGCACGGCCAACTCGCCCGGTAGTCGAAAATAGAAAATGGGTGATATTGGCATCAATTCACGTTGAACAGGGATTCTGAATGTGATCGGGATCAAGTGCCGAGGAAGAAAGATTATCTACAATCTGTTTAAAAGTAAGTTTTTTTTACTTATTGTTTTATGTCGCACAGACACAGATTGGTATTCTGGCGACAATAGGACAGGAAAGAGCTAGGAGTGGGAATGAATCGGCCGTGGCCTTAATAAGGTACAACCCCAGCATTTGCCTGGTGTGGAAATGGGAAACCACGTAAAACCATCTTTAGGGCTGTCGACAGTGGGGTTCGAACCCGCTATCTCCCCAATACTGGATACTGGCCGCAATTAAGCGACTACAGCTATCGAGCTCGGTTTAAAAGTAAGTCGGCAGTGCTAAAAATCTAGGGCCATGAAAAAGAAGTAGCAACCTAGGAAGGAGAGGGACAGGATTGAGGTTTGCCCCTCTCCTTTCCAATGTTTATATAGAGCAAGCGGTAAAGAAAATCAAAGAGGAATTTGGAGAAGTAATCACTATTAAACGGAAAGAAATCAAAACTCGGAGATTTGCCGATTATACTGTCACTTTATCTTAGTCCAAAGAAGATTTGGAGAAATTGCAAAATAGTATGTACATAGTGTTGGAGAAAAAGTACAAGATGAAAATAAATAAATCGAAACCGAAAGTAATGGGATGCAAACGAAATAGTCACGTGATACAGGAAAGGTACATTAGGAAATTAAGTCTTAATGGAAGTAAATGACTATTCTTACTTGGGTAGTAGAATAACTAACCATGAAAGAAGTAAGAATGACATAACATAACATAATAACATAATTATAGCGTAAGCTAGAAAGGTCTTTCTTAAGAAATGAAATTTGCCCACTTCAAACATTGTATACAAATTAGACAGAATTTTGAAGGCTATCGCCTGGTGTCTGGCATTGTATGGAAGAGAAACATTGCCAATAACTAGTTCAGAAATAAAGAGAATAGAAGCTTTCGTAATATGTGAAAAAGAAGAATGTGTCGACCGTATGACGAGTGAAGATAGACTCTACCGAATTGGTGAGAGGAGAACGACTTGGTGAAATTTGTATACAAGAAGAGATAGAATGATAGGACACACCTTAAGACACCGAGGAGTTGTTCATTTAGTTTTTGAGTGAAATGGTAAAAACCGTAGGGGTAGACCAAGCACTTTAATCGTAATTGTAAAAATTACAAACATCTTTCAACGTCCTTTACGACAAAAATTCTAATGGCCAAACCTATACGAGTATCACACCCTCTTTTTAAAATTGCTAATAATGCCTTAGTAGATCTGCCTGGTTCCCATTGTAGAAAATCAAGCCAATCCACCAATGGAATATTTGTCAAAATAAAGGGATACACACACAAAGGACATCTATGTAACTATTGTTGTTATTTTATGGTTGAGAGAACGGTTTTCATCATCACTTTAGTCTCTGTGATCAAAATAAACCTACATCACTTAGTAGAATTTTGTACTATGAAATACCATAACTCACTATCATAGCCCCCGAGCACAATTGTGGCACACTCAGTGGAACTTCCTATTGTCTTAATGTTTGTGAAGGCACAGATTCACGATCGTCTAGAAAACGTAAGTTCTACTGCATTGAAACTAACTTCGCGGTCATCGCAGAAGAAGCCTGTTTCTAACCTTACTGTGGATCCTCACATGAGCCGAACAAATTGCGCTCACTTGTAGTTGTTAATGGTGGTACATTCATAAATTTGCCGGCAAGAGATCTCAGCGAATGAGTTCTACACAATTCTTTCCACCAGGTGCATGATGAAGCATGTTCAACAGTGACCCACAAACCAATAATAATAATAATAATAATAATAATAATAATAATAATAATAATAATAATAATAATAATAATAATAATAATAATAATAATGTTATTTGTTTTACGTCCCACTAACTACTTTTACGGTTTTCGGAGACGCCAAGGTGACGGAATTTAGTCTCGCAGGAGTTCTTTTACGTGCCAGTAAATCTACCAACACGGGGCTGACGTATTTGAGCACCTTCAAATACCACCGGACTGAGCCAGGATCGAACCTGCCAAGTTTAGGTCAGAAGGCCAGTGCCTCAACCGTCTGAGCCACTCAGCGCGGCTACCCACAAACCATCAGAGGTGAAAGAAACCATCGCAATCTCGAATTCAGCGACGTTAGCTAGCATATTTACTCTGTCATGGCCAAACAATTGGCACAAAGAACTAAGAAACTTCGATGCATCGCCTTCATCTCCAGCGTTCAGAATAGTGCCTTGATACTGTACATCAAAGAGATTAGCCGCAGCATGGATAGGCTTGCAGGTGAATTTTGTTCTGTTTGCAATACTGAAGATGTAATAAATAGCTTGTCTTCCGGAGACAGCATTGAGCTATTTTGCAATTCTAGTTAAGTGGCAATGCAAATCCCAGAACACGGCATTGTCTGCCTCAAGTCTGGTGTTGGCAGTAGACAGTGGTCGTAGTAAGCGACTTGCTTGTTCAAGTTTCTCCCATGTGTCCTCCTCTAACACAGCACTCGCTATCGAAACGAACTGAGGGAGAAAAGGCGGATTCTAGAATAGCCTCTTTGCTCTTTAGCAGCGTATTAAAGCTCCAAACCAACGAGTTGGTGAGGGGAGTTTTAAACTTACAGCGGAATTTCAGTACTTCTCTTCCTGTTTAGCTTCCAATAGGTTCAGAGTCACATTGTCCAAGGGGAAATGTCATTGAGAAAAATGTCCAAAGCTCTGAGAGCCCATTGAAAATTATGTCCACTCGAATTAAATGTCGAAAAAAATGTTCAACCAAAAAATGTCCAACTAGAAAAATGTCCTAGAAAAATGTCCAACTACAAAAATATCATAATGGAGTAACGGCCGACATACATGTTCAATGTTGTGAAATGTAATCATCAAGAGCGTTCCTAGGAAATTACTATTCATTGAAATTTAAATCAGATTGACTAGAGAGTTGTGGCATACGAAATCGATTCCCAGTAAAAGCAGAAACTCTTAGTAAGGGATGAATTCCTGTACCATGTAGTACAGTCGCTGGAAAGAGGGAATGAGCGCAATCTATTGTATAAGTTCCTCGCGGGTGCACGATTCGCAAAATCAACTGAACCTGTGGGAATCCACAAAGTTTGTATCTACATGGGAGGTGAAGTTTACATTGATAATAATTAAAATTAAGTCTGAAAAATATTAAAATATTAAATGCGAAGAACATACAGTGAGATGTGCTCATTTTTTCTGAGGATCCATACATTCGATCCATAGAGAGGATGATAATGGCTGGTTGTGATTTCAGTAATGTAATAATGAAAGAAAGTGTCACGAACAAACATCTACATGAAGCCAACTCCGTCGATATTGAAGTGAGGAGAGTAGGCAGTAAACTTACGTCAAGTGTGGAAGGACGACCAAGTGAAATGCCTTGACAAATTCTGTGTTCTGATCTAGAAAAAAAACGCATAATGAGGAAATGTTAGTGATGTGACAGACAGTAACAATTTACCAAGAACCGTGAAAAAACAACAAAATAGACGTCGACCGGCAAATGTAAGAAACTAGCAAGATCTAGAAGTAAGTGGCCCATTCGATAAGACGCTGAGGAGTGAATAATATCTCTCCTCTGATTGAGGTAGAGAAAATCCTGATGGGACTCTAATGTTCTCTACCAATCGGAACACTGAATATTTGAGTCGGTCTGACTAACACTTCATCGATGGTACATTCAAGACCACTCCATTGCAGTTTATACAGAACACTGAACATTTCAGTCAGTCTGCCCATTATTTCACAGACAACTCCATTACTGTTTAAGCAGCTCTTCGCGATCCATGGTAAACTTTTTAACACAGTTATTCGCTTGGCATTTTGTTTAATACAAAGAAGAAATGAAGACATGTATACAGCCATATGTGGTAACCTCAAATCTAGGGCATGAATTCGCCCCTGCCAGTGTTGGTATGGCCTTCAAGTTGGCTAACATGAATGCTGTCCAAAATAACTTCCCCAATACGCCAACAGGAGATTTTTGGTTTCATATTACACAAGCTCTGCATGGAAAAGTAATGAATTTAGCCCTTACTGCAAGGTTTTCAGATACTGAAGAACCAACAGTGAGGCATCAAAGGAAGCAACGTACAAGCATATAATTTGCGTAGTATGTGCTGTCCATATCTGCAATCTCCTGGTCAAGGACGTTATAGCTATACCTGTACTCCACGAGCTGTTTCAGCTCAGTGAGAAAATAATGAGAGCAAATGCAGTCATGTTCCTCGCGCTCTATTGGAATCCTTCAACGTTATAAAGTCCAAGGCAAAATGTCCATGAAAAGCGAAATCCAAAAAGAAAATTGTCCAAGTCAAAATGACCTGGGAATAAAAGTCCACCGATGATTAGGCCATACGAAAATGTTAAAGAAAGTAAATGGTCCAATACTGTTCATGAGAACAATGTCCAAAACTTCACTGCCAGATTGATTATGTGATGATTTTATATTGTGCATTTGTCTTATAGCTGGTATACACCTCTCAGGGTCTCTCAACTTGGGAGCGTGGATTGTAGTTGCGGCCAGTCTTCAGGTGGAACGTATGATTTGACGTGATATGATATTGCACATATATATTACTTTACATTGTAGGCATGCTTATACACCTGGTAATATCTTACGTTATTTTCTATGCCGTCTTATGTTTTCAGGACCGACCTGCAACTGGATGAAGATGTTCTCGTTGCATTGCTAATTGCTACAAATGCTGGATGAATCGGATTTGCAGACCAAAACCATTTTCTGAATTTAGACTGAAACCCTTCAACAGAATGATTCATTCTTTGATGACTCTGAAGTGTTGTCTCATGCATACTCTACAACTCTGGCGAAAAATGACGACCGACTCCTGGACGCCCTGTGCTGTGTGTGTGCTTGACATAATCTGCGGACTTCAGAGGGACGTCCCCCTGTGTGTGCGGACCGTAGAAGACATCTACGGTATCCCCTGCCTATCGTAAGAGGCGACTTAAAGGAGTACCAGGAGCTCTCAACGTGGGAGCGTGTGTTGGGAACCACGGTTCCCCTACCTGAGGCTGGCACTGCTTCCACTTACTTGTGTCGAGCTTCTCACTTTCATCTTTCCTATCTGACTTCCCTTGGTCAACTTGTGTTCTCTTCCTACCCTACTCTATTTCTCCGATATCTTCTTTATTCGACTTGTCGCATCTCTTCCATTTTCCCTGGGATTAATGTTAAGAGAGGATAGTTAACCAGCTTCACTTACTTATAAAACAATAATCACCACCATTCCAGAACGTCGTCTTCTACATCATCAAACAAATACCTCATGTAAGGATATTTTTTCATGGACATTTCACCTGGGATTTCATGCAGGGATGGTTTCGCCTTGGACTTTATAACGTTGAAGGCTTCCAATAGAGCGCGAGGAACATGGCTGAATATGCTCTCATTATTTTCTTACTGAGCTGAAACAGCTCGTGGAGTACAGGTATAGCCATGACGTATTTGATCATGGGATTGTAGATATGGACAGCACATACTACGCAAATTATATGCTTCTACGTTTTTTCCACACACTAGCCGGGCTGAGTGGCTCAGACGGTTGAGGCACTGACCTTCTGACCCCAACTTGGCTCAGTCCGGTGGCATTTGAAGGTGCTCAAATTTCGTCAGCCTCGTGTCGGTAGATTTACTGGCACGTAAAAAACTCCTGCGGGACAAAATTCCGGCACCTCGGCGTCTCCGAAAACCATCAAAAGTAGTTGGTGGGACGTAAAAACAATAACATTCAGTTACTTCCACTTTTATTCTGGCAGTCTACATGCTTCTTGCATTGTCGGTGATCACCGGTACGAACTTTTCGTCACCTATCCCTTGTAAAACTTTAGTAAGGCGTGATACAATAAACTCGGTTGTCTCTCTGCACTCACCAGATGGAATACTCTTTAAGTAAATTGGTTCTGGTGTCGTGACAATAAAATGTATGACGTGGTGTGTGGATGCATCCCTCCATCCATCAGAAATTAAAGAGAGAGTATTTGATCGTTTTTCTTGTCGTCTACGCCTCCGTAAGAAAAGCTCCTAATGTATCGAAGATAGCCCATGAACACTGAGTAATCACACAACTGATAATAATCAACATACGGCATTCGTTAGTCAACAGACGATCTATAACAGACAATTAATATAGTACACTGGGCAAAGAAAACTTGCCAATGAACCCATGACTAGAGACTATTGATAATTTGGACCACATCAAACAGACGAATATATGGGCCTTCCAACTTGTCATGAGGAACGCAGCATGGGTAAGCGCTGACCAGTTCGAGGGAGAGAGATCTCCGGCGCTTACAGGTCGCTCTCTACTGGTATCACATCCAAAAACTTTTCAGGTTATAGTGAGCCTTGACATTCCAAAATACTGAACACAAATAGAGAAACAATATTTACTATGGAGAACATTACAACTTCTGCATTTAACATGTAAAAAAAATTGAATACAGAACAGATGTAACGACATATATAATGCGGGAGTATGATATTTCGCCTTCCGAGTCTTCAACGCGTGCTCGTTATCGGCTGAGACGAGCGAGGAATTTTCTGTGGAACAGCAAAGGAACTTGCTAAGCCGGCAGCTGTGACGTAGGTCAAACTTACGCATGTATAGAATACTGTCATATTCCTTTAAAGTGTTATTTATGTGGAAATAACAAAAGGGAAACTTGTATAATTCCTCTATAAATTAGTAAAACTATGTGCGTGTGTCTATATGAAATTCTACACATTAGAGAGCTACATCTTTCCCTATTATCAAGTATATGGTGTGCTTTTCCTTTGTATTCCGGCAATACGTGAATTAAGTCACCGAAAGAGTTGGCAGTGTGGATAGTGTCGCGTAGCTGTGAGATTGCATGGTCATGGGAGTCTAATAGAAGGAGGAAGAAGAATAAGTAATACTTTGAAATGTTATTAATGAATGAACCATAATTATTAATATTATTATTGTTCCGGGATATCTGTGGAACAGCAGAGGTGAAAGAAGGTGCCGGGATGAATGAATCTAACTACAGAATCAAAGTTAATTTAAAATTTTAACAAAGGTTATCTTTTCCAGAAAACAATAGAAATTTGATAGCTTTTCCCTTTAGGGAAATTACAAAGACATAGCAATCAAAAAACTTAGAAGAATCTTAACTCTCTTGGACTACAAGCCCCTAGTTTTACAATTTCGAGCTCCTAGCTCAACGCACAAATTTGTTCAAGGGCAGAAATCCCCTAATAACATTGAGCACTTGCTCCCACTTTACAATGTCAAGCCTCCCAGAGGCATTCTTACAACACAGTTACAGAACGTAGTCAACTCAAACCAATATGAAGGGGAGCTAGAGAGGGTAAATCACTCTCTATCCCCGAATTACAGTTGCAGATTTTATGAAGTTTTTTACATAAGCCGGCAGTAAATTACATTTTTAGAAAAGTAGGTTACATGGTAAAAGTTTCGGACCTTTCCCGCGGGTTAATTGCTGAGCTAGCAAGAAATAAATATGTTAAACGGCCATTACCTTGCTGAAGAACTATTGCCTGATGAAAGAGGCACCTCCCGCCTCCTGCTTCACATACACACACTTAGTTAAATGTTGGTCAAATGGCCAAGAGACGTGAAAATCCGCAGTTTATAAACCCTCGGGGAAAGTTAGAGACCTTTCATGAATAATCAAGCCACACCCTCTCACTTTTATTGGCGGATACAAGGTTACACACAAAATCGAAGAAGAAACCCGTAATTGGTTAGAAATTAATTACAGAAATTAGGGATTTGCTGAATTCAAAACTGGCGGAAAGAAAAGATCAATATTGCCAACCCAAAAATGAATGAACATAATTTAGTAAAGAACGAACTTATGAATACAAAATTCTTCAAATAAAGTTCCTTCACTTCGCACCAGGGTGCATGATCATAGTTATTGTAGTGACATCTGTTGCAGAAAGTCCAAACTTCCTGATAAATGGTAAACAAAACGCGTAGAATTTTATACATTGCTGGACACTTCACAATCACAAAATTAAGGAGGTGACATCTTCTGAGGAAAAGTTTAAGTAGATTTAGTTCCAAGTTCTGTGTTTCTCCTGTAGATGAGTTCTAATTGGCGCAAGATTTAGATGTGTGGCGTAGAGGGGTACCGCAAGGTACAATTATTATTATTATTATTATTATTATTATTATTATTATTATTATTATTATTATTATTATTATTAAATAATAATAATAATATAAGAAATAATAATTATAATAATCATGAGTGATAAATGGTTTGAATTGAGTGTTTCAATCCTTGCTGATGTCCGGCTCCATGGCTAAATGGTTAGCTTGCTGGCGTTTGGTCACAGGGTCCCCGGTTCGATTCCCGGCATTGTCGGGAATTTTAACCATCATTGGTTAATTTCTATGGTACGGGGGCTGGGTGTGTGTGTCGCCTTCATCATCATTTCATCCTCATCACGACTCGCAGGTCGCCTACGGGCGTCGAATCGAAAGACCTGCACTTGGCGAGCCGAACTTGTCCTCGGACACTCCCGGCACTAAAAGCCATACGCCATTTCATTTCATCCTTGCTGATGATGCTCGTATGCGTTGAGACGCGTGCTCGAATTGTATTCTGCCTCGATATGTTTGAAATTCATTAAGCTGTTGGAAAATATAGTCGGGTCGTCGAGCCTGTTATGTCGTTGAAGCGGAAATATTTTACAATGTTTATATTAGACTAAGATAAGTTACTTTATTTATTTCAGTCACAAATTAATTGGACGACGTGATCAATATATTTCACTTGATGTTCGATTTACTCCGCAACTATTTTTTGACGTCAAATCCGTTCACTATAATAACATGATAATAATGATGAGTTAGAATAATTAAAAATCGGGCAACTTGGACGTGCGGTTAGGACCGCGCAGATGTGAGCTTGCATCCGGGAAATAGTGGGTTCGAATCCCACTGTCAGCAGCCCTGTTGTTGTTGTTGTTATTGTTGTTGTTGCTAGTTGCTTTACGTCGCTTCGACACAGATAGCTCTTATGGCGACGATGGGATAGGAAAGGCATAGGAGTAGGAAGGAAGCGGCCGTGGCCTTAATTAAGGTACAGCCCCAGCATTTGCCTGGTGTGAAAATGGGAAACCACGGAAAACCATCTTCAGGGCTGCCGACTGTGCGATTCGAACCCACTATCTCCCGGATGTAAGCTCACAGCCGCGCGCCTCTAACCGCATGGCCAACTCACACGGTGGCAGCCCTGAAGATGGCTTTCCGTGGTTTCCCATTTTTTCACATTTTCACAACAGGCAAAGGCTGGGGATGTACCTTAATTAAGGCCACGGCCGCTTCCTTCCCACTCGTAGCCCTTTCCTATCCCATCGTCGCCATAAGACCTATCTGTGTCGGTGCAACATAAAGCAGGTTGTAAAAAAAAAAAGAATAATTAATGTAACTTATTTAAACAACGTGTGCATTAGAAACAGTGTTTCACTCTGAAAATAAAATTCTCAAGATCTACAAACTGTCTCAGCAATGCTCAGATCAATAAGTACGCCATATACTGTATTGCTTCTAAATAGCACATTATGATTTCTAATTATGACCTTTTTTCTGTCACATTTCCCACACCCTGACCGGGTCACGAGTGTCGCAAATAAACTGCGCTTTGCGGACTATTGCCCTTCCTGACGCCAAAACAACATGGAGAGATGTTTCCGCTATTGCGTGTTTCTCTGTTGGTTGGTAGTGTGGGGTGTTGTGTTATTATGAAGAGACATGTATTCAGACAAACATAAACACCCAGTCCCCGAGCCGGACGCGGGTAAATTCCCCCAACCCGGTCAGGAATCGATAGCTGTAAACTTGTATTCGAGAAATAGTTGTTTCGAACCCCACTGTCGGCAGCCCTGAAGATGGTTTCCTGTGGTTTCCCATTTTCACACCAGGCCCATTCTAAGGCTCTACATTAATGATGGCTACAGTCACATCCTTCCCACTCCGAGCCATGTCCTATCCTATCGTCGCCATAAATCCTATCTGTGTCAGTGCGACGTAAAGTAAATTGTAAATACGAAAAATTGATAATCGAATCCCGGATCCTCTGACCCAGCTGCGTTATGATGACCTTTCAGATGAGTACCCGGAAAAGCAGTAAACTATGACTAGCTAAATAATGCTTGCCCCCCCCCCCTCAGAAATGGATTTTGGGTATAGTTTCTCTAAAAGCTGTCGTTATTCTAAGATGAAAAAATGAAAATATGACCACCCACGGGACTCGAACTCGTATGTTCCACCCTCTGTACGGGTGCGTAAACCAATTCCGGTGGGACTGTAAACACGACAGGGAGAGAGAAGGAGAAGGATATGCATGCCTTTGGCGATGAAGTAGCTCACTTTGTAGACTTCTGTCGCATTGTTATGAAACTAATTGATATCCACAGTGCTTCCATTTATTATTCATGTCAGAAACTATGATTTTGAAACTCTAAGTAGTCACTATTATAATAAGAAAGACTTTAAAATGCGGCCAATAACCTAATAGCACAGTTCCTTCTGTCACAAAAGCAGTAATTGCACGTATCTGTAAACAAGGGAAACGGAAGGATTGCAACAACTATTGAGGTTTTGGAAGGGAGGGTACGATCAGTTGTTGAGAGTAAGTTAGATGAAAACCAGTGTGGTTTCAGACCACAGATAAGCTATCATGATCCAGATTTTCAGTATGCGCCATGTAACTGATAAATGCTACGAGAGGAATAGACAGTTATGTTGATGTTTCGTAGATCTTTTTTTTTTTTTGCTGTTTTGCTTTACGTCGCACCGACACAGATAGGTCTTATGGCGACGATGGGATAGGAAAGGCCTAGGAATGGGAAGGAAGCGGCTGTGGCCTTAATTAAGATAGAGCCCCAGCATTTGCCTGGTGTGAAAATGGGAAATCACGGAAAACCGCCTTCAGGGCTGCCGACAATGGGATTCGAACCCACTATCTCCCGAATGCAAGCTCACAGCTGCGGGCTCCTAACCGCACGGCCAACTCGTCCAGATTTCGTAGATCTACAGAAGGCATATGACAGAGTGCCGAGGGAAAAGATGTTCGCCGTACTGGGGGACTATGGGATTAAAGGTAGATTATTCAAATCAGTCAAAGGCATTTATGTTTGACAATTGGGCTGCAGTGAGAATTGTTGGTAGAATGTGTCCTTGGTTCAAGGTACTTACAGGGGTTATACAAGGCTGTAATCTTTCACCTTTGTTGTTCATAGTTTGCATGGATCATCTGCTGAAAGGTAAGGTAGGGGGGCCAAATCCCGTCCCCGCAACTAATTTCGACCCCCTAGGGATTTCCAGTTTGCACTGTTAGTACCTAATATTTAGCTGCCCGCACACTTCTAGCCTCATCCCGTTGTCTTCTTGTGAGAGTTGGTTGTGTGCACCACGTTTAGTTTCCGTGTACATGGAGGATTCATTTTTCATGCTGAGCTGAATTAGTGCAGCATTCAA
The DNA here is from genome assembly GCF_040414725.1 of Anabrus simplex. NCBI lineage: Eukaryota > Metazoa > Arthropoda > Insecta > Orthoptera > Tettigoniidae > Anabrus > Anabrus simplex. Next base: position 514,058,578 of record NC_090266.1, on the reverse strand, counting down.
ATTAAGAGTCTGTTCTTCCTAGAGTGAGCGCATATGTGAATGAAATACTGGACTGCATTTAAGTCGTGTGGTGTGGTTCCTGGCGTATAATCGCTACAGTGATGTGATTGGCGTGAGTTACTGTAAGTGCCATTATTATAAATAAGAGGATGTTCGTCATTTCGTCCCCCTTCATTTTATTAGTTACCAGCTGATGTACCCCGTGCTTCGCTACGGAATTCTAACTTGTATACAGAATTCTAGGTTAGGTAGTATACACGTTGTGAGCAAGATTGTATGAAATTGCATAGCTCTTAACTTTACCCCAGAAAAGCGACGGGGAAGTCACCAAACGTATTTTCTCATATGAAAACTGGGTTAGGGCATTTTCATAGTAAAAGTACACCCGCTTGCCTACCATCAGTCACAATCAGATTGGGGGGTTTTCATTATAATGCCGGACACTCACACTCCACCTGCCTTTTTACAGCCTCAGAAAGAGTGTCTTAGTGGTTTTCACAACTGAAATGAACATAGGCCATTACAATGACGTCACTAGGAATTGCGCGATTATAAGCAATGCTTCATATGAAATAGTCGATCAAATGAAAACCATACATTTTCTCGCTTTTAACGAACGCTGCCGATCTGACAGTCCAAATTTCCAGAGCTGGAATGACCAAGCCGCAGACAGCCGTGATCCGTGAACACTCTTCGTTTTTTTTCGGATAGGAGAGTCGAATAATGGAGATTCCCAGAGCAAAAACTATGTCGTTTTACTAATCTGTTTCCTAGGAGTACCCGATGAGTCGGAAAATCTCAATTCAATACACTGGCGGCGGAAAAATATATCTGACTTGGAGGCAAGTTTTTCCTCCAAGCCAGAGCAGAACCCCCTCTTCACTGCTAATTTGGAATGAAATAAATGTAGAATTTAATAAAAGTGAGTAGGAAGAAGCTTTTCTTAAGGTACGGCTCTTTTCCGGTTTGAATTTTTGAGTTATTTAGTGAATTGTGGTGCTATAATTTGGAATAGGCCTAAATTGTAATTCTAGACCAGGTACTACTACTACTACTACTACTACTACTGCTGCTGCTGCTGCTGCTGCTACTAAGTGAGCCTCTGCTTTAAGTGGGCCCACTGCTCATTCAAAACAGTGCGTCGGAGTAGGGATCGAATAGCTGGAATACTATGATGAATCAGTATGTTACGTACCAGCAGTGTCAGAAAATGTATGAACCAGAGGAATGGCATGCTATAGACGAAAGTTTCCTAACTCCCCAGCCATTTTCCGCGAATATTCAGTCAGGCTGTTATACTTGGTACACATCAGTAATCTCATCTATCGGAGTTGAGTGGAAGTATAAGAGAGAAAGAACATCACAACAAACAATGGTCAATGTAATGTTATTGTTGCTCAATGTTACGCGCTTTCGATATTGTAGGCCTTCATATTTAGTTTTCTTCCGACTCTGAAATACCACTCTTATCATAGACGGTACGGTAAAACTGAGTAAACTATAACTGTTGTTATGTAGTCATTTTCGACAGGACCAATAACAGAGATATTTAAAAATTAAATTTTAGGTGCCTTCCCCTACTCTACAATTTCATCCAGGGTGAATACAATTGTTTATAGCCTAGACTGTAGTTTCTTATTCCCCGACTCTATAGGCCTATACCGATTTTCATTAAATTCTGTTAGCCCATTTTCTCGTGGCTCGGCGTTCATATCGACTTGGCAACAAAAATACTAATGCATGAATATCTGTTATCATAGCCGGTACGGTAAAACTGAGTAAACTATAACTATTGTTATGTAGTCATTTTCGACAGGACCAATAACAGAGATATTTAAAAATTAAATTTTAGGTGCCTTCCCCTACTCTACAATTTCATCCAGGGTGAATACAATTGTTTATAGCCTAGACTGTAGTTTCTTATTCCCCGACTCTATAGGCCTATACCGATTTTCATTAAATTCTGTTAGCCCATTTTCTCGTGGCTCGGCGTTCATATGGACTTGGCAACAAAAATACAAATGCATGAATATCTGTGTTATCATAGCCGGTACGGTACAAAGTATAAGACATAAATGATCGGAAATTTAATTCTATATTAACTTTAGTTATGTATTATTTATCGATAGGACAACTAATAAATAAATATTTGAGAATAAAATTTTAGGCCTTCCCCTAAGCTACCATTTCACTCAGCGTTAATAAAATCATTTATAGCCTGGATTGTAGTGGTTCATACCCCGACTTTACATACCGATTTTCATTAAACTCTCTTCAGCCGTTTTCTCGTGATGCGTGTACGTACAGACAGACAGACAGACAGACAGACAGACAGACAGACAGACAGACAGACAGAAATTACGGAAAAGTAAAAAGTGCATTTCCTTGTTACAGTTGATGTGACCGATACAAAAATACCATTCTTTTCAAATTCTGAGCAATGTACAGAAAAAACTCTTATTTTATACATATAGATTTATGAATTGTATTATAATTTTCAGATGGGAGAACGCAAGCAGTGGGATAAGGAGGCTATGAAAAAGGCTATTAAGGCATTGAGGGATAAGATAATGGGTTACAAACTTGCAAGGAAAGCATTTAACATCTCACGAGCAACGCTGAAGGACTATGTTAAAAAGAACACGAAGAAAACATTTTTCATAAATGGCCTTCAAGTAATTCATTGTAGGGAAAGTGTTTGGTACGTTTAGAAAGGAAAAATATATTAAAATTAATTGTTCTTTACATAAATTTTTGTGGTGAACGAAATTACGAGCACATTTTTGGTAGCTTAGTTTTTGTACTATTTATGTTTATGTCAAATATTGACTGCCTTACCTTATAACAGTTCCATTGTAACTTGCCCGTAAATGGACAGTATATTCAGTAATTATATAAATATATATACTACGCCAATTTCTAGCCTTGCCCATAATATTCCTGAATTTCTACAAGTCCATATCTGCTAAGGGGGTGAAATATGAGCCCCCTACCATATTATGTGGCAGGAGGGGTTCATTTAGGTGAAAATGTAGTAAGCAGTTTGGGCTATGCTGACGACTTGGTCTTAATGGCAGATTGTACCCAAGGACTGCAGTTTAATATCTCGGAACTTGAAAATAGGTGCAATGAGTATGGTATGAAAATTAGCTTTTCCAAGACTTAATTGATGTCAGTAGGTGAGAAATCCAAGAGAACTGAATGTCATATTGGGGATACAAATCTGGAACAGGTAGATAATTCCAAGCATTTAGGATCTATGTTCTCCAAGGATGGTAGTATAGTAAGATTGAATCAAGGTGCGGCAAAGCTAACACAGTGAGCTCGCAGATGCGATCAGCAGTATTCTATAAGAAGGAAATCAACTCCCGGACGAAACTATCTTTACATCGGTATGTTTACAGACCAACATTGCTTTAAGGGAGTGAAAGCCGGGTAGACTCAGGAAATCCTTTTCATAAATTATAAGTAACAGACATGAAAGTAGCGAGAATGATTTCTGTTACAAACAGATGGCAACAATGGCAGCAGGATAGTCGGAATGAAGTGATTAAGGATAAGTTAAGAATGAACTCGATGGATAAGGCTATAAGGCGTAAACCGGCTTCGATGGCGGGGTCATGTGAGGCGAATGGTGAGGGATAGGTTACCCAGGAGAATAATGGACTCTGTTATTGAGGGTAAGAGAAGTAGAGAGAGACCAAGACGACGATAGTTAGGCTCAGTTTCTAACGATTTAAAAATAAAAGGTATAGAACTAAACGAGCCCAAAGAACTAGTTACAAATAGGGGAATGTGGCGGTGATTAATAAATTCAGAGGCTTGCAGACTGAACGCTGAAAGCCAGAAGAGTCTATAATGAACATGTATGTATGTATGTATGTATGTATGTATGTATGTATGTATGTATGTATGTATGTATGTATGTATGTATGTACGTATGTATTTTGAATAATTATATTGTTCATATGCAGTCTCACCTCAATGGATTGGTGGTTATTAGGAAACTATAGAGTTGACAATCCTATAAATTTAGGAACCAATCAATTACTGTGTCATGTATCACATGCCAATGCTGCTATTATAAAGACAGGTGAGTCGACCAAAGAACGAAAATAATTATTACGTAGACATTTGGAAATAAACCACCCTGAATGTAAGGACAACGAAATGTGTGGATATCTTAGTGAAAAGTGGGAAAACCGACAATGAAATGCGATGGTCTGCAATGTGCTGAAGCTTATCAACAGTAACATTAAACTGACTTCACCTTCCGGTGGGGGCGGTAAAATAACACCCACGATATCCCCTGCCTGTCGTAGTAGGCGACTAATAGGGCCTCAGGGGCTCTGAACTTGAGAGCGTGGGTTGGCAACCTCGGAACCCTTCGCTGAGTACAGGCGTTGCTTCCACTTACCTGTGCCACACTCCTCTATTCCATCTATCCTATCCGACCTCCCTTGGTCAACTCTTGTTCTTTTCCGACCCCAACGTTATTAGAGCATTCGAGGGCAAGGGAGACATTGATTTTCACGCCCTTCTTGGCCCTTGTCTTTCTTAGGCCGATATCTTCATATTTCGAAGTGTCGGATCCCTTCCACTTTTTTCTCTGTGATTAGTGCTATAAAGAGGATGGTTGTCTAGTTGTACTTCCTCTTAAAACAGTAATCACCACCATCATAAACATTACACTGGCTGACTATTGTTAGTTGAGGTAGGCCTATCCTTTGTCTCCGTGGCTGCCGCTATATCCGCTAGATGGCATTATTGCTGCAATTATACAAAAACTACCCCATCAAGGAAGAGTGTGACAGCTAGTACTTCATAATATCGTCTTCTGAGGGTTAACATAACATGGGCCGATGACCTAGATGTTAGGCCCTTAAAACAACAATCATCATCATCATTAACATAACATATTAGATTCTCACCCGACTGGCCTAGGTTCGATTACTGACTCCACCTCGAAATTAAAACTAATTTGAGGGATTGGAACAGGGTACACTCAGCCTCATGTAACCTAACTGAGTGGAGAGGATGATTAAATTTCCACATTCGGGCATCCTAGAAATCAGGGCCGGATTAAGGGTGGGGCTAAAGGGGCTGCAGCCCCGGGCCCCGCATGCCAAGGGGCCTGCTGCTCCACCTCCGTGCAAGTATATGAATATTTACGCTCGTAAAATATCGAACACGTACCCTTCCTTCCTTCCTTCCTTCCTTCTTATAAGCTGTCCGGAGACACGAATCCTCGCTACTTGCGCACTGTAATTATTGTAAAGGTTATTGTTGACGAAAATTTAAATCTGGCAGCTTGCGAGTACGGCAGAGGGGGAAGGGGTCTAGGAAGTGAGTGGGAGGGGGACAGGGGAAGCATGGTGGAATGCGCATGTTATACTATATCTTTGCATCAGGAAGAGAACTTCCAGTTCACCTCTGATTATTGAACCACTCGTAAGGTCTTGTAAAATGGATAAAAACATCCTAGTGGTGCCAAAAAACGTAAATTAAAAGAACAACATTTCAAAGAAATTGAACAGTTGCCGAAAATATCAACATTTTTGACAGGAAGTCTACAAGTGCATCGACGACTGAAGAGACTGTTACTGGTGAATTGGAATCTTCTACAGATAAGCGAATAGTGTAATATCTAAGTCTGCTGTTTTAAGAGAGATTAGGTCTTTACGGAATTGGAAAGCATGAGCATTAGGAAGATGGTTTTAGGAACAATGAAAGGGAATCCTAATGTGCATTTTAAACTTCAGTCACATTATATGGAGTACTCGGAGTCGTGAAAAATAAATTGCCGATCGCGTTCCTTGACTGGTAGCAATAATGACTGCCACCCTCGAAGACCTAGGTACCTTCCCTGGCGCTGCCGGGGGGGGACCTTGGTTACGAAGAAGGGACCCCACATTTTTAAATAGCCCAGGGCCCCCAAACACCTTAATCCGGCACTGCTAGAAATGTTTCTCCACTGAGCAAGTGGCCGTGCGGTTAGAGTCGCGTAGCTGTGAGCTTGCATTTGGGAGATAGTGGGTTCCAGCCTCACTGTCTGCAGCCTTGAAGATGGTTTTCCGTGACTTCTCATTTTACACCAGGCTAATGCTATGACTTTACCTTAATTAAGGCCACGGCCGCTTCCTTCCCACTCCTAGCCCTTTCGTATCCCATAGTCGCCAAAGACCTAGTCTATCTGTGTCGGTGCGACGTTAAGCAAATTGAAAAAAAAAAGTTTCTCCGTGGTTTCTCACGTAAACCCTTGGGAATAGCGAGCTGGTATATAAAACTAAGCAAAGGATTATTCCTCCAAAATCCTATATCCTATTAATTACAAGAATGCATTCCAATACAAGCAACATATCTACACAGGTTATTAGAATGTTACACTTATTCAAAGGACTTGTGATCAAAATGCCTCAAGCCTCTTGTATTACGCAGCTGCACCAACGACGACAACCTGCCGAAGAACCAGGATTCTGCCTGCAATACGCTCCTAAAGCGCAACAAAACAGTCTCATACTAGAGCTGGGAAATCGTAGCACTTAGTTTCGGTCTGGGGAATTTTTCAATTACTTGGCGCATACCGAAAATCATATACGAACAGTCCTTCTGTGATCAGAAGCCACACTGTATTTCTGAACCATTGATCGCATCCTCCTTTTAGAAATGCCAGCGAATAACGTGTCTGGTATACTGATCAATGAAATACCTCCCTAGTTCTTACAATCCTTCCTGTTTCCTTGCTTGTAAATAAGTGCAATTACTGCTTTCGATCAATTAGATATTACCTTACTTGCATTCCATGCTAATCCTATTAATCTATGAAGCAATTGTATCTCTGCCTTCCCACTACATTTCACAATTTCAGGTCTAATTTCATTTATTATTGCTGCCTCTTGACAATGCAGTTTATTTACGATACTTTTCCACTTGTTCGAGCGTGATGTCACTGCCATCACTGTTCTTCTCCTCGTGAACTCGACTGTTCGTGACTTCAACAGAAAGTCGTGAAATAATAATAATAATAATAATAATAATAATAATAATAATAATAATAATAATAATAATAATAATAATAATAATAATGTTATATGTTTAACGTCTCGTACGTTCTACAGATTCTGATAGCCACCAAAAAACAAAAAAGAAGTCTTCTCCGTACAGACCATGAAGGCCCTTGGAGGGACTCCCACTATTCGTAACCTTGGCACTTGGTGAAGTAGAGCAAGGCCAGTCTAGGGAGGTCAAGACACGAATGTTACTCAAGGACTGACCTCGGAGTAAAGTGGTTAGCTCTACCCCGGGCCGCCTTTCCCCCCAGGGTTTAACCTGGTACTCATTTTGGTGTAGGCTGAGTAAACCCCAGGGTCATGTGCACCCGTAAGAGACACCAGGGTTTTGGAATTTTGTTCCCTGGGGTTTCTTAACGTAGGTAGAGTAAGAGGTAGGGATCACACGCAGGTCTACCCTCCACGCTTGGACGTCGGTGACGTCATTGAGAACCCTCAGCGCCTTGTCTTCTGTATGAGGTAATACATAGCTGTGAGCTAACCTGTTTTAGCCACAAGTTAGAGATAAGATAACTTCGTAGATATTTTAACATCGCCTCAGAAAAGGCACTCCACTTCACGAGTGTTGCCAACTTAGCGGATTTTCCGCTTAATTTAGCGGAATTAGAAGACTGTCGGCAGAGAAATATATCACTTAGCGGACAGAGGAATTTTTGGCGGAATTCTAAATTTATTACAGCGGAATTTAGCGTTTTACCCATTTTACTTTTTTAAACAATTTTGTACTCCAGTCTTTCTCCAAGCTATTCCGTATTTCTTATCAGGACCTAGCAGTCACATTAGGAAAACATGTTATTTGGATTTGATGTTATGAGATCATGGTATCATGAATTTTTAATGCGAGGGGAAAGGGTACTTTTCTCTTAGTTGACAAATGACGACAGATAATGAAACTGTGAGAGAGTAGCATTTATATTTGTGCTATGAAGGAAGACCGTTTAATGATCTGGCCTGTTTGAGTGTGGCCCTTGATGTAGGGGATTTACCTAGTTTGCACCCGGCACTAAAACGCCTACAAGTTTTAGCTCGCCGGCTCGCAGACAGGGGGTTAATCCCAGTGAAACTCACAGATCAGGTGAGTGCAGACATTTATTATTATTATTATTATTATTATTATTATTATTATTATTATTATTATTATTATTATTGCCCATTTGTATTGCTCATTATTTGGGATCGGATTTCTTGGCGGAATTTTAGCGGATTTTTAGTAGTATTTAGCGGATCTTGAAAATATAAGTTGGCAACACTGCACTTCACTATAGGCCTTGTGCGAATGGATGGTGATGCGCTCTGGCGGCAAACGTGGAGTTCCTAATTGGGAGAGCAGTGCTTGTTTGCTCTATTGTTGCATATGGTTTGCATTGACATTAGCTTCTATCTTCTGTAATAAATAGGGACCTTAAGGTAAGTGAAGTGCTTTGTGTGGAGTGTGGAACTTTATGAAGCTGAGACTTTGAAGTAGAGAAAAGAGGAAGAAAGAAGACTAGAAGCATTTGAAATGTGGATCTGGCGGAAGATGGAGAAAATCAGCTGGCAGGAAAGAGTAAGGAATGAGGAAGTATTAAAAAGAGTGGGTGAAGGAAGGACAGCGATATTGGAATGCATTCAAAGACGGAAGAAAAATTGGTTAGGCCACTGCTTGGGACGAAAATGTTTAATAACCGAAGCATCGGAAGGGAAGATAAAAGACAAACTAAAGAGAGGAAGGAAGAGATATCAGTTAGTGGACAGTGTAAAGGTGAATAGAAGCTATTGCAAGACAAAGATAATGGCTGAAGACAGAACAGCGTGGAGAATTCATGCGAAGACCTGCCGATAGGCAGACCACCAGTGATTATGATGATCTGAAATATGACGTCCAATAGTGATTGTGGTTGCACTATTTCTAACAGTAACAACAATTTATTATTGTTCCGGGAGGTGGATGTAATTTCAAGTACAGCAACTCTCCTCCTGGAACTCAGTCTTTTTCAAGTTTCCGAACGACAAACAAAATGTGATCAGGCGGAAAGTGCGCACTAAATCTTTGAAACGAAATACGAAGGTTAAAAACTGAGGACACTTACGAACAATTTCAGTATTTACATCCATTATTATTATTATTATTATTATTATTATTATTATTATTAATCGATACGGCCACCTGTGGGCCACGTTTACACAATCTTCCTTCTGTCACGCAGACTGATACCCTTCTCTTTACACTCTTGCCAAAGATTCTTGAGTCTTTGACTACTTCTTGCTCGTTCTTCCACCGAGATGTTCCGTGGCTTCACATGTTGCTCTTAAGACACATCCCTCAATCCCGTAACCTTCTTCCTAAATGATGTTCTTTCTTTTATATCCTCCTCCTTGATACCTATTTCTGCCAAGTCAATGTGCACGTGTGTAAGCCATCCCGGTTGTTTTTTCCACCTTTCCTGCAGAAGAAGTATCCTGTTGGCCAATCTCTCAGGGTTCATTCTTTTGATATGTCCATAAAACGTCAGTCTCTTTTTTCTCATCACAGTCGTGATTCTTTCTACTGTCTTGTAGAGCTCCAAATTCGATCTTAACCGGAATGTGTTTGGGTCACTCGTCGACTTTCTAGGGCCTAAGATTTTTCGCAAGAATCTTCTTTCTCTTTCTTCAAGGACTGGGTCAGCCATCCTCGTCAAGGTTTCTGCTCCATAAAGGCACTCTGTTCTAACCACTGTGCAGTAATGTTTTAACTTGGCCTGAATTGAGAGAGACTTGGACTTATAGGTGTCATGACATAGTCTGAATGCTAACTCCATCCTTCTCACCCTCTCCTTTAATCCCTCCTTTTCATCTCCATTGGGGGTGAGTATTTCTCCCAGGTATTTAAATTTTTGCACACGCTGGATATCCCCATACAATGTAACAAGTCTGTCCGTTTCGCCTTTTTTTACAGAATCCATGAATGCTGTTTTTTCGAAAGAGATTCTTAACCCTGTTTTGACTGCAACATTTTGTAGTTCTTCGACTTGTTTCTTGGCAGTTTGACGGTTGCCTGTAAAAAGGCAATCCAACATCATCGCATTTTTTCCACAACCTATCTTTACCCCATTCTTCATTCCAATTTCAGTCATTCTCAGCCTCCATTCCCTAATAACTTTTTCTAAAATGCAATTAAAGAGTAGTGGAGAAGGGCTGTCTCCTTGCCTCAAACCCGTTTTTATCTCAAATGGATTTGAGAGTTCGCCCATAAATTTGACTTGAGAAAAAGTGTTTGTAAGAGATTGCCGAATTATGGCCACAGATTTCTCATCCACTCCAAACTCCTGCAGAACGTTCATGAGCACTCCACGATCTACGGAATCATATGCCTTTTTGAAATCAACGAAGGTTATGATTGTCCTCTTCTCATTTCTCATTGATCTTATTTTTATAAATGATTTTAGAATATAAATCTGCTCAGCACATGAACGCCCTTTCCTGAACCCTGCCTGGTATTCAGCAATTTGTTTATCTAGATGTGTTTCAAGTCTCCGCTGCAATGCTTTGGATAGAATTTTGTATGCTATAGGAAGAAGAGAGATACCTCTGTAGTTGTTGACGTTAGTTTTGTCCCCTTTTTTGTGTAAAGGATGAATGAGTGCATTTTTCCAATCACTTGGTATTTCTTCTTTTTCCCAAATAAAAGCGAATAATTCCTCTAGTTTTTCCACTATATTTTCACCTGCAAACTTGAATAACTCTGCAGTAATTGAATCTTTCCCAGGAGCTTTGTTGTTTTTTAGTTGCTTAATAATGTCCCTAATTTCTTCCTTATTTGGTGGTAATGAATCCTTCAACTTGAATTGAGGCTCTCCAAACAGCAATCCATCTTCGGGAGGTTCACAGTTCAGAAGATTTTTGAAATAGTTGGCCAGATACTCGCAATTCTTCTTGTTCACTTTTAAAACATAGATTACCAGGGGAGAATTTTTTGATTTTGTTTTTAAACCTTCTATAGAAATCTCTTGTGTTGTTTCTCTTGAAATCTTCTTCTATGTTGTGCAGCTGTTCTTTCTCGTACTTTCTTTTCGTATTCCGAAGAATTTTTGCTGTGTGTTTCCGTTGTTCCTTGAAGTCTTCGAAATTCTTGTGATTAGTACACCATTTATTCCACGCTTTAGACCTTTCCTGTAAGGCTACTTCACAATCGTCATTACACCATGGATGTTTCTTCTTTTTGGCGATCATTATAGTCTTTTCAGCTGCTTCTTGTATCCTCCTTGCCATTTCGTCCCAGTTCGAAGATTCCAAGACCTCAAGCTCTCGTTTATAGTTCTCAACAATCTCTTGGTTTATCTTGAGTTCATCAGTTCGATATTTCTTGATTTTGGGTGAAGGTCTCTTGAAGGACTTTGGAATAAATCTTATCTTGACTCTAACAAGGTAGTGGACAGAATCTATGTTTGCACCTTTTTGCACTTTTTGCACTTTAACGTTCAAAATCTCTGCAGGGTTCGATGTGGCTACATGGTCTATTTGGAAGTCCCCTAACATGGGATTTGGTGAACGCCATGTCATTAATGTCTTCCTTTCTTTCTTGAATTGGGTGGACATTAACTTGAGGTTGAATGCTTCACACACTTCAATAAGCCTTTCCCCATTTCTATTGGTTCTTATATGCCCAGGATAACTGCCAACTATTTTTCTGTATTTTCTTTCCTTGCCAACTTGAGCATTAAAATCACCCATTAATATTTTAATCATATGTTCCGGAGTTTCCAACAACTCTTTTTCCAGAATTTCCAGAATTTCCAGAATTCTTCAACTTTATCTGGATTTTTCTTGTTGTCCTCATTAATAGGTGCATGCCCATTGAAGATAGCATATGATTTGTTTCCACTCTTCAAGGTTAAGATGGAAAGCCTAGGGGAAGGTGATCGAAAATCAATGATTGCATCTATAATTGAATTGTGAACAAAAAATGCTGTTCCTAGAATTGAAGGTGATTTTCTTTTATTACCCATTTTATATTCCCTGATCGCTGGCTGACCCTTTATTATCTTGTACTTGCCCATCATAGATACTTCATTTGATGGGAATCTTGTTTCCTGTATAGCGAGTAGCTTGATCTGATATCTCTCCAGTTCTTTGATAAGTTCCATCTGTTTACCGACTCTTAGGAGGGTATTGACATTCACTGTACCAAAGAAGTGTTTTTTCTTAGTCCTGATCTTGCGGGGTGAGGGATCCTCCGACTGATCCCAACATGATGGTGCAGGGCCCCCAGAATCCAATGCCCTGTTTAGACCAGACTCTAACTGGCCCCGGATTTTACCGGCTGGGGTAGTTTACGATGTGCGTTGTACCATCATGGTAGACTGTGTGAATCATTTCACATGAGGGTGGAACCCGTAGGTCCCACAACAATTAGAACCAGATTGGTAAGACCTGGAGCATGCTTAAACAGCCGACCCTGACCTGGATACAGACGCTGACCACAACACCGCCCGCTGCGGGATCAGACATGTGTGGATTTACATTTCAAAGATAGTTCTTCCACCTTCTTCACCGTTGGGATCCAAATTCCTCATTCGCTGCTGAAGCTGTTGACTATCTTCGTGAATGCTTTTTATTACTATCCCAAAAAGCAAGGATGCCTCTTCCGCCAGTTCCGCCGTACCAATGATCTTCATCTCCGCCTTCACTGCCGTTGAGGTTACATCCATTATTTTGTAAAATGAATGCTTTGAAGAGATTCTGCCAGCCCTGTGTATGTAGGCCTACTTAGATTACTTCTGACATCAAATTCAAACAGTAAATGGGAATTACTAGAAAGAAAAATACATTGCTGAGTGTTACAAAAGACTAAAATTAAGGCATGACATTGACAACACATCCGAAAATTTCACAGGTATTAATGGTCTGTTTGATTATTGACGTAAGTGCACGGGCTAGTAAGATCATTTTAATACCATGTTTTGCTTTTATGGACACTTGATAGACAATGGGCGAAAATATCATACAGGTTTCTGTAACTTCTGTATCTCTTCACCTTTCACATATCTCTGTTCTCGAGCACGCATTGGTTTTTACCACTATTGCAAGCACGTAGTTTTTGGAAGAATCTCTCTCACTATTTACAAATAAACACAAGGCAACAATGACCTTGCACCTTTCTGACAAGCCTGACTTACATAGGCAGCTCCCAGGTAACAAACATCTCTGAGTCAGCCTGAAAAATATTTGTATACAGAAAATGTGTTAATGTCTTTGAAGAGTGCGGTGTTTTGAAATTAGATAGTATTCGTATTTCTGATTTTAAACTTACAGCGTGGTTGCAGTGAATTAATAAATGGAAGTATGCGACAAAACTGATTTATTTATCTTCACAACACACGGTGATTTATTAATATTTGTCTCCCCTCAACACAGGCTGGATATTTCTCCCTATCTTTCTTCTGCGTGAAACATATCGGGATTGTCATTCAACTGCTCTCCTTTCTTTACTGTAGAATCCTCGAAATAAGCCAGGTTCCATTTCACAATCTCATCGAAATGCTGCCTGGGCTAATGATAGTCGACTACGTGCGTTCGCTACTCTCCCGTCTAGGTTCGCCTTTCCTTGCCGCTAGGGGCGCCACGACTACCAAACAACTTCATTCGCACACGGCCTGTTACATTCGAGTAATAATAGCAGGTCAAATACAGCGTCAATCAAGCAGCGTTTCTGACGTATTTCGATCTGTATAAAAGGTTGTAACAACGCTAAGACTGAGATCGCAGTGGAATGGCCATTCCATATGTTCATGTTCTCAACAGCTATTATAACAATCACAAGGGGGCTCTAATTGTTACAGACTCGAACATTATAGCTTGATGACTGCAAGAAGTATGTCCGTTGTTACAAACAATATTAGGAAACTATATACATTGTCAACAACTCAAACAGCATATATTAGGAAACTATAACTGTCCACAACACAAACAGTACAGTAAATGTTCTCCTCCAAGTGCCAGGAACTCACAAATTCAACGTTAACATTAGATAGGCTATATAAATTAATGAGTCTGTATATTAACATTCTTAGCGCTTGTTTCATATACAATATAATAAACTGCCTTTCATAAAAATTTAACAAGTGTGTTATACACAAAGAATAATGCTGTATTGTCATACACACTTATTTATAGCATGAGTGAAATTTCTTAGTTTTTCTTCTATCTTTATCGGTATTGTATTCACTGAAACCCGGTCTCCTGAATGCCTTACTTTAAAGAGTTCCTTCGAATAAAGGAACGACTTCTCACGAAGCAGCTTGCAAACTCATAAATTTCGAGGAATTTCTTCGTCAGGATATCCGTAAGGTTTGTGATGATGTTAGCACCCTCTTTCAGTTTTCTCCCGTGGTAAAGTGTGAACTCTTTTTCAATCTGCACTACCGTGGTGTGCCATCTCTCTGTAAGCTGCATCAAACTGTCTCTAGATGTCTTTGAAATCTTATTTACACCCCTTGAAGGCTGACCTGTTTTCTCTCCATAATCGCTTTCTATATCGAGGTTCTTGTTCTTTACCCTAAAAACTATATAGCCAGTGAAGTCTTCAAGCAGCTCATCACGATGCTTGGTTTCGCGACTGTCCTCGAGCTCTTCCACTAGCTCTTCAAGGGCTTTAACTAACCCTTCCTCATCCTCCGGTAAAGAATAGGATGTTGTGGGCTCAACGCTGGTCTTAGACTGGCACGCGATATTCGAGTTTTGATCAACTTCATTAGTAGCATATAACATATTTGGACGTAATGTTTTATAATCTTCCAGAGAACAGTTGGAGTTTCTTATCGCCTCGGAAGCATTGAGGCTGAGAAGCAATGATTTCACCCTTAGCGTCACAGCTGTCGGAAGAGGAAAAGAAAACCAACAAACTGTTTTCCAGTCAATGACCGGGTCAGGGATGGAATGAATAAAGCCCCCATTTTGCGGCGAGGATAGGAATTGTGACGGCTGCCGAAGCATGTCGCAAAATACGGACTGAATATTGGCAAACATATTTAAACTTTTCGTCCGGGGGTTTTCTGTTCTTATACGTGAAAAGCCCTAATTCAACTCTATTGAATCTATGTATAGTTCTCTTGTACTGTGTGAGTTGCTGCACAACACGGGTCACGAGTCATGTAACTGTGGGTTTAAACCCCATCGTCGGCAACCCTGAAATCGATTTCTGTAGTTTCTCGTCTTCACACCAAGCAATTACCGAAGTTGAACCTTAAACAAGGCCATGGCCGCTACTTATCCCGTCCTGGCCCATTCCTATGCCAGCTTCGCTAAAAATGTATCTGTTTCATGAGGCGTTTAACACCTGACAAGAAAGAAGGTGGTTTTCCCCTCTACCACTTAACAGTATGCGACTATATAATAAAATATTAAATGCCGACTCTCAGGCAGTAACTAACTAAAATTTTTATTAAAAATTGAATTTCTATCGATGTTCTTATGAAAATATTTCAATTCGCAGATTAACATAATCAAAATGATTGCGTTTAATGATATCTTTATGAAATGCGCTCGGCTCATTGTATCTTACTGATATGGACAGTCCACTAAATTGTTAACATTCCACGTTCCTCTCGTTCTGGAGAAATCTTTCAACCTCTACGTCATTGACACACTCTAGATTTTGTAGGGAAAGAAAACCGAGGGAGACCATAGAAAGAAAATCGGTTAGAATACTCCATTTCTAATCCCGATTTTTCCAGTGTATTTTCAGTATCAAACCCAATTTCATCTTTTTATTTAACTGCACTGGTTTTGTTCTGTCTTCATGTTGTAACAACAGTGTCAAAGATGTGAATATACAGAATGTACCCGTGATGAAAATGAAAACCTACAACCTATTTTCCAGTCAGTGACCGGGTTAGGAATGGAATGAATGAAGCCCCCATCTTGCGGCGAGGATAGGAATTGTGCCGGCTGCCGAAGCCTTTCGCACTCCTCTGGGGCAATGATTGATGACTGACAGATGAAATGAAATGATATTGGAGAGTGTTGCTGGAATGAAAGATGACAGGGAAAACCGGAGTACCCGGAGAAAATCCTGTCCCGCCTCCACTTTGTCCAGCACAAATCTCACATGGAGTGACCGGGATTTGAACCACGGAACCCAGCGATGAGTGGCCGACGCGCTACCGCCTGAGCCACGGAGGCTACTCTACGCATGATTATGTTACAAACTTTCAGGGATGATGGAGGACGGCAAATGGATAAATTTGAGATCAGGAACCATATTCCGGAAATGATCGAGTCAAAATGTATTAATAATTAATTGTTTCGATAATGTATTCATCCTCCCCCCCTAAATGCAGCAGTGTACATAGTGGTGCTCAGAAATGTACTACCCACATTCGTGGAGCACATCCCACTTGCCCTTCGTCAACGAATGTGGTTCCAACATTGGGAGCCCCACCTCACTTTGGACTGAGGGTTCATGAACACCTGGATCAGACATAAGCTGCAAGGTGGATAGGAAGAGGAGGTCCTGTTTCGTGGCCCGCTCATTCGCCTGATCTCACCCCACGTAATTTCTTCTTAAGCGGCCATGTGAAAAGCCCCGTGTATGAGACACCTCTCGAGACTGAAGAGGATCTCTTGGCAAGAATTATCGCTGCCTGTGACGCTGTACAACCTCACTCTTGCCATCTTGATGGGCTTTTTAATTGTAATTGTAATTGTAATTTTAATTGTAATAAATGTGTAATATTGTTCCTTCAGTGAAAGTTTTATTGTATAGTCATCATCATCATCATCTGTTTACCCTCCAGGTTCGGTTTTTCCCTCGGACTCAGCGAGGGATCCCACCTCTACCGCCTCGAGGGCAGTGTCCTGGAGCTTCAGACTCTTGGTCGGGGGATACAACTGGGGAGAATGTTCAGTACCTCGCCCAGGCGGCCTCACCTGCTATGCTGAACAGGGGCCTTGCGGGGGATGGGGAAGATTGGCAGGGATAGACAAGGAAGAGGGAAGGGAGCGACCGTGGCCTTAAGTTAGGTACCATCCCGGCATTTGCCTGGAGGAGAAGTGGGAAACCACGGAAAACCACTTCCAGGATGGCTGAGGTGGGAATCGAACCCACCTCTACTCAGTTGACCTTCCGAGGCTGAGTGGACCCCGTTCCAGCCCTCGTACCACTTTTCAAATTTCGTGGCAGAGCCGGGAATCGAACCCGGACCTCCGGGGGTGGCAGCTAATCACGCTAACCACTACATCACAGAGGCGGACTTTATTGTATAGTACTGAATCAAAATCTCAAAAGACTATTATTACCGCATTTAAGTTGGTAAACTGTCAACCTCTACCTCTCTGTGGAAATTCGCTAAGAGAGCAGAAAAAACTTACCATTTTGTGACTTTTTTTTTTAAGTTTTGATGTATATACCTGCCCCCCCCCGCTATATCCCATAAACCCGGATACTGTTTGTTGTCTGTACATTTTTTTTGGCCCCGCACGTTTAATTCCCAATCGCCGCTACTGTCTGCAACCGCCGACGCAGTTGTGAGATGAAATTAATCGGTGTTAAGGAGGCTGAGGTGCACAATTGAACGTTATTTACTGTTGTGATTATTTCTATTCGAAATATATTCATACCACATGAAAGTAACACCTTATATCTTACCAACCTATTCCTGTACTTTTATCACATTCTCTATTATTATCACCCATAAATACAGTACTTACTTTCCATACATAAGACAAATAAAAAAGGGTCATTGTCCGGCTAACAACCAGAAAGCATGACCAGCTAAGAATGAAGCATTCGTACAGAAGAGTGCGGTACTATGCTCTTGCGACAGATGCTGACATCTGTACGGAGTGAAGGGAACCAAGTACACGCTCGCTCTTAAACGCATTTGACCCCGCACCGGTCAGGACTGGATCGAGAAAGCTACTTGTTCCTCCCAACAGTGCCATCGTACGGCTATTATTCAAACTAATTGCAGACTATAATGCATCAGCCTGGAGGACTGATCTAATGAACACATTCTTAATGCCGTAGATTAACATTTAGTGTATCATCTGGGAAGCAATTTCCACATGGTATTCAGGCGACAGAAAACGTTATTTGAAATATTATTTATTCGGATCCTAACAAGAGATTATTTTCGCATATGTGGTGTGAGATCTTAATAATAATATCAATTCAACTGTAATTGATTTTAAGAGAAAATTCTGAATGTATGGGACGTTTGATACCAAAAGCACAGAGAGGACGAAAGAATGGTTATGACTCATGTAGGCCTATAATAAAAGCAAATCGGAGAAATTTCCGTACATGCCATGAAGGCCTTGGAGTGGCGGAAGGTAAAGGCTCCCACCATCCATCAGCTCGTGTATAATAGTGACATTTATTACGGTAATTTTAGTGGATGGTGCGTCGTTTTGGGTGACCACCTCCATTTTGAAGACTGAGGGACATGTCACAGCATAAAACTGTACAATATTTCAATCCTCTTTCTTTTCCTTTCTTCACTTGTCTTCTATTATACTGTCTTTATTCGGTCGGTCGGTCGGTTTCTCTCTCGAACTCAGCCACCTCTACCACCTCTACCGCCTCAAGGGCAGTGTCCTGGAGCGTGAGACTTTCGGGCGAGTATTACAACTGGGGAGGAGGAACAGTACCTCCCCCAGGTGGCCACGTCTGCTATGATGAACAAGGACCTTGTGGAGGAATGGAAGTAAGTTAGTTACCATTCCGGCATTTGCTGGAAGAGAAGAGGGAAACCACGGATATCCTCTTCGAGGATGGCTGAGGTAGGAATCGAACCCTCCTCCACTCAGTTGACATCCCGAGGCTGAGTGGACTCGGTTCCAGCCCTCGTACAACCTCTTACAACTTTTCAAATTTCGTGACAGAGCCGGGAATCGAACCCGGGCCTCCGGGGGTGGCAGTTAATCACGATAACCACAACACCATAGAGGCGGACTGGTTCTATTATCTTTCTTTCTTATTCTGCTTACCCTCCAGGGTTGGTTTTTCCCTCGGACTCAGCGAGGGATCTCACCTCTACCGCCTCAAGGGCAGTGACCTGGAGCGTGAGACATTGGGTCGGGGATACACCTGGGGAGTAGGACCAGTACCTCGCCCGGGTGGCCTCACCTGCTATGCAGAACTGGGGACTTGTGGGGGATGGAAAGATTGTAAGGGATAAACAAGGAAGAGGTAAGCGGTCATGGTCTTAACTTAGGTACCATCCTGGCATTTGCCTGGAGGAGAAGCGAGAAACCACGGAAAAACACTTCGAGGATGGCTGAGGAGGGAATCGAAGCCCCCTCTACTCGTTGACCTCCCGAGGCTGAGTAAACCCCGTTCCAGCCCTCGTACCACTTTTAAAATTTCGTGGCAGAGCCGGGAATCGAACCCGGACTTCTGGGGGATACAGTTAATCACACTAACCACTACACCACAGAGGCGGACTTTGGTTCTATTGTAAAGTCTTGATTTTATATTTGATATGCTGGCTATGTGGCAAATGCTGTGGCTGTACCTTAATTAAGGCCACGGCCGCTTGTTTCCTATTCCTAGGCCTTTCCTATACCATCTTCGCCATAAGACCTATCTGTATCGGTGCGACGTAAAACAAATAGCAAAGAAAGCTTCCTTCCCAGTCTTAGCCCTTTCCTGTCCCATCGTCCCCATAAGACACATCTGTGTCGACGCGACGTAAAGCCAACAGCAAAAAAAAAAAAAAAAAAAAAAATACTGACCAACGCTGGGTGATTTAAAAAGTATCGGAATGCAGTGCTTACCCTCATGTTTCGGGATGGATTGCCACCCCATCTGCTGCATAGTACTATGTAAGGACACAGGAGGGATAGCTCCAAGAAGTAAATCTCCATGTATTTTTGCTGTGGCACAAACCTGGAAGGAAATCGTGTTGAGGTAAACTTTTCTTTTTACAAGTTGCCTTACGTCGCAGGCGACAATGGGATAGAAAAAGGCTAGGAGTGGAAAGAAAGTGACCGTGACCTTAATTAAGGTAGAGCCCCAGCATTTGCCTGGTGTGAAAATGGGAAACCACGGAAAACCGTCTTCAGGGATGCCGACAGTGGGGTTCGAACTCAGTATCTCCCGAATAGTGGATACTGAATACTAAGCGACTGCAGCCATCAAGCTCGGTTTGAGATAAACGTAGATACACTGGTCTGCGACTATTCTGCTGTCTTCATGAAAATGAATTATTTATATGGAAAACGAGTCGATGTTTTCGAAAATGTCAACGGTCCTGTTTTGTCCTAGGACGTAATTTTAAAACAGTTCTATTTTATCTTCATGTGAACTCATTGGATGAAGCTGTACGCATAAACCGGCTTCGCGTGGTGGGGTCATGTGAGGAGAATGGAGGAGGATAGGCTTCGTGGGAGAATAATGGACTCTCTTATGGAGGGTAGGAAACGTAGAGGGGAGCCAAGACGGATGGTTACGCTCATTCCCCAGCTATTTAAAGATAAGAGGTATAGAACTACACGAGACCGCAGTACTAGTTACAAATGGAGGATAATGGCGGCGGTTAGTAAATTCACAAAGGCTTGAAAGCTAAACGCTGAAAGGCGTCTATTTTGAAGATGTATGTACGTAACTGAGCTGAGTGGCTCAGAGGTTGAAGCGCTGGCCTTCTGACCCCAACCTGACAGGTTCGATCCTGGCTCAGTCCGGTGGTATTTGAAGGTGCTCAAATACGTCAGTCTCATGTCGGTAGATTTACTGACACGTAGAAGAACTCCTGCACGACAAAATTCCGGCATCTCGGCGTCTCCAAAAACGAAGAAAAGTACCTAGTTACTAGGATGTAAAGCCATTATTATTATTATTATTATTATTATTATTATTATTATTATTATTTGTGTATTTGTACCGAGAGATTTTGGCGTGCGGTTAGGGTCGTGCAGCTGTGAGATTTCATTCGGGAGATAGTGGGTTGGAACACCACTGTTCGCAGCCCTGAAGATGGTTTTCCGTGGTTTCCCATTTACAGACAAGGCAAATGCTTTACCTTAATTAAGGCCATGGCTGCTTCCTTCCCAGTTCTAGCCCTTTTGTATCCCATCGTCGCCATAAGACCTATCTGTGTCGGTGCGACGTAAAGCAAACTGTACAAGAAATACATAGGTATGTATGTATGTATGTATGTATGTATGTATGTATGTATGTATGTATGTATGTATGTATGTACACTGACTGACAGTGACAATGCAACACCAAGGAGGAGTGGTTCGAAAGGGATGAAAGTTGGGGAAAAAACAGAGACGGCACGGACGAATAATTGATGTTTATTTCAAACCGATATGCAGGTTACACAATGCGCACGGCATCAACTCAGTAGGATGTAGGACCACCGCGAGCGGCGATGCACGCAGAAACACGTCGAGGTACAGAGTCAATAAGAGTGCGGATGGTGTCCTGAGGGATGGTTCTCCATTCTCTGTCAACCATTTGCCACAGTTGGTCGTCCGTACGAGGCTGGGGCAGAGTTTGCAAACGGTGTCCAATGAGATCCCACACGTGTTCGATTGGTGAGAGATCCGGAGAGTACGCTGGCCACGGAAGCATCTGTACACCTCGTAGAGCCTGTTGGGAGATGCGAGCAGTGTGTGGGCGGGCATTATCCTGCTGAAACAGAGCATTGGGCAGCCCCTGAAGGTACGGGAGTGCCATCGGCCGCAGCACATGCTGCACGTAGCGGTGGGCATTTAACGTGCCTTGAATACGCACTAGAGGTGACGTGGAATCATACGCAATAGCGCCCCAAACCATGATGCCGCGTTGTCTAGCGGTAGGGCGCTCCACAGTTACTGCCGGATTTGACCTTTCTCCACGCCGACGCCACACTCGTCTGCGGTGACTATCACTGACAGAACAGAAGCGTGACTCATCGGAGAACACGACGTTCCGCCATTACCTCATCCAAGTCGCTCTAGCCCGGCACCATGCCAGGCGTGCACGTCTATGTTGTGGAGTCAATGGTAGTCTTCTGAGCGGACGCCGGGAATGCAGGCCTCCTTCCACCAATCGACGGGAAATTGTTCTGGTCGATATTGGAACAGCCAGGGTGTCTTGCACATGCTGAAGAATGGCGGTTGACGTGGCGTGCGGGGCTGCCACCGCTTGGCGGCGGATGCGCCGATCCTCGCGTGCTGACGTCACTCGGGCTGCGCCTGGACCCCTCACACGTGCCACATGTCCCTGCGCCAACCATCTTCGCCACAGGCGCTGCACCGTGGACACATCCCTATGGGTATCGGCTGCGATTTGAAGAAGCGACGAACCTGCCCTTCTCAACCCGATCACCATACCCCTCGTAAAGTCGTCTGTCTGCTGGAAATGCCTCCGTTGACGGCGGCCTGGCATTCTTAGCTATACACGTGTCCTGTGGCACACGACAACACGTTCTACAATGGCTGTCGGCTGAGAAATCACGGTACGAAGTGGGCCATTCGCCAACGCCGTGTCCCATTTATCGTTCGCTACGTGCGCAGCACAGCGGCGCACTTCACATCATGAGCATACCTCAGTGACGTCAGTCTACCCTGCAATTGGCATAAAGTTCTGACCACTCCTTCTTGGTGTTGCATTTGCTCTGTCAGTCAGTGTATGTATGTATGTATGTATGTATGTATGTATGTATGTATGTATGTATGTATGTATGTATGTATGTATGTATGTATGTATGTATGTATGTATGAATTGAATGTTCCTACCTTTAAAAGTTGCACTTCAAGCGTATTCGTCTAATAATGTCATCCCACGCCAATTCTCCGCTGACAGTTCGGATCATGGCTCGATGGTTAAATGGTTAGCGTGCTGGCGTTTGGTCACAGGGGTCCCGGGTTCGATTCCCGGCAGGGTCGAAATTTTAACCATAATTGGTTAACTTCTCTGGCACGGGGGCTTCATCACCATTTCATCCTCATCACGACGCGCAGGTCGCCTACGGGATTCAAATCAAAAGACCTGCATCTGGCGAGCCGAACTTGTCCTCGGACACTGCCGGCACTAAAAACCATACGCCATTTCATTTCAGTTCGGCACATACCGCTTAGTCGAAACTCTCGTCCCCGTACTCCCAGCTCTTCCCAGCCCAAAGTTTGCAAATTTTCGTATCACATTCCAGTACAATCGTGCTGCTTCCCTTTCGATCTTTTCCGGTATCAAGTATCAGGTAATCATGATGTGGGTCCTATACATTGGAACCATACTCTAATTGGGGTATTACGGGAGACTTATACAATATTAATGATATTTGCTTTTTCAGTACCACCATAGATAGATAAATAGATTTATTTATCATCAGCAGATTATTTGCCCAATTATAGGTGGTTCAATAAAACAATATATTCAACAGTGGCGTATTCTGTAGTGGTGGGACATTCGATTAATTTTACTGAATCGATTCATTTGATTCCGTTCACGTTACTGAATCAATACAGTGATCCGATCCATGGTACATTAGAGTCACCGTTCCTATTACATCTGTGTAGTGTCTACTGATCAGGCAGCAGCAACATTCAAAGCTCGCTGCTGCCATCTCGTCCTCATTCTCTGATCTGCTTTCCTACGCGTCATCTAGCTTTCAGATTCAGGTGTCTCCTGGCAGCCACCTCTTCGCATCAAATTTTGATGTTATAAAGCCTTTCCCTCACAGTGACAACTCCATAAAATAAGTATATAGAACTAGATGAAAAAATATCTGCACGCACAATCATCAGTGATCTGTATTTAGAGCTGTCGCCGGTGGCAAATTCCCTACCAATTGTTTGCCTATCTCTTCTTAAATGATTTCAAAGAAGTCCGACTCGTTAGCTGAACGGTCAGCGTACTGGCCTTCGATTCAGAGGGTCCCGGGTTCGATTCCCGGCCGGGTCGGGGATTTTAACCTTAATTGGTTAATTCCAATGGCCCGGGGGCTGGGTGTATGTGTTGTCTTCATCATCATTTCATCCTCATCACGACGCGCAGGTCGCCTACAGGCGTCAAATAGAAAGACCTGCACCTGGCGAGCCGAACCCGTCCTGGGATATCCCGGCACTAAAAGCCATACGACATTTCATTTCATTTCAAAGAACATGGAAATTTCATTGTATTCAAGGTAAGTACACAATACAAAACAAATAAGTTAAAAATGAAATGCAGGAAAAAATAGGCACTTGTGCGGTACTATGCATGTTCGTTATATTACAGTACAAAACTGACGTAGTTAATAAAAATAATAATAAGAAGAAGAAGAAGAAAAAGAGAGGAAGAACTGACATAACACAAATTTCATACATTAACTTATGGTTTTCCCTCCGTTCTCCGAAAGTCACATCTCTATTACACTATACAGAATTAGATGTAAAAATAGCTTTGTTCGCAGTAAGTAGCCTACACATTAAATATAAATCAAATAAGTTGCTTTACCCGGCACCGACACAGACTAGCCTTATGGCGACGATGCGCTTGGAGTGGAAAGGAAGCGGCCGTGGCCTTAATTAAGGTACAACACCAGCATTTGCCTGGTGTGAAAATAGGAAACCAGGGAAAACCACCTTAACGGCTGCCGACGGTGGGATTCGAACCCACCATCACCCGAATGTAAACTCATAGCTACGCGACCCTAACCGCATGGCCAACTCGCTTGGTCATCTTTGAAAATATGTCTTTTTCTATCAGTAGAATATTTTTTAAATCATCATAATTTGTATAGGCTACCCGAGATGCAGAGTAGCCCTTTTTATTCAAGTTATTGCGTCAGTCGGCTCTCTTACCCACTATCCACGTACATGGGTGATCTCGTGGTTCGATTGTTGAAGTATTGTGCAATGATGTGACATACGAACTGTGAAAATACTGATCGGTTCTTCCCAATATAAAACAGACAATTACGAGTGGTCACGAGAAAGACTTATAATCATAAGGTAGGCTAGAGAGTTGAGTTGAATTAATTGTCGAATATCAACTGAATTATAATACTGATTCATTAAAATAATAAATAGAAGAACCTAATAACCTACCTACCGAGCTCGATAGCTGCAGGCGCTTAAGTGCGGCCAGTATCCAGTATTCGGGAGATAGTAGGTTCGAACCCCACTGTCGGCAGCCCTGAAAACGTTTATCCGTCGTTTCCCATTTTCACACCAGGCAAATGCTGGGACTGTACCTTAATTAAGGCCACGGCTGCTTCCTTCCCACTCCTAGCTCTTTCCTGTCCCATCGTCGCCATAAGACCTATCTGTGTCGGTGCGACGTAAAATAACTAGCTTGAATCCGGGAGATAGTAGGTTCGAATCCCACTATCGGCAGCCCTGAAGATGGTTTTCCGTGGTTTCCCATTTTCACACCAGGCAAATGCTGGGTCTGTACTTTAATTAAGGCCACGGCCGCTTCCTTCCAACTCCTAGGCCTTTCCTATCCCATCGTCGCCATAAGACCTATCTGTGTCGGTGCGACGTAAAGCCCCTAGCAAAAAAAACTAGCCCCCTAATAACCTACCTCTTTACCACCTAGTTACTTTGGAATTATGTTTTGACTACTTTTTTTTTCTTTTGCTAGGGGCTTTACGTCGCACCGACACAGATATGTCTTATGGCGACGATGGGATAGGAAATGCCTAGGAGTTGGAAGGAAGCGGCCGTGGCCTTAATTAAGGTACAGCCCCAGCATTTGCTTGGTGTGAAAATGGGAAACCACGGAAAACCATTTTCAGGGCTGCCGATAGTGGGATTCGAACCTACTATCTCCCGGTTGCAAGCTCACAGCCGCGCGCCTCTACGCGCACGGCCAACTCGCCCGGTGACCTTTTTAACACGGCAAATAAATCCATCTATTACTTAAACCTCCCTGTAAGAAGAGGACAGTGAATTCAAATGGGTATTATTTTCAGATATGCGGAGAGCGGGAGTCCGTTTTAGCGATTCTTTCAGTGTGCCATCGCTCTGTATGTCTCGCTGCAGCGGAAGTTCGGCTCCCCGCCTATGTCCAGTGTGCAGATAAAATGAATCGTGTGTGTTGTGTCTCACTGATCCGTGAGTGAGTCACTCAGCACTGTCTGCTGCGAGTCAACTGAATCATATGCCGTGAGTTCGCCGTTCCTGTGAATCGATTCACTCGGACACTAGAAAGAATCGATTCACTGCTTCGAATCATACACTCAGTAGCCAACACTACCAAGGCCATCGGAGAACCCCTAACCTCAAATGAGAACGATGTAAATCTAGAGGACATTATAATGTAAGCATCTAACACATTGTTCCATTTACAAATCTTGAACGCAATGAGTTAAAACGTCGCTCGTATTTCTGAGTGCAAGGCATCAGAGAAAGATATTGCAACCCATGCAATCCCATCCCTCTCCCCTCGCCTGACCTCGCACGGCTTGCGGCTGAACGCCCGATAAGAGCGGGGATCGGGTGATATAGGTGTGTTATGCTTCGGTCTGTCTGATCGCCACTGCTAACGAAGGAGAGATAACTCAAAGATTCGAAGTTCTCTGGAAGTTTCCGAATTGACACATGCGTTCCTCATCGTATATAGGCTACTTCCTATCCTCATACTCAGATAACAGTGCTGGTATTCACTCCCTTTTGCTCCTACGTCCTGCAGGGCTACTGTTGTAGGAGTAATACACTTTTCTTTTTATTGGTAGATCTGCTAAAATGAAATGCAATCTTTCAGGTTTAGTGTTCTCTTTCGTTGGTTGGAATCGAATCTGTGATCATGAGTCAGAAACCACCACTGATCTCCCGAGAAGAAAGCTAATAAACCAGTAAAAATGAAATGTCGCATGGCTTTTAGTGCCGGGATATCCCAGGACGGGTTCGGCTCGCCAGGTGCAGACTTTCTATTTGACACCCGCAGGCGACCTGCGCGTCGTGATGAGGATGAAATGATGGTGAAGACAACACATACACCCAGCCCCCGTGCCACTGGAATTAACCATAATTAAGGTTAAAATCCCCGTCTCGGCCGGGACCCTCTGAACTGAAGGCCAGTACGCTGACCGTTCAGCCAACGAGTCGGACAATAATAAACCAGTGAACGATGAGTACTACTGTTGGTAATGCTGTAAAATTCAAAATTCAAAACATCCAGTTCCCAAGGGGAATTAAGATTGCGAGGGGGTTGATTCTGATAATTGAACCGGGCCCATCGGACCAAAGGCAAGCATTCTATCCATTTCGCCACAAAGCCGGACTTTAATTTGCTAAACCTTAGGCTACAATCTCCACTGATCAGGTGCTGATTATTTACAGTAGCAGAGGCCGGGGCAGTAGCTTGTGAAACAGCACTGACAATACAACATGCTACTCTGTTGGCTATTGGCTGCAGCTCAGAATGCTTAGGGCTTGACATTCACAAAACCGACTATCGAAAAGCGGTAACCTAAGTCTAGTGGTAGCCCACGTCTTGATCCCAGCATACGCCACTGATATACAACAAATACACCTTAAATAAATAACTCTAATTTCCTAAAGTGATAACCAAATTTAAACTAAACCTAGAAATATTTATATATGCATATTCACAACACCTTAAATAAATAAATGAATACATAAATAAATTAATTAATTAATTAATTAATTAAATGGATCTCCTTAACTAATCGTCATGATTAAACTACGTCTAGAGACATTTACATACACATATTTACATATTTTACAGAGCGTACCGGTACCTTACATTCATGAGGTCATTAGGGTACATCTAATTTTAGACGGGGGTGAGTGGAAAAGGTCCACTAATTCACCCACCTCACTAAGTGACTTTAGTGCCCTCAGCAGCCATGAGTTTGTCCGAGCCACAGATCTCACTTTAGGCAGATTGAAAGTGTACCTTTGTCTAGTATTGCGACGAGAAATATGTAAAGATATCATCTCCAAGAATGTTGAGCAATCCACTCTATTCGTCAGACACTTACAAAGAAAGAGGGCATTGGCACATCTGCGACGCGAGTGCAGTGTCCTCATACTCATAGCCGTACAAATAGACTCCTAATCGGACGAAGAGAGAGAAATATCCAAACCTCTGTAGCTAGTCCATTTCATGAACCTTATTTGGACTCTTTCTAAGTTTACTACTCGCAACAGTATTCTAACGATGGCCTGATTCGAATGCAAAACAAAGTTATCAGAGTTCTTGGAGTAACAAAATCGGCAGTTTCTTTTCAGAAAGCGAAGTAATTTAAACCCTTTCCTAGAAATCTTGTCTAATTGTTTCTGGATGGAAAGACCGTAACAGTGTGAAAGTGTCACACTAAGATAATTCATTTCATTCACACGAGCTAATTGAAAATTGCATAAATGGTAAGGGTAAATTACTGGTTCCAACTTACGTGAAAATGTAATTACACTGCATTTTGAAGTATTTCTAACCAAGTATCCCCTCTTGACACCAGTTACTTAGGAGGTTTAAGTCAGATTGTAGCAACTTACATTCCAACTCACTATTTACCACCTTAAAGATCTTTAGATCGTCAGCATAGATAAGGCAATTACTGTGTTGTATAAATGTTGTCATATCATTTATGAATATGACAAAGAAAAAGAGGGCGCAGTAAAGTGCCTTGAGGGACACCAGAAGTAGGGTGGTACGACTTAGACATAATACCATCAGATTATACTACGCAAACCCTGTTTTTACTGTATTCAGAGGCACCGAGGTGCCAAGATTTTGTCCCGCAGGAGGTCTTTTACGTGCCAGTAAATCTACCGACACGAGGCTGGAGTATGCGAGTACATTCAAATACCACCGGATCAGGATTGAACCTGCCAACCTGGGGTCTAAAGGTCAGCGCCTCAACCGTCTGAGCCACTCATTCCGGCGGAGAGAGAGACTTATACGCTCTCCGTTTCGCATGCATACTACAACCCTTAAATCCCTTTATAATCATATGAAGAGTTCAATAACCTTTATTTACGGTCTTGCTAATGTAATTACACCACTGAAGATATTTCCTTATGTTAACACCTAAGCGCGTACAGTGATCCCCATGGGGTACTATAACCCCACAAACACAGTAATTAAAACTGAGATGGTTTTTCCTCTTAGTAAAATTTCCAACCTGAATTTTCATCCCGTTTACTATCATACCATTGTCTGCTCTTCATTTCACAACATTGTCGAGGTCCTCTTGTAGTCGATCACAACCCTTTAACTCATTTATTACTCTATACAGTACAACAGCATCTATAAAAAGTATTATCTATAATTCCAGTCCTTTAGTCATTTACATACTGCATATGGAAACATAAAGTTCCATTAATACTGCCATGCTAGACCCTACTCTTAATCGTTACAGAATTAGATACCGCCTCACCTGTTCTATTTATCTGAGCTCTATTTTCTAGAAATTTAGCCATCCATTCAACCACTCCTTTGTTTGGACCAGTAGCCCTCATTTTCGTCAGTAATCTCCCATGATCTACCCTGTCAAAAGTCTTGGATAAGTCAAGAGCAGTACAGTCCATTTGACCTCCTGAATCTCAAATATTTGCTATATCTTGTTGAAATATTACTGATTGAGCCTCACCCGAGAAATCTTTCCTAAACCCCAATTGTCTTCTATCAAACCAGTTAGTACTCGTGATTTCGCAAACGTGTCTAGTATAATCAGAAAAAATGTTTTGCCAGAGATTGCAAAGTAACATATCAAACTTACTGGCCTATAATTATCCGTTTTACAATTATCACCCTCTCCTTTGTACACTGGGGCTATTTCAGAAACTCTCCATTCATGTGGTATAACTCCTTCATAGAAACAGTAAAGAAATATTTCAGGTATTACACTGTATGTAAACCTATTGCGTTTAGGATATCCCCAGAAACCTTGTCAATCCCAGCTGCTTTTCTACCTTTCAACTTTTGAATCTTTTTGTAAATATCTTTATTATCAAAGGTAAATTTGTGTGCTTCGCCATGATTAGTCACCTCCCCAACCTGGACATTATCCTTATACCCAACTACTGTAACTTAGCTGAATGAACACTTCTGCCTTCTGTAAATCCTCACATACCGAGCAAGTGGCTGCGCTGTTTGGGTCACGTAACTATCAGCTTGTATAGGGAGATACTGGGTTCGAATCATACTGTCGGCAGCCCTGAAGATGGTTTTCGTGTTTTCCTATTCTCATGTCGCCACGGTCGCTTACTTCCCAGTCTTAGAATTTCCCCATCCCATTGTCGCCGTAAGCCTAATCTGTGTCGGTGTGACGTAAAGCAAATTGTAAAAATCCTCACACATACACTCGACTTGTCTTTTAATGATCCCTGGAATGTCCCTCCTGGGACATACCCTTCCATTTTCCCCTCAAATTTATATGACTGCTAATTAAGTTTGCTATCACGTTATCCTTAGCTAAAAATTTTGCTAAATCCAATTTTCTAATAAGTTCCTTCAATTTCCCCTTGTTTCTACAACTATTCCTAAACCTATTTCTTTCCATCCTGCACCTCCTTCTTAATCTCTTCATTTCTCCGCTATAATACAGGAGTCTTTAACTTTCCTTACCACCTTTAACGATACATTCCGTGTTATGTTCTGAATCTTTTAACAATTCGTCAGCAATTTTCCGATTGCCACTCCTTTCCTTCCTTCTTAATCTATCATGTGACACTTGTTCTATGCTACGCAAAACACGCACATTTCTAGAGGGAAAAGCGTCTTTGTTAAGCACACGTTTGGGAGGAAGCCCTCACAATTCGCCCTTTAGATCCCTTTCAAAATCGCATTCAGAAAAATGTTCGGAACACACCCGGCACCGAATCTGCGTTCCACTTTCCAACACGCCAACTTCTTTGTATTCACTTCTTCCTTAGTTCCTAATTTCTTTTGAGAAACAAAAGTATTTTATATGACTTTTAGAGGGATATTTCCTGGTTTTCACCCAGATGTTATTGCACACAGCAACCGTACACCTCGTACCAGGTATGTTTATATGCAACCCGAGACAAATCAATTGAAGTCAAACACAAAATAACGCTGGCATAAGAAAGCAGCTATTTACCACAAGGACTAGTCATAGAAAGCACCATGAAACTATAAAATCAAAACTGCAATTCACTTGCACATATTAAAGAAACTTACACACTACTCGCATAATGTATTACTGCGCAGAGTTTTAGCGAGACTGGCGGTCATGGTTACTAATCTTGGCTGTGGGTAACTGGCTGACGTCATAACCGAGCGTAGCCAAAGGCCTCCGAACGCAGAAACCCCTGTTCTGGGCAACCTGTTATATACTAACCTTGAGACGACTCCAACCATATGGACCTACGGTTATATTCAGAATCCGGACCACACTGTTCTACTACCATTTCTTCATAAACAGTTCTTCAGTAATTGGGCCCTTCCTGAATACGTCTGAATATCACAACTCACAAAATCCACAGGATCTCATAGTTATCCCTGGACAGCATCCCAAATTCACAAAATATGCACAGACTCATCATCCATATACAGTCTGTTATGCAATTTGTGCTCAGCATTAACAAAACTCTGCCTGAATAAATTTTCGGTTCGGCAATCTCATCAGTCCCAGTCAGTTTCTGGCATTCCATACATGAATTGGGCCTCAGCGTTATCCCAGATTTTACACAGGTTAATTTATTTCCTCATGATTAACCCTGTTGATTACTAATTTGTAAGCTGACATTTAATATAACGCTATGAACAACATACAGAAAAACTGGAACGTTAAAATAGCAAATTATACACTTTTAAAGGCACATGATTGCAATTTTGTACGAATTTTGAGCAGCAGATTCACTTTATACTCCATTCCGCCGGCAACCTTAGACTTAACTAGCCATAATGGCACATATTTTGGTCGCTATGACACTAGCCATCTTAACAATTATTTTATTAATAACACACAAGAAACACATGTTTACTTTAACACAGAAAATAAACTACAATTTTTTCGTATTTAAACGTCTTCAGTTTCATTCCCTTTCTTGAAGAAATGACCCACGACACACACGAAATACCGTTTTCCTGACCTAATGGTACAACACAATAAACTCTGGTCCGATGAAATAAGATACTCATTCTGCAGGTAGCGAACGCTCCCTTGTCAAACTCAGTCTAGACAAAATATCAAAACTTCTTTGATGATAGACAAAGAATTCCCCACATTCATTGGTATAGAAAAAATATCAAAACTTCTTTGCTGATGGACAAAGAATTCTCCACATTCAATGGTTCATCTAAATAAATGCTACTTTAGATCTTCCTCCAACGTTGATAAAAGCTTTATTCGTGAAAATACCACGAGGCTGAACTGTTAAATCCTGCGGATTGCTAATCAAATGTGTACAGGTTCGTGCCGTACTGTTTGCACATTATGAATCGCAACAATCCACAAGTATTTCAATAACTCCTCCTCAAAATGATCTGAGTTCAAATTTCTAACATAAATCTCGCTGAATAAGTAGAGTTCTTACTTCTAGGATTTGCCTCGGCCCGTATATCGCTAGCGAAATTTACCGTGGAGTCTGCTCCAATCCCTCCAAGAAAATGGAGTGGATTCTCTCCTTCTCTCTACTTTTATAGGGACGTCAACCGTTGGTGAGTTGTGGTACAATATTATAGCATCTGAATAATCTTCTGAAATCGTAAGGATCTTACACAAATGTATACTGGAAAATGTCCAAAATTCAGGCCATCATGTCTGCACTTTCAGAATAATTTACAAGTAATTTAAGTGCGTGAAATGCCCTCGGCGTCACTCCGGCTATTTTGTTGCACTATGCCACGCAAATTCCCTCGTGACGTGCCTCTTAAATCATGGGATGAACACCCGCTCTCAGTGAATGCGACTTTGTCTCAATATTGTAATGTGTGATGTCTAAAAGATAGTTCACGCGGAGAAATCCTATTGCACTTCACGCATTTTGCCCCTATAATTTGGGGATTTATTATTGCCGGAATAGCCCCATTTTCCTTTAGACCACCGCTCCCGAAGAACAACAAAATCCGACTCGGATATGGAGATCACATTCGCTCATCAACATTACTTGGAACCTCCACATCTGGTTTCCTGGAGGATATCGATCGCCTGCAAACATACGCGGAGGGACATGTTTTGCCACAGAGAGCAATGGCGACGCTATAACCTTAGCCTCTAAAGTGATGGGTTCAATATATTGTCCCCGTCAAAATTGTGCTTTCCGCGTTAATAATTCTGCGTCCTATAATAGCCAGTGTCATTCCTATAATATGTGTTATTTTCAAGATATTTGTGGTGACAGACTTTTATCTCAGTCAGCCAGGTGTGTGGTGAGCTGAAGTCATTTTGTTTTATTTTCCTTTTCACCCTCTACGGTAAAGTGTGTGTGTGAGATCACGTGATATGCTGGCCCGGTTCAAGGCTAAACTGGTTTCTATGAAGCGTACGCGACGTGAAGCTTTCTCTGAAGCAAGTGAACCAATTATGAGAAGCAATTGTGTATTAAAAACGCCAATAGTAATTTTTCTAACAGCCACACCTCCAACCGCAAGGATATTTAACCCCAGTGATACTGCCTAAACCTCCCCTTTTTCTACGAGACATTCACAGAGAGAGTCAAGTTTCGTGTGAAACGTGAAATATTTATTCTGGTCTGGCATAGACCTTCCGTAAATTTCATTTGTAAGTTTCAGCTTATACTCACTTCGTTCAGAAGAAGACTACAGACAGAGGATCGAAGTACAGTGCCAGCTATACAATGTCATCTGTAATTCCAAGAGGACCACTCCAGTCGACGTGGGATTCAACATTAAGTACGAACATGTGGAACTAAACATGTAAGCGTCGCCAGCATCGAAGGAAGGACATGAGAGGCAAAGGAACCTAGCAGACCGCAGACGGGAATCGAGTTTCATCGTAAAATGTAAGCACAATTTTTCAATATCTGTCCATCTATTTAGATAATTTAACGAACTTCTTCATCAGAATAGTAGTTTTATTAGTTATGAGTAGTTTTGAGATATATTCTTACTTATTTCTTGCCCAGGTACAGGTAGATTTGAAAGTGAACATATGTGTACTGGGTTCTGTTAGATAGAAGTACAGTAGTTTATCTTATAAAATGTCACTACCTCAGCGCAGTTTTTAAAAAAAGGCTTTAATAATCATTACCCACCCGGATAAATGAAAATGTAAATGAATCATTTCTGAATCTTTTAGAACATTGGGGGATAAATTCAAGGTAGTGTTTCATTCAATGCATTGCCACGCGATATCAGATGGTTTTATCTTCTAGAAATATTTATTTCAGACGTCTATGATAGATTTAAAAGTCAATGCTAATAATAATAAATAATTAGAAATCGGGTTAAATGGAAATATAATGGTCGTGAGTAATAAATGAAGTTAGAGTTGCTCATGTGGAATGTGTGAAGTTGTGCTCTGCTGTAGTTGTATTTACCTGGAAAATGGTACGCCTGCGGGCAATTATATAATTTTTGGAAGCATTAGTAATGGGATACAATGCGGAGCACGTGTTGAATTGTATTTCAACATTTGAATAATAATAATAATTTATAGACACTCAATGACCACGTGCTAGAGTATAGTCAATGTTAACCCAGATGATGTGCATAGGTATTGTTTCTACCCAGTGTTCTGAATAACAAAATGATTTTGGAATATATCGTCGTAGTAATGTTAGAGTAAGGTTCAATTAAGTGACAATTCTCGTTCAATCACAAGTCACGTCAGATGTTGAGAGTATAGAATTTAACACAAGGTCATCAGTCAATGTAATTCAACCTTCTTTTCCCCATAATAGTCATGGACAAAAAATAAAGCCTAGGATTCGGATATAACTTTGTAAATACATTTCGAGTATCCTGAGTGCATGGACGGAATGTGATTGTGGTTAGAAATATTTTTCAGTCTCACTTATTTGAAATGTGGTTCCTAATCTGACCACGTGTTCATCACGGTGGGCCAGATTATTCCAGCGTTGTCCTTGCTTTCGTTTGTTTATTGTGGATTGTAATTTAATTCTTAAGGCAAAGATTAGTGACAGAGTTAATCCAGTGATAACATGATATAGTGTGAACTGAATAAGATCGGTTCATTTTCTAAATACAAGCAAGTGCAAGCAAAGTAAAGGGAAGTATTGCAGTGCAAAATGGAAATAACGCTCATCAAGTTTATGTAATACCGTAATCGACTCTATATATTCGTAATAATTTTAATTTTCCAAAGAAAATGTATGGCTCAAATATTCTAATTTATAATCATAACATGTGTTAGTTGAGAGACCATCCTCATTTGAGATAGAGTCGAGTGATTTTCTGTAAAATAATGTACAGATTAGGTTTACGGACAGCATGGTCATCTACCACGCGCATTAAGTGGCTATTTAAAGTTTTTGTTTGTTTAAAATAACGCAGGTAGTATTATGCTTAAAGATGGCACAAAGATCATGTATGGATGTTATTAGGAAGGAAATTTTCCACTTTTAATTTTTGCGCAGCCAGAAAATGAGACTATTTTTTCTTATTTATTCCTTTGCAGGATATTCCAGACATGTCAGCATCAACAAAATCCTGCCATGTGAATTTATTTGTGTATATCTATTTTGGCAATTGTAAATTCATGAGTTAATCAGGCAACGTTCAGCAAGTGATAATTTTTGTTAAATTTTAATTATATGTGTATATCTTAAAATAAATGTCATGACTCATTTTAAATTGTTTCTTTTGTATTGTAAACACTTGTCCTTTAAATGCTTCTAAAATTGGGACAGCTACAAAGCTGTTACACGGGCCCATTGTTTAAAACCTGCTGATCCAGACATAAGAGTGAGATATTGTGAGTGGTAGGCTATCTTGCATCAATGAATGCTTCTAAAATTGGGACAGAGCTCATATGCTCGCTGAGTTAGACTGCGTAAACAGGGGGCAATATGTATAAACTAAATTACTTAATTCTATTCATTTTCTTACAATACTTTTACAGTTTAACACCAATGACTTTATGTCATCCTTACTTGACTTCCAGCTCCTTTTCGCTTATCATTCCCTTTCTTGAAGAAATGACCCGTGACCCACAGGAAAGACCGTTATTCTGACCATATGGTACAACAAGCTCCCTAGTCCGCCCAGACAGAGCGCACGGTGTTTGTACTCTGCGCTACAGCAGCTGCCTCAGCCCAACTTCCGTCGCGTGCGGCCGCCCTGCTTTAAGCGTGTATACAATCTTATATAAATCTTACCTTAAAAGAAGATCCTAGAAGTGTCATCCTTCATAACGAGGGACTTCATAAACACCATTAGGATTTTCTGCACACCAATAGCGAGAGTTATGACTGTTCACACGACCATTAAGACGAAACGAGTCCTCATCCGAAAAGAACACAAGCTGTGGGTCGAATAAACGATCATTCAGTGATGCAAGATACCGCTCACAATATCGCACTGTTGTGGCTGGATCAGCAGGTTTTAAACAATGGGCCCGTGTAACAGCTTTGTAGCTCTGTGTGCAGGAGATACCTAAACCCTTATTTGTTGTGCTAACTTTGTGAGTGATTTATTCGGTGACCATTCATGATTCGCACCAGTGTCATCTAAATTTTCCTCTGCTAAAAATGTTCGTGTGCGCCCACGTTTTTATTGAGCACTGAGCTAGTAGTATAAAATTTATTTGGAATTACGTGAATCTGTGCTCATCAAGGTGGCACTTCACCAGGAAATTGCTGAACAACTTCATCGTGTGCCCGACGAACCGACTTGTACTTAAAGTAACTTTTACATACGAAAATACGGTGTTGCAATGATAAGATTCACCATGTTAACAGCTGAGATTAAGACTGGCTATTGATGCTAGGTCGAACACGTGCACGCTCCTTGCAAGGTCAAGAACTAAGCGCGCGCCTCCCTTATAGCTGCCTATGTCTCGGTGGGTAGAAACGCCACTGGACGGTCTGGGTTAATAGGAGAGACTCTGTACCTCTCTATTTCCCCTCTAAACAAACACCCTGGCTAATCTTTACCATTGTGGTTCAAGTGAAGGCCTTCTGAGTGTAGATCGCTATCTCCTACCCACCCATTAGGATCTACAAATCTCACTCCCAGTTTCCCCACACACCCGCACCATAGTTTTATTTAAATTCCCAATCACACTCCATTCAGTGTTCCTTCTGCACGGTATCCCACTGACAACAATTTCTGCTCTCTTAAATTTCTCCCGCACTGTCGTAATTAGATTCCACCCATCCATAAGTATGTTAGTACCTATCCCTGCTTGCCTTATGTTGTTGATGACAACGTGGAAAATTACCACCTCCTGCTTACCTTCCTCCCTCCCTTCGACTTTCCTCCACATCTTCCTTAACCTAATTCCTGGATAGCACTCTACCCTGGTGCCCTTTCCTCCACACATTTTCCCCACATGCCTAACAATAGGATCACCCTTGACCAAAGCCTCAACCCTACCCACCTCATTAGATCCCCTCCCCTCATGACCACCCTTTACTTCGCTGACGGCTACAGAACCTACTTCCTCCTCCCTTCTCTCCCTCTCACGACCCTGTTCCACTTCCTTCTTTCTATCGCCTACTCTACATTTCCCTTTCCTATCGTTCCCTTTCCTCATGCCCCGCCCCTCCGCTGTAACACTTCCCTGTTCCCCTTCGTCACTGTGCTGTTCTCGAGTTCTATCTGTAGTAATTCGTACTCATACCGATATGTCTTCTCTTGAACTCACTTCCTGATGAGTACACTTGTCTGTCATTCGTCTTCCTTTTAAAGCATGAGGCCACATGTATTCCACAACTTTTGCCCTTCTTTCCTACCCTCGTGCCTACCAACCGTACCCTATATATGGATTGAAGGAGATCTACCTTCATTCCTGTCCTCCGCTAACAGCCTCATTATCTTCCTCAAACTCGCTACCCCTTCCCTCATTCTCCTTCATTTCCAAATCACACTCACCCCCTACACCTGGCTTCCTCAGACATTATTTTATCCTCTTCACATAAATATGAAAATATGAAACAGAAATAAAATAGCATATTCCGTAATATACATCAGAGAAAACTAATACTGGGTACTTCTCAGGGGATTTCACGATTTTAAATCAAGCAAGATACTAACCGGTAAAATAACTATACTACCGTTGTATCCTAAAATATTGAGAATAACAGGGATAAAACACTAACTAACTATATAAATGAGCAGTTACACTAAATGAGGCATTACATAGACCGATTTTTGTTATCACCATCATCATCATCATCATCATTATTATTATTATTATTATTATTATTATTATTATTATTATTATTATTATTATTATTATTATTATTACGAACAAACAGAACTGAAAACTGTCTTTACATGTTGAAATATCAAAAAGACTAAACAAGGATTATATAACAATTAAAGGACGATACTATCGAATGAAATAGCTACATTACAGTTCCAAACTGCACTAATTACAACAGGTTTATGAAAAAATAGAAATATTGTTAGAAGTTTCTACAGCAATGTTACCCTCCTACACAAGGATTACACAATATTAGAGCGCTTAATAATCAAGCAAGCATGAAATTGTTATAATACACTGACTGACAGAGCAAATGCAACACCGAGAAGGAGTGATTCCAAAGGGATGAAAGTTGGGGAAAAAACAGAGACGGCACGGACGAATAATTGATGTTTATTTCAAACCGATATGCAGGTTACACAACGCGCACGGCATGGACTCAGTAGGATGTAGGACCACCGCGAGCGGCGATGCACGCAGAAACACGTCGAGGTACAGAGTCAATAAGAGTGCGGATGGTGTCCTGAGGGATGGTTCTCCATTCTCTGTCAACCATTTGCCACAGTTGGTCGTCCGTACGAGGCTGGGGCAGAGTTTGCAAACGGCGTCCAATGAGATCCCACACGTGTTCGATTGGTGAGAGATCTGGAGAGTACGCTGGCCACGGAAGCATCTGTACACCTCGTAGAGCCTGTTGGGAGATGCGAGCAGTGTGTGGGCGGGCATTATCCTGCTGAAACAGAGCATTGGGCAGCCCCTGAAGGTACGGGAGTGCCACCGGCCGCAGCACATGCTGCACGTAGCGGTGGGCATTTAACGTGCCTTGAATACGCACTAGAGGTGACGTGGAATCATACGCAATAGCGCCCCAAACCATGATGCCGCGTTGTCTAGCGGTAGGGCGCTCCACAGTTACTGCCGGATTTGACCTTTCTCCACGCCGACGCCACACTCGTCTGCGGTGACTATCACTGACAGAACAGAAGCGTGACTCGTCGGAGAACACGACGTTCCGCCATTCCCTCATCCAAGTCGCTCTAGCCCGGCACCATGCCAGGCGTGCACGTCTATGCTGTGGAGTCAATGGTAGTCTTCTGAGCGGACGCCGGGAGTGCAGGCCTCCTTCAACCAATCGACGGGAAATTGTTCTGGTCGATATTGGAACAGCCAGGGTGTCTTGCACATGCTGAAGAATGGCGGTTGACGTGGCGTACGGGGCTGCCACCGCTTGGCGGCGGATGCGCCGATCCTCGTGCGCTGACGTCACTCGGGCTGCGCCTGGACCCCTCGCACGTGCCACATGTCCCTGCGCCAACCATCTTCGCCACAGACGCTGCACCGTGGACAAATCCCTATGGGTATCGGCTGCGATTTGACGAAGCGACCAACCTGCCCTTCTCAGCCCGATCACCATACCCCTCGTAAAGTCGTCTGTCTGCTGGAAATGCCTCCGTTGACGGCGGCCTGGCATTCTTAGCTATACACGTGTCCTGTGGCACACGACAACACGTTCTACAATGACTGTCGGCTGAGAAATCACGGTACGAAGTGGGCCATTCGCCAACGCCGTGTCCCATTTATCGTTCGCTACGTGCGCAGCACAGCGGCGCATTGCACATCATGAGCATACTTCAGTGACGTCAGTCTACCCTGCAATTGGCATAAAGTTCTGACCACTCCTTCTTGGTGTTGCATTTGCTCTGTCAGTCAGTGTAAAATGGCTAGACTACAAAAACTGCACTTAGATGTATCCTAATTACTAGGGCCCTGATTCTAATGTAAATACATATTCATCCCTTTACTTGTAGACAAATGAAAATGTCGGCGAATTGTGATTATATTATGGTTTATACCTGTATTTCATTTTATATATTCTTAGTTTTATTGCATATTTTGTGAAGAGTGTAACATTTTTGTACATATCTTGGTAACTACACAAAAAAATAGTGTGAACGCGTTTGATTTTCAGGCTATAGGCCTAGTAAAATTCCGTAATTCGCGAATTCTATCTCATATAGAATATATTTAAATTGCTAAAGTTGGCTTTAAAATTCCTTAAAACTTAGGGTTTGTAACCGTTTTTCTGTGAAATACAGTATCTGAACTGCACCCAGCAGCACTAAACCTTTCTCAGAATCTGGGATGGCATTGGTCAGAGTTTTTTAAATCCCATGCAGTCTTGAAACGAAATCTACGTTATTCAAGCTCTCTACGAACATGAAAATCCACAGCCTGTTTCCAGTCATTCGACCGGGTCAGGAATGGAATGAATGAAGCCCCCATCTAGCGGCGAGGATAGGAATTGTGCCGGCTGCTGAAGCCTGTCGCACTCCTCTTGGGCAATGATTAATGAATGAAAACTGAAATGAAATGATATTGGAGAGTGTTGCTGGAATGCATTATGACAGGGAAAACTGGAGAACTCCGTGGTAGTTTCAGGTTTTTTCTGGTATATGCTAATACTCACTTGTTCCGAAAATTAGCCATGGATGGGATGATAATTCAAACAATAATGCAAACAAATAATAAGTTAGTAGAATTTAACTAATTATATTTAATAAGAGAAGTACAACACTGTATTTTGGTGTAAAACTCTGCTTACTCCGTGACAGTTACTTCAATCCCGTGATAAGTCCACCGGTCAACTCGTTATTTAGCTTAGTCACTATCAGAATCACTTGCACATCCATTGCACATAAAACAACTTTGTTGTTAATATTACTCACATTCTAGCACGAACAATGATACCAAACACGACAAAAACTGCATTCAGTCCATTTCACACCATTCTTTTCTTCAACATCTTCATTGAAACTTTTTCCACAAGATATTTAGATACGTAATTATTAAGTGTTGGTCCGCCTCTGTGGTGTAGTGGTTAGTGTGCTTAGCTGCCACCCCCGGAGGCTCGGATTCGATTCCCGACTTTGCCACGAAATTTGAAAAGTGGCACGAGGGCTGGAAAGGGGTCCACTCAGTCTCGGAAGGTCAAATGAGTAGAGGTGGGTTCGATTCCCATCTCAGCCATCCTGGAAGTGGTTTGCCGTGGTATCCCATTTCTCCTCCAGGCAAATGCCGGGATGGTACCTAACTTAAGGCCACGGTCGCTTCCTTCCCTCTTCCTTGTCTATACCCTCCAATCTTCCCATCCCCCCGCCAGGCCCCTGTTCAGCATAGCAGGTGAGGCCGTCTGGGCGAGGTACTGGTCATCCTCCCCAGTTGTATCCCCCGACCCAGAGTCTGAAGCTCCAGGACACTGCCCTTGAGGCGGTAGAGGTGACTCGCTGAGTCCGAGGAAAAAACCAACCCTGGACGGTAAACCGATTAAGAAGAAGAAAAAGAACAATTTTTCAGTGTTGACCATGGAATTGAGAAATGTTTACTATCCTTATAAGCAATCCACTTTTCATCTTTGATTTTACGTAAAACTTCCTGCATGGTTCCAGATGAGTAAGAACAATCTTTAAATCCAAACTTTTCTTTTACTTCCTGAAGCCATTCCTTTCTTTGACAGTATTTCTGAAGCAATTGAATAAATGAATCAATCGATCAATTAATGCTTTAATTATAATTAATTAATGCCGATTTAGGTTTATATAAGCAGTTAATAATGCTAAGTAGAAGTCATGCCGATTTATACAAAATAATATTTACTTGAGTAAATTTTCTTCCTGCAGATGACCTAGCAGTCCGTTGGAGTCAAATTCTACTGGACTTGACCTATAATAGAATTACTAAACTCATATTACGAGAAAAAGTCTGCTTCCGGTATGTGTATAATTCTTTTATCAAACAGTGCAATGAGTAATACACACTCAGACACATAAAAAA
Organism: Anabrus simplex; assembly: GCF_040414725.1. Taxonomy (NCBI): domain Eukaryota; kingdom Metazoa; phylum Arthropoda; class Insecta; order Orthoptera; family Tettigoniidae; genus Anabrus; species Anabrus simplex. The sequence continues at coordinate 514,016,457 of NC_090266.1, read as the reverse complement.
ATAAGAACTTAATTACATTTCATAAGCGTTGGTAGCATTGCTGTTATGATGTAAGATAATTTTAAAGTTAAGCCTTCTTAAAGTGTTGTTTCGCGATCACTTACCTAAACTTTAAAGGGTCTAAACGTCTTCTGAAGCACATATACAGGATGTTAGGTGTATACCTGCAGATATTTCTTCTACCAATAGAGAACGATGTGACGAACCACTATATATCAAACTTTTAGTAATCCTCGGAAGTTATTTTCGAGAGCAAAAAGATACGATGTTTTTAGAATAGGTAGTATGACTTGTTCTTGTGAATGAATAGCTTCGCATTGAGAACAGGCGAGTCACGCGCCATTCGTGCCAAACTGGTTTCTGTTTATGTTTACAAGCAAGTGTGCTACTGTAACAGCTGAACGCTGCCAATGTATTGCACGAGATGTTACGTAACATACTTGTCAAACTGGTTTTATGTTTAAGAGCCACTGAGCTATGATAACAGCTGAAGGTGACTACTACAGTAGTGTATGCCATATTACGTTACATTCTCGCCAGACTGGGTTCGTTGTTGTCAGTATTTAGTTTCCGTCTTAGGGGCTTCAGACAACCCTGGTCATCGGTTTCGGACCCTGAAGATGTACCGAATTCTCAGCGTTAATACTGGTTCATTTGCTGTTTTGTCATTTAGGGGGTTGGGATATCTGTGGTCATCAGCCCCGTGGTCTAGTGAGTATGGAAATGACCTGAAAACCTGTATCGGTGCGGGACCAGTACGACTGATATAATTATTGGTTGGGATAAGCGCGCCAGGACGTGAAATACGGTACGATCCCCGTTGTGCATTGCGTAAAGGTAGAAGAAAGATGGCAGTTCCTTACGCCAACGAAAACAGTCATGGGATGCCCAAATGAGTAGCATCGGAATTGAATTATCGAAACACATCGAACGTTTAGTTTCAAATGAATACATGTTATACAACTAAATAAATTAAACGTACCTATATTTCGTACCTCCTTCCGGGCTGAGTGGCTCAGACGGTTGAGGTGCAGGCCTTTTGACTCCAACTTCTGGCCCAGTCCGGTGGTATTTGAAGGTGCTCAAATACACGTCAGCCTCGTGTCGGCAGATTTTCTGGTACATAAAAAGAACTCGTGCGGGACTAAATTCGGGCACCTCAGCGTCTCAGAAAACCGTACAAGTAGTTTTTTGCTATTTTGCTTTACGTCGCACCGACACAGATAGGTCTTTTTGCTAGGGGCTTTACGTCGCACCGACACAGATAGGTCTTATGGCGACGATGGGATGGGAAAGGCCTAGGAGTTGGAAGGAAGCGGCCGTGGCCTTAATTAAAGTACAGCCCCAGCATTTGCCTGGTATGAAAATGGGAAACCACGGAAAACCATCTTCAGGGCTGCCGACAGTGGGGCTCGAACCCACTATCTCCCGATTACTGGATACTGGCAACACTTAAGCGACTGCAGCTATCGAGCTCGGTGTAGTTAGTGTGACGTAAAGCAATTATTATTATTATTATTATTATTATTATTATTATTATTATTATTATTATTATTATTGTTACCGAGTTTTTGTGGTAGTTAAGCATGAAAGAAGGTGCTGGGTGGTGAATAGGTCTCAAGCTACTAAAGAGAAATTAAATTTTAAAATTTAACAAGGTTATATTTTCTTTTCAAAATTAGGTAACAACAAATAGAACAGGTACTTAGTAGCCGAAATACAACTTGAAATGTACAATTACAGGGATTAAAGAATTTGGGCTTCGAGCCCTGAAAACACAATTCTTGAGCAACTAGCTCAACTTTACGATATACCAATTTTAACAAAAGGGGCAGAAGACCCCACTCAAACCCTGGAGCCTTTGCTCCAAATTACACAGCAAAGCCTCCTCGAGGCATACAACTCTCAGTTTTAGAAAAGAGCCACTCGCTCTTAAAGTTAAGCCTCTCCCAGGCCACACCAAACTCAACTTTCAAGTTGTCCTCAAAGGACATATACAGGGGTAAAATACCCAACCTACTGAGGTCTATTAGGTGAGAAAAGATTAATACATGACCTCTAAAATACAACTTGAGAGGAGGCGAACTTGCACTCCTAATACACTTTGCTTTTAAAACCTAATCTGGCTCTGGGCCACTAACGCAAGGGCTAATCCCATACTACAGAGGTGACTTAGAGAAGAACACTTTACATTACATAAACGAAGAAAAGTTTGAGAAAATAAGTTCACCTCAAAACAAATGTGAGTGGGAGCTCGAGAGGGTTAGCACTCTCTATCCCAATATGTAACTTTACAAGAAAAAGAAGAAGAGAGTAGTTACATTTTAGGAAAAGGTTACATGATGGAAAACGCTTCGAACCCGCCGCGAGAGTTAAACTGCCGACCTAGCAAGAAAAGAAGATATTAATAGGCCATTACCTGGTAGTAGATCGCTGCCGAGGAAAGAGGCGCTTCCCACCTCCTGCTATGTACTTAATACACTGAAAGATTGAACAGAAGTGGCCCGGAGACCCCAAAATCAGCAGTTTATATCCTCTCGCGGAAGATTCTAGGCGTTAGGGGAAATAAAACACCCTCCCACAAAATCTTTATTGGTTCGGGAAAAGAAACCCCTACATAGAGGAAAAAGAAACACATTATTGGTGGAAAATTAATTAAAGAAATTCGGGATTGGCTAGATCCAAACTAAGGGGAAAAAGAGGGGTATACAGCCAACTTAAACAATAACAGAAAGAAATTTAACAAGAAACAAACTTTTGAAATAAAAATTTCTCCAACAAAATAGTTCTTTGATTTCGCACTAGGTTGCACTATTGTAATTCTTCAGTAGTGTCCTCTAGAAGAGAAAGTTCCCACTTCTTACTTCAAGCGAAACAAAAACACATCAAAAGTGACACAGTTCAAAAACTCAAAATTTTCCACGTGGTGACATCTTCTGAGAAAGTAGAGAATTAATAGAATAGATAAAGTTCAACCTTCCTCCAGAAGAGGAGTTTCAACTGGCGCAACTTTTAAATAAACAGAGTAGAGGTGTACCGCCCGGTACAGACCTCCCCCCCCAAAAGTTCCTCCAAGGGGTAACACAGAAGAACATAAGCTTTGTTTCCAAAATAAGGTCCAAGTTTTGATGTTGATATTAAGATTAATTGCGGAAGCATTTATAAGATTTTAGTAATTTGGTTGGTTGCAATTTCAAAATTTTGTTGTTGCCGGTGCAGTAAAGTTTTTATGTTTGTAGAATTTGTATTTCTGAAGATAAACTTTTAATACTTAAAGGTGAAGAAAAATTTTGTAATGTCCACCAAATATTGTTGTTAAATTCCCAAATGTAATTATTGCTTATGGTGACTGTCCATGTAGTTGATGTAGATTGAGTCGGATGGCCAGACCGGCCGTTGCAGCTTGCGTCCAACGGAGGCCGCTCGGACCCCTCAAGTACCCTGAGATACCGCTCGCCCGCACTATGAGGGGAGCAGAGGTGTTGAAGTACGCCGCGCCCGCGGTGAACAGATACAGGCTGCGGGCATGTAGCAGGTCGTGCGCCGCACATCAGCCTTGGCCGGGAGGTGAGCTCCGGCTCGCCGTGCACATGTCGTCCTCGCTGGAGAGGAGGGGGCCCATCCCCCTCCCCAGTCGCTGCACGGCGCTGCGCGGCTGCGGGGGCGCTGAAACATTAAAGCTAGGCGGCAGAATTGTGTTGGACAATTATTTTCTTTGAGGGTACAGGCTTGTAGAGAGAGTGAGGGGCCAGCGGCGTGCAGATATTCATGGTATTCATTAAGCCACTGTGTAGAGTGGAGCAGGAGACGGGAGCGTGGTAATGGCCGTGGCAAGAACAGGATGGCAGTTTAACGGGTCGGGGCAGGTTTTACATAAGGCTTACATCTAAAACCAAAATATTACAGAAGGGGCAGAATGCCTTAAAAGTGAAACTCAAAAAAATATAACCTTCATATCCTTTCAAAATAATATGGAGCAAGTTAACACAGAAATTACACCGGTTTCACCTGGGACAGGTGAACTCTAAATATCCTCTCGGTGGCTGGATTACTTAGCAATAAGGTAACCGGCGTAAGAAAATCGAGAATGATACAAGGCCCATGAAATCTGGGGGCAAGCTTGCCCGCGGGAACAAAATTTTTGACCATAACCTGGTCGCCTACCTTCAAAGTGGTGGGTCTCCGTCCACGATCATACCTTTCCCTAACCTTTTCATGAGACACTTTAAGATTAGCTTTAGCTTTCTTCCAAAGATCTTTAATGTTGTCCGGATCTATTGTCTCGGGCAGAATGTCATTCAGAGACCAGAGGTTAGAGAGCGGCGTGTTGGGAACGAACTTAAACATCAAAGAAGCTGGAGTAAATTTGTGAGATTCATGAACCGCCGAATTCAAAGCAAAAGCTAACCAATGCAGGGACGTGTCCCACCTAGAATGATCTTCATGATGATAGGCAATAAGTGCGGACCTGAGATTGCGGTTAACCCGTTCAGCCAGAGATGGTTGAGGGTAATAAGCAGATGTAGTTACATGAGAGATGGACAAGTCAAAACAGAATTTACGAAACAGATTTGATGTAAAAGCTTTAGCATTATCAGATACAATGTATTGGCACGGACCAAAAGAAGCAAAAATAGAATTTAGGCAAGTAATGGTGGACTGAGCGGTAGCCAGCTTAGTCGGAAATAACCAGGAAAATCTTGTAAAACCATCTACACACACAAAGATGAACTTGTTGGCATTACCCTTTGACTGGGGGAAGGGTCCCACATAATCGATATACAGGCGTTCCATGGGGCGCGACGCTTGATGAGAAGACAAAAGGCCTACTTTAGTGGACATGGTGGGTTTACTGATCAAACAAGATTTACAAGCTTTTACAAGTTCTCGAATTTCACCGTCCATACCTTTCCATATGAACATTTCACGAATCTTTTCACGAGTTTTAAAGATTCCAAGATGCCCCCCCAATGGGGTCTCATGATAGTATTTGAAGATCATAGGTACAAGAACCGCTGGAACAACAACTTTCATCAACTTATCATGCCTCGAAGGGCAACATAGAACACCATTCCTCAGAACATAAGGGACAACATGTTCCCCAGAAGAAAGGGTTTCCATTATAGGAGCCAGCGTCGGATCTTCACGTTGGTATTTCTCAATATCCCTAAAAAGCATGGGAGCACCTGTTAAGATGGCATTAACACCAGATAGTATGGACTCGGAAGGTGATGAACTATCGACCGGTTCGTGGGTCTCGACGTCGTTATGAAACATACGGCTGAGTCCATCAGCAACAACATTTTCGGTACCTCTGATATGTCGTACATCAAATTGGAAGGCAGAAATACGGATGGCCCAACGGGCTATACGACCAGTACGACGCGGCCTACCTAAGACCCAGCTTAAGGCTTGATTATCTGTCTCCAGGTCGAATTTGACATGTTCCAGATAGAGACGGAACTTTTCTAAGGCGAATAAGACTGCCAACCCTTCGAGCTCATAGATGGAATACTTGGCTTCTTGAACCGATAGAGTCCTAGATGCATAGGCGATGGGACGCCTCCCTAGTTCAGTCTCTTGAAGAAGGACTGCAGCTACAGCTGACGACGACGCGTCCGTTTGGACGATGAATTTCTTCGAGAAATCAGGCATAGCAAGTACAGGGGCATTACAGAGAGCTAATTTAAGATCTTCGAAAGCGGCTTGTTGCGAAGGTCCCCACTCGAATTTGATGCCTTTCCTACGAAGAAGGTTTAAGGGCGCCGCTCTATTAGCGAAGTTAGGAATAAACTTCCTGAAGAAATTCACCATACCAATGAATCTAGCGATACCTTTGATGTCCTTAGGAGGTTTAAAATCACGGATGGCCTGTGTTCTAGAATGATCGACTGCTACACCTTCAGGTGACACAATATGCCCTAGGAATGACATAGAGGGCTTAGCAAAGGCAACCTTGGACAACTTAACAGTTAACCCAGCCTTACGAAGGCGATTGAGAACTTCTCGCAAATGATCTAGATGTTCTTCAAAGGTTTCGGAAAATACGACGACATCATCCAAGTAGTGATATAAGTACTCAAATTTGATGTCGGAAAAGACCCTATCTAGTAGCCTAGTGAGCACAGCTGCCCCCGTGGGGAGCCCGAAAGGCACGCGGTTGTATTCATATAAATTCCAGTCCGTGGCAAACGCTGTAAGATGTTTAGACTCTTCGGCAAGGGGAATTTGATTATAGGCCTGATTCAAGTCCAAGATGGTGAAGAACTTGGCCTTACGAAACCATGAAAAGCAAGAATGAAGGTCGGGAAGGGGCACAGATTGCAACACCACCTTCCGATTGAGAGCCCTGTAATCAATGACAGGCCTGAAGCCTCCTTGGGGTTTCGGGACTAGAAACATAGGCGAAGAATACGCTGACTTAGAGGGCCTAATAATACCATCCTTCAACATCTGATCGATGATTTCTTTCAGAGCCTTCATTTTAGGTGGAGATAGCCTATACGGTGGAAAACGGACAGGAATTGAATCCGTGACCTCAATTTTGTATTCAATAAGGTCAGTAACACCAAGAGTATCAGAGAACACCTCGGGAAACGACTGACACAGTTTCCGAATACTATCAGCCTGCTCCTCAGGTAGATGTCTAAGGTCTAACAACATCTCATCCTGGGTAGGCGAAATAGATGAACATGATACAGAATTACACTTTAACAAGGGAATTCTACAATTGGACGCAAATTTGAATATGCACGACCTACTCTGGAGATCGAGCACAAGACCAGTGTGAGAAATGAAGTCCGCTCCCAATATGATGGGGCAAGACAAACGCTTGGCCACAAACAATTTGATCTTCCATGTAAACTTTAAAACCCGAATTTTGACATGTATGGAACCTAGAATTTCTAATGGAGATGAATTAGCCGAAACATATTGAACAGGAGAAGAGACATAGTCAGGGAGTTTACAAACAGATTTCAATTTAGAATACCAATCAGCCGAAATAATGGAACAAACACTGCCTGCATCTAAGAGAGCTGTTATAGGCTCGTTATTTAACTCAATCTTAAGAAAAGGAACAGGTGCGGGGGTATCCGCCGCAATCCTAAGACACTCTTTAGGGCATTCAAAAGATGAATTTGAAGGCTGGTCGTTCTCTGCATTTACAACCTGTTTACTAGGGGCTAAGTCTCGGGAAGATGGATTAGTCGGCTCAGCCGACGCCACTAGTCACATTTTATTATTGGAATAGCTGGAATTTGCACCAGAAGTTGAGCAGGAGGGGGTGCTATTTGAGTTTGGGCAATTCTTGGCGATATGTGAGAAGGCCCCACACTTAAAACAGCCTTGTGATGACCCTACTCCATTCCTTGTCCCACTTGACTTGATCAGAGGACACTTATTCCGCAGATGGTCAGGCGACCCACAAGCATAACATTTACGGGGATTGACTGGTCGGCGAGGTGGAGGCCGAGTGTTACTAAAGGAAGGCGGGGGTTCTTTCGCCACACGCAAGGAATCGGCATACCTAACTCCTTCCGCAGAGACGGCTAATGCTTCCAGTTCAGAGAAGGTTTGCGGGCACGCCGCGAAACACAAATATGACCTGTAGGGTGGTGAAATCCCTTCAACAATAGCTTGCACGATCTGATCCTCAGGGAAGTGAAGAGCAAACACCCTAGTATAAAACTTAATATCTTGGATGAAGTCTGCCAGGTTTTCATCCAAGCGCTGTACCCGATAATAGTATTTCTGAATAAGGGAGGACCTGGCCCTAGCCGGGATGAAGTTAGCTAGCAAATGGGCGTGGAAATCCTCAATAGAAGATTGCTCGGCAATGGCTCTAACTATTTTGTCAGATAGAACACCAATAGCATAAGGATAGATAATTTGCAAAATTTGACATGGGGAAAGAGAAAACACAAGGGCATGATCCTGAAATTCCACTAGAAATCTTAAAAATGAAATTACGTCACTGGTGGTGTTGACGGAAAACTTAGAGATACCTCTAAGCAACATTGCCAATGGATGAGGCAAGCTGCTGAACCCAGGTGTCATAGTCGTTAAAGGTTTCAAGGGCAAGGAAGTTAATTCAGAGCGGATGTTACTCAATGACGCACGGCGTTCAGATTCGTTGTTCGATGGGGCAGAGATAGTTTGAGCAGCAACGGTTATCCTATTGACTTCTCCCTGAGGAGGCTCTTCCTCGTTACCTACATTCACCGTGGCGGGTTGATCAGTTTTGGGAGGAGCTTCGCCGGTTAGCAATTGAGTGACCTTATTAGACAATTCAGAAATAGTTTCAAGGAGCGTATTAGCTTGCTTCCTCTGAACGTCATTCACCTTTAGAGACAATAGATCATTAACTCTATTTGCAAAGTGATACAGCCTGCCTTGCACACGCTTAATTTGATTAGGAGATGGATCGTTTTCATCAAAAAAGCTGACTACCGATGCTAGCCCAGTAATATTCTCGACAATCGTGGAAAGAGAGTCGTCAATTTCTTTCTCTCCCAAATTGGGGATGGAAATGGGCAAATCAAGGGACTCTCTAAGCTTGTTAGTGTCTATTGCAACCGTGCCTCCAGATTGAACGTTTCTGATAGTTAACTCATATATCAACTCCTCTTTGCGCAAGTAGTTAAGGAGGAGAACATCGCGAGGGCCGGGCATGATGACAGAACAATTTTGAAAAACTCAAAAAAATTCCAGCAACTGAGAAAATTGTTAGAGTTCGAATCAAAGCAATGTTTAGCCGTCAAAAGGGGCTAAATTGAGACCCATTCAACCACGCTCTGCTACCACTTGTTACCGAGTTTTTGTGGTAGTTAAGCATGAAAGAAGGTGCTGGGTGGTGAATAGGTCTCAAGCTACTAAAGAGAAATTAAATTTTAAAATTTAACAAGGTTATATTTTCTTTTCAAAATTAGGTAACAACAAATAGAACAGGTACTTAGTAGCCGAAATACAACTTGAAATGTACAATTACAGGGATTAAAGAATTTGGGCTTCGAGCCCTGAAAACACAATTCTTGAGCAACTAGCTCAACTTTACGATATACCAATTTTAACAAAAGGGGCAGAAGACCCCACTCAAACCCTGGAGCCTTTGCTCCAAATTACACAGCAAAGCCTCCTCGAGGCATACAACTCTCAGTTTTAGAAAAGAGCCACTCGCTCTTAAAGTTAAGCCTCTCCCAGGCCACACCAAACTCAACTTTCAAGTTGTCCTCAAAGGACATATACAGGGGTAAAATACCCAACCTACTGAGGTCTATTAGGTGAGAAAAGATTAATACATGACCTCTAAAATACAACTTGAGAGGAGGCGAACTTGCACTCCTAATACACTTTGCTTTTAAAACCTAATCTGGCTCTGGGCCACTAACGCAAGGGCTAATCCCATACTACAGAGGTGACTTAGAGAAGAACACTTTACATTACATAAACGAAGAAAAGTTTGAGAAAATAAGTTCACCTCAAAACAAATGTGAGTGGGAGCTCGAGAGGGTTAGCACTCTCTATCCCAATATGTAACTTTACAAGAAAAAGAAGAAGAGAGTAGTTACATTTTAGGAAAAGGTTACATGATGGAAAACGCTTCGAACCCGCCGCGAGAGTTAAACTGCCGACCTAGCAAGAAAAGAAGATATTAATAGGCCATTACCTGGTAGTAGATCGCTGCCGAGGAAAGAGGCGCTTCCCACCTCCTGCTATGTACTTAATACACTGAAAGATTGAACAGAAGTGGCCCGGAGACCCCAAAATCAGCAGTTTATATCCTCTCGCGGAAGATTCTAGGCGTTAGGGGAAATAAAACACCCTCCCACAAAATCTTTATTGGTTCGGGAAAAGAAACCCCTACATAGAGGAAAAAGAAACACATTATTGGTGGAAAATTAATTAAAGAAATTCGGGATTGGCTAGATCCAAACTAAGGGGAAAAAGAGGGGTATACAGCCAACTTAAACAATAACAGAAAGAAATTTAACAAGAAACAAACTTTTGAAATAAAAATTTCTCCAACAAAATAGTTCTTTGATTTCGCACTAGGTTGCACTATTGTAATTCTTCAGTAGTGTCCTCTAGAAGAGAAAGTTCCCACTTCTTACTTCAAGCGAAACAAAAACACATCAAAAGTGACACAGTTCAAAAACTCAAAATTTTCCACGTGGTGACATCTTCTGAGAAAGTAGAGAATTAATAGAATAGATAAAGTTCAACCTTCCTCCAGAAGAGGAGTTTCAACTGGCGCAACTTTTAAATAAACAGAGTAGAGGTGTACCGCCCGGTACAATTATTATTATTATTATTATTATTATTATTATTATTATTATTATTATCAGGTACCGTAATTAAAAGCTGAAATACGTGGAAGAAAATAGTAAAATACGCGTGGTTTAAGAGGAAACAAGATGAAATGTATGTCACGTGAGTTAGCATCGGACGCAGTAGTTACCTACAGATTACTATGCTTAAGACGAGAACCAGGTCAAGCTCGTGGGGATGAGTCAGCTGTAATCTCGTACTGGGTATAAACATCAAACATACACATCAACAAATCTAAGAAACATAATCAAGGTTACGCGTTAGAGAGATGTAGCTATTAACCTGAACGCCAGGCCGACGGTCGCTTTCATGAGTACAGATGAGTTATCAAAGTATACACAATCCACAGATATCGAAGGTATCTAAGAAGATTCCGCCACAACTATATTACATTTTACTATGATGGTGCTAATAACAAATCGCAGCAGCTATTGGCTTTACGTCGCACCTACACAGATAGGCCTTATGGCGACGATGGGACTGGAAAGGCTAGGACAGGGAAAGAAGCGGCCGTGGCCTTAATTAAGGTATAGCCCCAGCATTTTCCTGGTGTAAAAATGGGAAACCACGGAAAACCGTCTTCTGGGCTGCCGAGAGAGGGGTTCGAGCCCACTATCTCACGAATAATGGACACTGGCCACGCTGAAATGAAATGTCGTATGGCTTTTAGTGCCGGGAGTGTCCGAGGACAAGTTCGGCTCGCCAGAAGCAGGTCTTTCGATTTGACACTCGTAGGCGACCTGCGTGTCGTAATGAGAAGGAATTGATGATGAGACAACACACACAACCAGCCCCCGTGCCGGCAAAATTAACCTATGATGGTTAGAATTCGCGACCCCGCTGCGTATCGAACCCGGGACCCCTGTGATCAAGGACCAGCACGCTAACCATTTAGCCAAGGAGCCGGCCTGAAAGCCGGTGATGTTGTGGTACATAAGCACCTGTATCCACGACCTGCGCGTCGTGATGAGAATGAATTGATGATGAAGATGGCATATACACCCAGTTCCCGTGCCAGCAAAATGAACCAATTAAGGTTAAATTCCCGACCCTGCCGGGAATCGAACCCGGGACCCCTGTGACCAAAGGCCAGCACGCTAACCATTTAGCCATGGAGCCGGACTTAAGCGATTGCAGCTATCGAGCTCGGTAAATCGCAACAGATTACGCTACTGCGTGTTAAGATGATGTCGGTAGAATAAGACATAAGGCTGCAGTAGAAGAAGTGGCAGAAGAAGGTAACGAGAGCCACATGGTCAAGCAGTACAGAGCCGAACAAAGCGCACATTAGTGACACAGACATAAGAGTGGCGTGGTCGTAGGAACTACAGTCGCATGAGTAACACTCTGTTGTAGAAAAATAACTACCATACAGTACGGGCTCCGTAATTCCAGGTGGACGGTAACAAGACTATCTCGAATAGAAAAGTACGGATTTACGAACGTACACGAAAACGCCTGTGAACAACAAAATGTACCTATGTTAAACATTACAGTACAACAGTTTAGAAAACAAAAACATACAGATTGCCTTACACTAAAAGAATCTTTTGTAAATTAACAAAACACTCTAGGCAACCTTCTTAAGTTAAATGTTAACTTATACTTCCTATTTCAGTAATGATGAATATAAAACAATTATTTTATTGAATATTTATACGTGATGATGATGATGATGACGACGACGATGATGATGATGATGATTGCTGTCTTAATGTCATCGGCCCTTAAAATCAAAGTGTCCTCTGTTTTAACTCGTGGTGAATAAAAAACAAAATATAAATTGCTCGAAGCCTTTCCCGATAGATTCATGAAGGGCGACCCGTGTTCTGTTCTGCCACACGATACACTAGCAGCAGATCATGGTATTCGTGGTATTCATACACTGGCATTATTCAAGTAATACTACTGATTCTACTACTACGAAGTAACTCGCGTACTAGTACGGACGATAATAAATTCGCATCTCTGACAGCTGTTATTCAGGTCAAGGTCAGACAGACCGGTTTCATGTAGGGGCGGGGAACCCGTCCAGCCACATCCCCTTCCCTAGGTACAGCAGACAACGGAATCGGCACGAGACACGTTTAGTGCTTTTGTCGAACTGCTTACGTGGAATATTTTCCCACAGTGCGATTTCAATATCATGGTCTTTTGGGAGTGCAACTCGCCGTATGCAGAAACACCCCGCGTTGACGTCTATGTAAATAAAGTTTATTACGTCAACGAAAGAATGCATGGGATATGATTTCCAAGTGAGTAGTATCGGAACTGAAATGTCAAAACACATCGAACGTTTTACTTCATACAAGTAAGGGACATGTTTTGAACATAAATGAATTAGACGTACCTTCCTTTCGTGCTTCCAACCGAAGAGAACATGTTTAAATGTAAATGAAAGCCTTCTAGCTTACTGCTGATTTTGCAGTACCTATTAAACGTATCAAAATAAACGTTGCCAGGCTGAGTGGCTCAGACTGTTCAAGCACTGGTTTCATGAACTTAGCAGGCTCGATCCTGGCTCAGTCCGCTGGTATTTCAAGGTGCTCAAATACGACCGCTTCTGATCGGTAGATTACAGGCACGTTAAAGAATACCTGTGGGCAAAATTCCGACACCGCGCGTCTCCATTGGCACGTAAAGATGTATTATTATTATTATTATTATTATTATTATTATTATTATTATTATTATTATTATTATTATTATTACTGGGCGAGTTGGCCGTGCGATTAGGAGCGCGCAGCTGTCAGCTTGCATCCGTCGAAAAGCCAGTAACAATATTATTATAAAAACTGTGTTAGTCTATTATTACTAACTATTATGAAAATAAAAGTTAATCGCCCCACTCAAACATCGTAGCTCGTAATCTGTCAGAAAACCCTAAAGAAAATAGTGAACTTTTAACAGGTCCGAATTATTATTAATATTATAATTGCAGACATGTCTCCGAAATTACCGAAACATGTACTTACAGATTGTTTTACGTCGCACCGACACAAATAGGTCTTACGGCAACGATGGGAGAGAAAAGGGATACAAGTGGGAAGGAAGCGTTCGAAGTCTACTAAAGGTACAGTCCCAGCATTTCCCTGATGTGAAAATGGGAAACTACGAAAAACCATCTTCCTGGCTGCCGACAGTGGAGTTCGAACCCACTATCACTAGAATACAAGCTCACAGCTGCGCGCCCCTAACCGCACGATCAACTTACTCTAAGCTCCAATGGCGGTCTGAGTAGCTCGGACGATAGAGCGCTGGTCTTCTGATCCCACCTTGGCAGGTTCGATGGCGGCTCAGTTCGGTGGTATTTGAAGGTGCTGAAATACGCCTGTCTCGTGTCTGTGGATTTACTTGCATTTAAAAAAGTACTGCGGTACAAAATTCTGGCACTTCAGCGTCTCCGAAAACCGTGAAAATTAGTTAGTGAAACGTTAAGATAGTAGTAGTAGTAGTAGTAGTAGTAGTAGTAGTAGTAGTAACATTATTATTACGGAAGTTTTAATTAAACGGGTCCGTTACATTACCTATCGGCACTTACTGTCCAGTAATTAGCCTTCTGTCCACCTCTGTGGTATAGTGGTTAGTTTGATTAGTTGCCACCCCCCAGAGGCCCGTGTTCCATTCCCAGCTCCGCCACGAAATTTGAAAAGTGGTACGAGGGCTGGAACGGGGTCCATTAAGCCTCGGGAGGTCAAATGAGTAGAGGTGGTTCGATTCCCACCTCAGCCATCCTGAAAGTGGTTTCCCGTAGTTTTCCACTTCTCCAGGCAAATGCCGGGATGGTACCTAACTTAAGGCCACGGCCGCTTCCTTCCCTCTTCCTTGTCTATCCCTTCCAATCTCCCCATTCCCCCGCAAGGCCCCTGATCAGCATAGAAGGTGAGGCCGCCTGGACGGGGTACTGGTCATTCTCCCCAGTTGTATCCCCCGACCCAATGTCTCACGCTCCAGGACACTGCCCTTGAGGCGGTAGAGGTGAGTCCGGAAACCAACCCTGGAGGGTAAACAGATTAGGAAAATGTCTCACGCTCCAGGACACTGCCCTTGAGGCGGTAGTGGTGAGTCCGGAAACCAACCCTGGAGGGTAAACAGATTAGGAAAAAGAAGAATAAGCCTTCTATTAGAAATGCCCGGCGGCAATTCCACAGTAGACCGAGCTCGATAGCTGCAGTCGCTTAAGTGCGGCCAGTATCCAGTATTCGGTAGATAGCAGGTTCGAACACCACTGTCGGCGGCCCTGAAGATGGTTTTCCGTGGTTTTCCATTTTCACACCAGGCAAATGCTGGGGCTGTACCTTAATTAAGGCCACGGCCGCTTCCTTCCCACTCCTAGCCCTTTCCTCTCCCATCGTCGCCATAAGACCTATCTGTCTCGGTGCAACGTAAAGTAACTAGCAAAGCAAATCCACAGTAGCTATTTTTCCTTCGAGCAATGTTCACGCATATTTGCAGCTACGGTTTTTGAAATCTGTCTCATTAATAACAGTATGACTGAATACTTACAGCCTTTTCTTTCAGTGTCCACCGTCCTTTCACTGACCTGAAAAGTTTATGAATAAGCATAGAAAACTCGCATTGTCTATTGTCAGAAATTCATCGTGGACTGTCGCAATAAGAGCACAGAAATGTTGCGCTCATTTTTAATTTACTTATTAACTATTTCCTTTCATTTTGTCAGCTGGGATCACTGAGTAATGCCATTGACGTCTTAAAAATCACACACAACTACACAATACTTGATTCGCATGTATGTGCTGGTACGTATCTTCGAGGTCACTGTAAGAATTCTGTGTACATTTCACACAGAGTACCCTAGACCGCTTCTCGAGTACAGCAAGTGGCTTGGCACGTGAGTCATCCTCTCCTACTTGCCAAGGCTTTAGGGGAAGTGCACAACAACATGCGTTGGCCTGCGATAAGAAACAGGTTCAACAAGCCCTATACTCTGCTACTGTACTTCCACTACGCGTGGACAGAATGACGTAACCGGCATATCCTGCTACGGCCGTTCAAAACACATTAGGTCCTGAAATTTTTGGCTCAGTTATGGGCAAACTAATAGGAGAAGGTAAAAAGTACATAGCATATATTGTGAGATGTATTTTTCTTTGCCGTCTAGCTTAATATCTGCACGTATACCCCTAACATCCTGTATAATTCAACAGGTGTCCACAATTGCCACCAAAAATTACACAAAAATTACCCTTGAAAGACAAAAACACTCCCTCAGTCCACGGCACTGTCTCCAACTGCAAGATTCTGGTACAGCTTCGAACTATAATGCCCCCGCTATCAGTTGGTTCATTTCTGAACTATATCAGCTCTTGCAACTCCGTGATGGGGACGAATAAAAAAGTATCACTGTGTAACCAGTATCACGGACTAAACAGAGTTTACCCTACTCAGCGAAAAACCTGTCCCGCCACTGCCTTGTCTAGCACAAATCTCACATGGAGTGACCACGAACCCAGCGGTGAGAGGCCGGCGCGCTACCGACTGAGCCACGGAGGCTCTTACTCAAGCTATCTACCTGTTTGCAAAATTATTAGTGGCGAACAAGAAGAGCTCCAGGAAGATATTTCACCCAGCTAGTTTTATCATTTAAAATATGCATCGGTGATTTCTTGCGATGTTCTTCTCGCCAAAACATCACAATGGCAACATGGAAAACTACTTGGTGACACACTGCGCATTACAGAAAAGATACCGTACGATCTATGTTACTTAATACTGGATTAAAGACAGACCCTATACCTTATTAACTTTTTTACTTACTTAGTTACATTTGTTTCGTTTTCAGAAACAAATGAAATGGCATATGGCTTTTACTGCCGGGATTGTCCGAGGACAAGTTCGGCTCGTCAGGTGCAGGTCTTTTGATTTGACGCCCGTAGGCCATCTGTGCGTCGTGGTGAGGATGAAATGATGATGAGGGCGACACATACACCCAGCCCCAGTGCCAGCGAAATTAACCAATGATGGTTAAAATTCCCGACCTGCCGGGATTCGAACACGGGACCCCTGCAACCAGAGGCCCTAACCATTTACCCACGGAGGCAGATTCATTTTCAGAGTATGGGTGCAAAGGAAATTAGTTGCAAAATTTCAATATTCCGCGATTTACAGTACATAATATTACCTTTCAAAATTTGATGTATTTTATTATGC
Source organism: Anabrus simplex (assembly GCF_040414725.1). Lineage (NCBI taxonomy): Eukaryota > Metazoa > Arthropoda > Insecta > Orthoptera > Tettigoniidae > Anabrus > Anabrus simplex. The sequence goes on along the minus strand of NC_090266.1, from coordinate 513,999,957 downwards.
CTTTAATCTGATTATTTCATTGTTTCAGAAAGCGGTAGAAATACAAGTTATCTAAAGCAACAACGATGACTTTGTCTTAAAGGATGGAAGTAATTAAAACAATCTTATTGTCTTACATCATAACCATAATTCGTAACAAATGGAATATACAAACATTTCTGTAAATTCAGTACGTTAATAATATTAAATACGTTATGTTTAATTGCGTATTTCACTTATATTTACTACATTTTAATGTACATATTTTGCAGTTTGATATTATATACAGTAAATATCCGGGCCCTACCAATAGGTTAAACGAAACAAGACAATAGTAATTAATACTAAATAGCTATTAGAAAGGCTTTTTTACTACTATTAAAATGTTCTTATTCCTCCCATGAAGGCATGCGGAAAACGGCATATATGATTAACTAAACCTCCTAACATGCCTATGGCATGGTGATGAACGGTTACAATTCATATTGACACATTCCTCAACAATTGCTTTAAACCCATCCCACAGTTTGTTTACATTTTTAGATAACGTTTTTCACCGAACGTAGTTACTTTTTAATCTCCCTTATGCCTGTTTTTCAGCCATATGGTACTGCCTAATAGTCCTAATTTTAGGACCTTCTTTTCTATCACATATCTTTTTAACTACGACAAAATCAACTTTCTGATCACTAATACCATCTATAACTTAGGCTTCTCTATAGAGCTCGTCTGGCTTTACCAGCACCACATCCAGAATATTCTTCCCTCTAGTTGGTTCCACCTTTTTCTGATCCAGTTGTCCTTCCCAGATGAACTTATTTGACGTTTGTTGGCCATGCTTCCTGTCGTTCGCATTACCTTCCCAACTGACATTTGCTGAATTGATATCACCCGCTACAATCACGTTTCTTTCTATATCGTTTCCCACATAGCTGATTATCTTATCAAATAATTCCGAATCAGCGTTTGCGCCACTCTTTCCCGGTCTGTATACTCAGAAAACATGAAGTTGCCTATTATCTCAAAAACTTAAAAGTTTACAGACGTAAGAACGCGTATTTTTTATTTCGGAAAATCCCATTAAGGGTGGTAAGATGGGGGAAAAGGGGTTGAACACCTTTTATGGGGAGACTTATATCTCCAAAACTGAAGATGTTACGGACATGAAAAATTGGTATTTGAAATCTCCTTTGAAGATAAAGAAACACGTATTTTTGTGCTTTTGGATAATCTGATGAACAGCGGGTGAACAGGATTGACAAATGGGGTGAATTTACAAAAATACTATATCTGCAAATTATCTCAGACTCGTAACATATTACAGACTTGAAAACTGGTGTTTGGGATTTCCTGTACATGTAAAGAAATGTAAATATCTTTTTCGGAAAATCCACTTAAGGGGAACTGAAAAACGGGGTGAATGTTTAAAATGAGTATATCTACAGTAAATCTCAAAAAACTTAACATGTTGCAGACGTGAAAATTGGTATTTGTAATCTCGTTTAAAAATAAGGAAAACTACGTATTCTTTTGTTTTCGGAAAAACCCTTAGCGACGGTTGGTGAAAGTACTGAATTTTTTGTGGGGGATCAACTTAGTAGGGGGGATGAAAATGGAGATGAATTCATTTTAAGAGGATACATATACCCAGGGCTTTTTTCTGGCGGAACGCACCGGAACGGCGTCCCGGAACATCTTCGTGATACAAATCTCTAAAAAATATTTAGAATTCAAATATGATTTTTTTTCAGGTTAAGGAATTTTAAAAATATTATTTTTACTGTTCCCGCGCTAAATGGCATTAATTGGAAAGGAAATATCGCATATCGCCTTGTTATTTGGAGAATCGAAATCAATCGAAATCAAAAACATTCTTCCGGTTTGCGGGCAGCATGGATATACGGTATTCGTTCTTGTTCTTTCTTTGCTCACTTTGTAGCTGTTTTGTATATTGGTCCCAGTTCTAGTTACGTTTCATCTGGATTGCCCTCAATATAGAGTACTGTTGTTCGTTGATGTAGATAATTGCCTGTGTTTGTTGCATTCCCAGCCGTAGTTTGTACTACTTTTACGCAGCAATAGACATAAACTAAATCTGTCGACCACGAGACGAGAATGAAAAGAATTTCAGAATATATTTGTGCGTCTACCACCAAACGCAAAAATTGCCCAAGCAGTTCGTCAGTCCATCAAGCTGGAGTATCATCAAACTCAAGTGTGGAACTAGAAGCAACAGATGTGTCGACGAGTTCCATAACAGTCTGCAAAGTTCAAAGTGAATTTCAAGGTCTGTGGCCTAGTTGTTGGACTGTAGAACAAAAGAACGATTATGTAAAGAAAAACAATTGGTTGTATTTTCATGACGGCAAGTTAGGTTGCTCAGTGTGCAAAAATGTTGGAAGTTTAGGTGTACAGGAGAATGTGGGTATGCGACTATCCAAAGAGTGGATAATTACTATTATTAACCTGAAAATTCTATATTTTAATTTAATTTTAATTGTTACGTGGCAGTTAACTATTATTATGTTTAACGCATAACCCCTTTTGCCATTCCTATCTAGTTTGGCACTTAATCAATTAAGACTTGATTTACTCGGATTATTATTATTATTATTATTATTATTATTATTATTATTATTATTATTATTATTATTATTTCGAAAATTTATATTTTAATTTCAATCTTTAGAACTTAGTCACATATGTTAACTCCCAAATATGAACCACCAAGATTCGATTTCATATCGCTCGGGACATAATAACGGTATTCGAACCCGCAGCCTTATTTTCGTACTGTTGTTAATTTATGGGAACACCATGTCCTCCCAAGACAAATCCCATATCCCATGGCACCTCGCAGTTGGGCAAATACATCCAATCTCTGAAAGTGCTAAATTATTCCTTCCATTTTCGTTTTGAAGTCCATTTTTTTTTCACTGGAACTCTTCAAACATTTAATTCATTCATTAATCTTCGGTGCGTGGACTGCTGCCACTTATAACACAGAATCGGCATATTATATCGACGTAGGCATCGAGATTTATCTATTTCATCATCAAAAACAGTACGGCTCAATTCTGACCTCATGCCGGATTTCCGTCCCGCACGACTTCCGATCTCAAAAATGAACTCAAACCACTCTGGGCTTTCAACATAGCGTGACCATCATATACAAGTGCCTCTATCGCTTCTAAACAAATATTTATTATTATTATTATTATTATTATTATTATTATTATTATTATTATTATTATTATTATTATTATTATTATTATTATGATTATGATTATTATTATTATTATTATTATTATTATGGAGTCCGAAAACGTTAAATCATCAATTAAAGTTAAAATCAAATTTACTGCATGAATTAAAGTATTCCACGCCATATGTTATCTCGACATTGAAATTACTTTAACTTGCAATCATTCCATCAACTTAGGCCCGTGCCATTATTCACAAAGCATTACAATAAACACGCATTTACACATTACCCATGTTCATTTATCACTCCGATACTTCTACTGATTATTATATTTCTGTCCACTGGCGAAGCTTCGCGGCGCAAATAATCATTGATATTTACAGACAATTGAATGGACTTCATTCTGTCCCACAATAACTAAAATCACTTGGCAACCCTTTACCTCTGGATAATCTTACAACATGCCTTAATATCTATAAAGATTCCGATAAGTGAAAACCCCATTTGAGCACTTCTACAATGAATATTAATCTTATCTTTACGTGAAACGTGCTCCATATAATTTCAAAGAATTCAAGCACTTGAATAAACAAATCAACCCTACTCTACTCTATTAAATAATCAAAATTATGATGAGTGCTTGAGCTAATTATGTACATATTAATTTGTCCCTTTCTCTATCTATGTCTGAATTTATACGGGCCGGAAACGGTTCGTTTCACAACCAAGTTACCATAACGAAAGAATATGATTTCCTCCCGCTAACAATAGCAAAATATATATTAAGGAGTACTCATCTCAGCCTGTAGTTTGCCAAACCGGACGACGAGCATAGCTCTCACCCATGTTTAGCATTGCATCCTACTGGTATTCATACCAGCTTGAAGAGGTAATCCTTGACACTTTTTAATATCACACATTTTAAATATTATAAAAAATAACTTTTGCACATGGAATAATTTCCACTCTATATTTAACACATACATTTTACACTCTTGGTTTTTTATCTAGCCCACTTAATATAAATATACATTCTTCGTTCCTTCCCCGGACACTAGGAACATGTGATATCTCGGTATCACTCTTAACGGACCGGCGGCACTTGAATTTTTCCATCTCCCGTTCGCGTAGCTGACCAGGTATCAGTTATTAATTGACTGTTTACTTGGTGAAATTCCATCGAACACCCACGACCGTTCTCACGTAACGTAGGTTACTTCCTATTCTTGATAACGAACCTCACACTCCTATCTGTAGACTCTGATTTACAGAGTTCTGTATATATTCGAACTCCTGCTGGTATACAGTTCAAGACTGTAATATGGACTACTTCACGTCATGGTTCACTGTGCTATGTAACATTATAACACCTCAGACAATATTCCACGAGTGACTACTCACACTGACCCTGGCTTAGTAACAGCTCGAGCAACTCTTCACAAGTAAGATCGCACCCTGGCGTAGTAACCGCTCGAACAATTCTTTACAAGTAAGATACTTCCGTCTCCACGACCATGTATTTATATTCGACACCCCTCTCCTCCGAATTCACGGGAGGTCATCTTAGGGCACGCAGTTCCAATATCCTCATACCACTATACCACACAAGTATGAAGTGGCTTAAACTTGGGATCCACTGATGTAATTATTTTATATTAGTCTCTATGCCAAGTCTCAAATAATATCGTTCGCTGGTAATTGATATAATCGTGAATTTAGCTCCTCTATCCCAGGCTAGGATTTCGCGCCCTTTTGTAGCGTCTCTTGCCTGCAGCCAATCAACGGATAGCGTCCATGAATTCTCAGAATTTCTCCAGTCAATCTCCCTCAATCAATAACTTTTAATAACTTTTATTATATGGTTAGGCTTCTAAAGTTTACCTTATATCGAATTTATAACTCACTTCCCTCTATAAATTTAATCCGTGGAGTTAGCCTTGATAGTGCTTCTTACAATGCGAAGTTGTCGTACCTGCTACTGGTCTATGAATTTTACGATTGGTCGAAGCTCACGCGGGACTGAGAAGTTTCATATCTTTTTCTTTGAGTACCAACTTTGCGTTCAGCTCTCGCTAGTACCTTGGATATCCGCTGACGTCATCTTCTAGGAATTCTGTGTCAATGACTTGGAAATAACTCTTGCCTGTCTCTTCCCCCTCGTCACAATTTCTGAGAATTCTAATTCTCCTGGCCATTGTATTTCTTAATCTTAGTGGAGACAACAGTCTGTGGCAGGTTGCATAATACCATCTCGGCCTGGCCTGCACTTACAATATGTAAAGTCAGATATCCTTGCTTCTGAAACTGAAATATATATTCCTCAATTATTAATTACAATTGAATGATGGCTATCACACCCCCACCAGGGCGCAGTATGTAAAAAAAACTTATGATGTTAGTGACAAGAAACCTGGTATGTGGAATGTCCTTTAAAACTACAGAAACATGTACCTTTTTGTTTTCGGACGAGGCACTTAACGGGGGGGGGGGTTGAAAGGAAGAAGTGAAAAATAGTTAAATTATTTTTATGAGGATACTTATATCTTAAAAACTGAAAATGTTACGGACGTGACAATTGGTATTTGGAATCTCCTTTAAAAATAAAGAAATATGTATTTTTGTTTTCTAAAAATACACATAAATAAGGTTGGGGTGGGGGAAGGACTGATCAAGGTGTTGAATTCTTTTTATGGGGATACTTATGTATATCTCAAAAACTGAAGATGTTACAGATGTGGGAATAGGCATTTAGAATCTCCTTTAAAAGTAAAGAAATATATATTTTTTTTTTTCGACTTGAGAGAAGACTGTTTCTCACATGTGCAGTTCTACAGTATGTCGCATGGTCATCATAGCCCCAAAAGGCAAACTTGGTGTACAATGAATTTCTGGGGTAAATGAAACTCGATTTTTTTGTTGAGTTTTTATACTTTTAGTACTTTCAGATAATGTTTTGGTACAATGCCAAGGAACGGTTACTTTGATCAAATCACGAAATCCATGCGAGCGAAGCCGCGGGTAATTGCTAGTCTTTAGACATAAGCCTTACACCCAGAATTTCATGTTTGTCTCCTTTACCTTTTTCGTAGCTTACAGATTTTTCTTTTACCAAAAATGAGTAGTCCGTCTCCTACCATTCCTATTCTATCTCTACGATAAACACTCCAGTCCCATACGAAAATTTCTGCATCCATTACCGGTATATATTTTCTCAGCCACGATTCAACCCCTAATACAATATCTTGTAAGTACACATCCTTATTATTGTGGTAACAGTGATACCATTACAGAACAAAAGACAAGTCTTGTTTGTTCACACGAGTGATACGTTACACCATGTAGGTCTATATGTTTCCGCAGAATAAGCCACCACTTGTCTGCTTGCACACCCCTGCATTGCTTATCTCGTAACTTGCCGTGTGTTTAATGTTTCGAACGTGCATGTTACGTTGTCAATGCACGACCAGGAAATGAGGATAACATCTGTCAAAGATGAATCAGAAGAAGACTGCCAGATCTGGAATAGTTATCTATGTTTAGATAAGATAAACCCAGCCCTTAAAAGGTATGTCCTAACATAACACCTCAAAGCCCCAGCACTGTTGCCAACTTAGCTTTCTTTCCGCTAAATCTAGCTTATTTAATCCAACGTTTATCGGCAAAAGAACAATATTCCCGCTGTAGCTTTTCTCCGCTAAATCTACCTTATTTCCTTCAACGTTCCTCATGTGATGTTGCGTTGTGGTCCCCCCAGTATGAACGAACAAGCATACGCGCGCGCGCTCGCTCTCTCTCTCTCTCTCTCTCTCTCTCCTTGTATGATGTGGTAGTAACAGTGAAACTAGCTAAGATCATGGTAGGTGACTCACCACTGGTACTGGGGGAGCATGGAATGTGCATTAATTATATAATATCACAGTCTAATATATACAGTCGCGAAGCTCTAATATGAGGAAGGTTCATCCACTTGACAGCTGGAGCTACACTAGCACCTCTAGCGGAGAGGTAGAGGCAACTTGCTAGCAGACAACAGGGAACGTATTACCACTGCAGTCTAAAATGCTCATAACTTCTGAACCATTCATGCAAATAATGTCCTGACTAGGTTACTGTAATCCTTATGAAATAGTGGAGGAGGTCAAACAGTTTATTTCGATGAGGAGTTCGATGATAATATCGAAATATTTATTTAATCTTAAGGAGTTATGTTTGTTACCGCGGACTATAACATAAAATCGCTTCTAGAGGACAACCGGTTCGAAATAGGAATATACCATCCCGGACTTTTTTGTAGAGGATTTTATGCTCTACAATTCGTACGCTTACACTTGGGGTCTATCGTTGACGGTTCACGCAACGTAAGCCAAGAAAGCAAGTGACCGACCATGGTAGAGCGCTGGCCTTCTTGGCCCAACTTGGCAGGTTCGATGTCGGTCGGTCGGTCACTTGCTTTCTTGGCTTACGCTGCGTGAACCGTCAACGATAGACCCCAAGTGTAAGCGTACGAATTGTAGAGCATAGAAACCTCTACAAAAAAGTCCGGGATGGTATATACCTACTGCGAACCGGTTGCCATCTAGAAGCGATTTTATGTTAGAGTCCGCGTTAAAGAAAAATAACTCCTTAAGATTAAATAAATATTTCGATATTATCCTCGAACTCCTCATCGAAATAAATTGTTTGACTTCCTCCACTATTTCATAAGGATTACAATAACCTTGTCAGGACATTATTTGCATAAATGGTTCAGAAGTTATGACCATTTTAGACTGTCGTGGTAATTCGTTCCCTGTTGTCTGCTAGCAAGTTGCCTCTACCTCGCCGCTTGGAGCGCTGTAGTCGCCTCGGATGAAAAATATCATCAGAGCTTCGTGACTATATATATTAGACTGTGGTAATATTATGCCATTCCTTTTCATACTTCAGTTTTACTATCGTCCGATAACCTCGCAAGACTTCTTTACTTGTGCCAGGCTCCTTCCGCACTTTCATCTATCCTATCCGACCTCCCTCGGTCAACTCTTGTTCTTTTCCGGCCCCGACGGTATTAGGTCACGATGCCTAGGGAGTCTTTCTCAACCGGGCGAGTTGGCCATAAGGTTGGGGGCGCGGAACTGTGAACTCGCATCCGGGAGATAGTGGGTTCGAACCCCACTGTCGACCGCCCTGAAGATGGTTTCCCATTTTCACACCAGGCACATGCTGGGGCAGTACCTTAACTAAGGCCACGGCCGCTTCCTTCCCATTCCTAGGCCTTTCATGTCCCATCGTCGCCATAAGGCCCATCTGTGTAGGTGCGACGTAAAGCAAATAGCGAGTCTTTCACTTTCGCCCCCTTCGTGGTCCTTGCCTTTCTTGGGCCGACATCTTCATTTTTCAAAGTGTCGGACCCCTTCCATGTTTCTTTCTAATTAGTGTTTTATAAAGGATGGGTGCCCAGTTGTACTTCCTCTTAAGATAATAATCACCACCACCTCCACTTTACATAATTAAATATCCATGGTTTGCGGTTATAGTACTTTGCTAATTCAACAGAACAATTTCATTTTCTACACGGTAATATAAATATTTCTCTTATTATTAACTTTTCCTAGTTCTGATTTAGCTTTTTCTACCTTATATTGGATGATGATCTAGCTTGTTAAATAGAAATTGTGTTGGCAACACTGTCTCCCAGTTGCATTTCATTACTTGCGGTCGTCGGCAGTGTAAAATCCCCTTATTAAATTTTAACTGTTCAGTACTCTTTAAGTCTTGCGTTGTGTTTTGAATAAAGTGCTTTATTAATTAATAAGTAATATTTATTTATTTATTTATTTATTTATTTATTTATTTATTTATTTATTTATTTATTTATTTATTTATTTATTTATTTATTTATTTATTTATTTATCGTATGATGAATTATGTACATATATATATATATATAGTTTCAGGATAAATGTGTGTAGACACAAGTCCGTACAATACTACAACTCTATTCTAGTTTTTGGACCCAATCAACTGCTTCATCCGATGTGCGGTGGATGTCCATTAGCTTTCCTTTGAAAGCTCGAATTGGACAGCCAGCAACAATGTGATGGATTGACTAAGAAGAAACACCACAATCACAATTTTCAGAGCTATTCCAACCCCATTTGCACAATAGACAACCACATCTGCCTTGTCCAGTTCTTATCCGACTGATGATTCTCCACTGTCGCCTTGGAAGGTCAAATCCTTGTACACGTTTAGGAGGTTGCTTCACGTCCGTAATTTTAACCACCACTCTACCCTACACGTGTCCCCCGGGTGGTGCTGAGAACGCAACAGTGATGATAAGATGAGACCGAACTGTCGGAAACGACCTCTCGGTCAAAGAGCGAGCAAGACGGAGATCAAGTGCTACGGATTTAACAATAATAAGGCTTCTGTCAGTGGAAATATTAGGAGAAAAAATGTGAACCCAAACCAAACCCCATGGCACAACAGCCCCAAAGGACCATGGCCTACCCAGCGACCGCTGATCTGCCCGAAAGCCTGCAGTTTATGAGGTGGCATGTGGTCATCACGACGAGTCCTCTCGGCCATTATTCTTGGCTTCTTAAACCAGGGCCGCCATCTCACCGTCAGATAGCTCCTCAAATGTAATCACGTAGGCTGATTGGACTTCGAACCAGCCTTCAGATCCACGTAAAAATAACTGACCTGACCGGGATCGAAACCAAGGCATCCAGGTAAGGGGCAGGCACGCTGCTCTTACACCGCTGGTCCGGCACACAATGTGTGAACAAACCCAGTATTTTCTGTTATATATGTGGTTCTTACTTGTCCCGAAGACAAAAATATAATATTACGTAATTTATTAAGAAAGTGTATTTGCGTACTTTAAAGTTAAACTTGGAAATCATGATAAGAAGTGAGCTCCACATATTACATGTAAACCCTTAGGGACTCCTATGACATGGCATGAACAAAGATATCACCATGATGATTATTATTTATGTATCAGAGTAAAACAAAATAAATAAGACTAAAATAAAAATATCCAAATGGCTCGATGGTCTAGAACCATATTGTTCCACGTCCCATTTAGCCCGTTTCACACTATAAGCTATTTTATATATTTGGCAGTCAATTATTTATTATCATAGGATGACCAATGAATATATAAGATATATTAACAAAACATTCAAAACACTGGAAATTAATAGGTGATGTGGGTTAATGTTGATGGACATAGAAAAAATGACTTAGAGAGATAATTCAGTTCAGAGATGAAGGACATAGAAAATTATTTTTTCGTGTTTCATATATTCATTTTAATAAATAGCACCTGAAACCCGTCAAGTCATGGCGGTCAATGGGGTAATTATTAACTGAAGGATTTCCTTATATATGACATTCCTTGTACATTTTTGTTTGCATTTTTCTTTACCTCGCACCGACACAGATAGGTCTTACGGCGAAAATGGGATATAAAATGGCTAGAATTGGGAAGTGTAAATTACCCTGTCCTCTAAGTTTTGGCTTAGCTCAGCGGAGAAGCTGCGCGGTGCGTTCGGTTGAAAGGTGGGTCTCAGAATCTATCTAAAATTAAATCAATAGGACAGGATCTAGAATACATATATTAGTAAATGAGAAGTCGTGAAATAAAGGCTGGAACCAATTTATTATCGAAAACGCATGACAAAATAACATAACTTTGTCAGATAAAAATTTAAAACGATATCAAATTTACAAAATGTATACAAGGAAATTCGACGTCACAAGTGTGAGTCGAAGCACGGGTCCCGAACCCAAATCAAAATCACCGTGAGTGAAAGTTACGGTGGTATCATTGTATTTTTGCGGAGTGTACAGGTGAGTTAAATATATGGGTGGCACGAAGCCTCAAATTAACTATACACTGCAACTGACAAACAATTATAGACTCGCATAACTCGCCCCCGTTTAACAAATTCAATCCACAAGGTAAACATATATAAAAAGACTGTCTTGGGACTGACACATATCCCCCAAAAGAGCACTGAATTTAATATCACGGGATCCGCCCGGATAACGGGAGAGGATGTAACCTCGCAACAACAAATCCAGCTCGTGCTGTAATCCCATTATACAACGCTGCACACAAATAACAATGAACAAAATGAAATTCGCACTCAAACAAAACAATAAACCATGAAACACATCCCGAAAAGCAGGAAACACATAAATACAATTGATGTCGTCATCTGATATCCCGGACGCCAACTCGGGATATCACTAGCTATATCCTGCGCACATGGCAGGGGTTGGTCGACTAGGTTTGTCATCACCAGCTGAGCAGTGAGTGTGACTGAGCAACGAAATGGAGCTTTAAATGCGGACGGACCTTCCTTGCCTCGTTCAGAAACATAAATGTACCCTGTGTACATTCACTCATTTACCACGTCTTGGGTCGCTGACATGAAACTAGCTCAGTTCCTCACAAATGTTTATCCTTGTGGCTTAAAGAACCGAGCTTCAACCGTCACATCGGCAGATAAGCGACACAAATAAGCCCTCTTCGGATTCCAATAATTGCGTCACAGTAAACGCCTCGTCAGGGCTCACAATAACCCGTACTTCACACATATACGGATTAGCGCTTTTGGCGTCTCGCATCTCGAATATAGGCTGCAGGTTCAACACTTGGCTCGCTCTCGGATCATTATCTAAGCCTTCTCTCTGTTAATCTCATTAACATATCGGCTCACTCTCGGCCTGTTAACTAAGCCTTCACACGGCTACTTCCATTATTACCTCGTAGCGGAAATACACACAAATATCTCGGCTCATTCCAGCTTCTCGTCTCACCCTCGGCTACGGATCCGTCTGTTGTATATAAATCTAAAAGGTCCTCGCTCATCACAACGGTGGAAAATATTTCACTGGTCTCGCGCCAAGCTGAAAAACATGCTCCATACAACTCATGCACAACCTGTCATTAATTATATGGTATACGATACCGGGTTCCCCGTTTGAAACACTAGAGGTGATCATAACTCCGAATCTAACTGAAGTCAATGACATCAATAACCCTAGCACCCAAAAATGGCACTTAAAGGAACTACATAAGTAACACATAACATCCACTAAACTAATATTACCTCATACCTCCTTCTTAAACAAAGCTAATAAAACATATGGCTGGCGCGTATTGTCAGCCCCAAGTTAAATTAATTAAAGTACACTTGAAATGACCAGGCTTAAGGCATTGAACTAACGTAATTAAATATTTACGTGGTTTTTAAAGAAAAATCACCTGAATTGAGTCTATAACTTTACATCATTCTTAAAAATTGCCGTTTAACTTATCTGTTATCCTCCACCATTGCCTCGGGCCACCGTCCGGGGCTCGTGGTAGAATTAGGCCGTCCTGGACCTGCGGACGTTAAATCTGGAAGCCTGGCATTCGACTCCTGGGATCGCCATCACTGCCGCCGTCTGCTTCTTCCTTGTCTTCTCTGCACATTCTGAAAACTGCCTGCTGCAAGTAAATATTCTTCCATACTGCCTTGTACGCATATGCTCGCAGTGCTGTGACCTAGGCGAGATCGTTTAGCCAATCTCCTACTTAAGAATTAGTCCTGTCACGCGTAAAGCCTATTACGGTATGAAACCGGTCACAACAAGTTCTTTAGGCAGATAAGTTTCCGCGAAGGCACTACGAATTACTAACTTGATTTAGTTCAGCTACCCTCGATTCACAGTACATGCTCGGGCGAGCTAGTTTACATCCTACTAACTCTACTATCACTTTGTTTAAGGCACTGTAATTTAGGCAAGTTGTCTCGAGGTTTCACGCGAGCGATACGCACTTACACTGGCTTGTCAATCACAAGGGCGGAGCTCCTCGGCCGGTTTCCGTTACGGCGGGTACATCTCAGTTCTGTCTACAGACTGTCTTTGTGTACTGGCCGTTTGCCGTCAACGGTCGTTTGAATGTGAGTGAAGAAACACTAAAGTTGCTTGCTTCTCACCGCAATGGTACAAGTAGCCTTCCATAAATTAAATCAACAAATTTTAGTGTACAATGAATGACATAACTGGCGCTCATGTGGAAATAGCTTAATCTAATAACTTGCTGTCAGGCCTGAAGTGCCCATATTGGTTACGCGTAGTTGGCACTATTCGCTCCACGTGACAAATTCAAATCTCTCTGTCACATGCACCTGTCCAGGGTACCAGTGCATAGCAATTTATCTTAATTGGCTTATAAAGTGGCTGAAAGGATTTATTTGCCGAGACCCTCGAACAGTCCCTGGAGTCGAAGACCATCACCCCTACTTGAGTCTTTCCTAGGGTGGCTCAAGAGCTTGGGTACGAGGTATGTCCGGAAAGTGGCTTAAACTATTTAATTCTAAGTAGGGGGAAAGAGTCTCGGATATCAGAGGAATACGAATACACTACTAATGAGAAGGAAAATCATCTATTTTTGCACAAACACCTTTAATTAGCTAAGGAAACACGCTACACACAGATATGCCGGGATATTTACATATTCAATAACATTAATTCATAAATTAGGTTTGAGCTTTGAATGCCCTTTTCTGTCTCTCTCAGAGTAGCATTCATCACTGCATAACCTTCAAATCATTGAAAATACACCGAAAGGGCGTCCCCTTTCAGAACTATTTAGCACACGGAAGATCTTATCATAATTTTAAAACATTTTATACATATCTTTCACAAAGGCATATCTTTTTTAAGGCATGATTTATTTCATTCAATTTGGTCCGATGACCTTCGATATTAGGCCCCTTAAAACAACAAGCATCATCATCATTTCATTCAGTTTAATCAGATCATGTTAACTGAGGCCACTACAAAATTCTTGAGCGCATTTTAAACACATGATAGTTATGTCACATGGTATACGTTAATGAACTCGCCTAATTTATCGTGCGGAGTATTAACTCCCTCATAACACCTGTTTCAGTGGGATTGCCTATGCGTTAATATAACACGCGACAATCAAATTTCAACGGTGTCCATAAAAAAAGGATACATATAGCAACTGAACAACCAGAGTATTACATTCTACAACGTATAATAAACATTCACTTGAAGAAATAATATGGCATTCACATGAAGAAATAACGTAACATTCTGCACTTCATTTCCATGGAAAGAACAACATCTGGCAAGACCCATCTCATTTGCCACGTGTGAGCAACAACCCTCGCCAGAATCTGGGACTCAAACTCAGAAACTTCGGTGTGCGGGGTATAACAACCTGGAAACCCTATAACGGTTTTTATTTTTATTTTAAAAATAACAAAAAGATGGGAGGATTTCATTCATTTGTCAAATCTGAAATATGTACGAGGATGTCAATTCCTTGATTTATGCATGTCTTCGTTTTACTACGGAAAGAAAAGAGCGAATTGAATGTATCTCCTTACAAAGTGGCCAACAAACTTCGTTTAAGGTCTCCCTTCGCTAACCCCTCATAAAACTGTCAAGCGAGTCGGCCGGAATAGCCCGTTCTTCTCTCCTGCTGAGCAGAGCTCCGGACTTGACCTGCTATTCTTAAATATTCATATCATCTCAAAAACACTATCTTTCTGTGATTCATTAACGCTATCATCGAACATCATACATATGGCCTCAATTATCTTCTTCACGAGGCGGCATTCTACATCGCCCTAAATATATATTCAACGGGGGAATTCACATATTTAAGCACCACTGTACTTTCACATTTACGAGCCTACAAATCAAATATCGTCTTCTTAATCCTCATATCCCGAGAACATGCATATTTTAAAAAGAAGACTCTAACCTTCAGGATTTAAAAAAAATTCACAGTTAATCGCGATCTACATAATTCAATTACACCCCCCACTGTTGACTGTATGTTTTCTTGAAGTTCGCAATCTTAAACCTATACAGGAGGAATTTCTACCAGTAAGTGACGTGCAATACAAAAAAAATCCGAAACTCTTACGATGAATTATAGCATTTAATTGTAACTTCAAGACGAATGAATCATACTACGAAATCTATCCCTTTCCATTTACGTCACGTCAACTGTAAGTTATACTTACTTATAACTACCATGCAATATTTCCCCATAATGAATGAAATAAATGGTTCAAAGCACGAAGAAAATCTGACAGAAAAATCTTACAAAAACTATAATCCCTCTGAAACTTCGTCATATTCAGATAATATTCAAAGTATTTACATGCAAATGATTTACTTGTCTAAATGTGACCAACTATCACGGTAATCAGTTAAAATGTACTCAACACTCAGATGTCTGCAATCAGCTTTCCTCACGGAGTACAGCCAGGGTTTTAAGCTGCCATCAGGACGTCTTCACTTGCGATGGCCTCCAGAGTCGTCCTATGTCGGTTCACCTGCATGTTGGCTGAATCCTCGTCTGGCGTCGGAAGCTCCCGAGTATCTCTGCTGCGTTGGAGTGACTGTACAGCGGACCGCCCACCGGCCCTCTTCAAACTCGAGGCTCTCGGAGGTCAAATATGCAAATGAGGAGGAAATAATTTTTCATAAACGCACTAATTGTGTCATGCATTATAACTTTGTTATGACTAAGGATACTCATAAATTCAAGCACCCTAGCCCTATATCGGTGTTTGTCCTGCAGCCCGATATCGATACCTTCATTTGCATACTCCAGTTCTCCACAAGTAATTTAATCTCGGAGCATCACACACTAGCCGGTCACAATCACATGATATGAATATTAGATATTAATATATATTTTTTACTGGCCATTAGTAGACCCACTCCATTTCACTAACTATTGCTATGATACACAACTCACTGCGTTTGAGAGAATACGGAGAGTGCCACTCGATCTACTAAAATGATAGCTGATAAGCCGTTCACTGTTATCGTTGGTTCAAGCCTTACTGTAACACTTTTATCGAACTATCTCTTTATTGGATCACTTCCTTCATTTAACCTCGTTTATACGATCGTTCATATATCTCGTATAATGCGGCACAGTCCACTATATTCACTTACATCAGTTTCGTAACTGTGCACGTAATAATTCACTTCAACCGACCACCTCTTTTTACAATCCCGCGCCTCTCTGACACATAATCAAAGTAAAATTTTATCACATCTAGATCATAGCAAACTGCATTAAGGAAGTAACAAATATTTAGCACGCAGCGCACTGTCACTCACTGTGTGTTGTCATTTACCACTACATAACACTGTTCGATAAGGAACCTTCACAATGTGAAACACTGAATATTAAAACTGACTGTTCATTAAAGAACAGGTCTGCTGATTAGACCGAATGCATTGGATATACTGTGTATACTCCCTTCTTGCCACTCGCCTTTATAGTGGGAAGCCATATTTTTGGAGGGGGAGTCAGTCCACGCCCCCTTGTCAAACATCGGTCCGTTGGACGGTATATTTAAACGTTGAATTTGATATCAAATCAAAGCCTGTACATCCCTCTTTTCACTGATCAATTTTCGTTCCGAGTCCTTCGCGGGTTCGTCTGCAATCATCAAAGCGTCAGTATCAGTTCTCAGTAGGTGGAGCCTAACTCCGGGGATTTTTCAGTTTTCCTGGTCCTGTCAGAGTCGGGCATCTGGTTTTACTCTCTTCGTGCCATCAACTATCTGCGTACTTCCTGTTATCCTTACTATGTAAAAGGGTTCTCTGCATGATAAATCCGCATAAAATCTTCTCATTCATCGAAGTCGTAACTCGAAATTACCCATCAAGTATTTCCGAGTTATTAATGTTAATACCCTCGAAACAGTTGAAAGCTACGCATTGGTACCACTAGATATTTAGGAGAATACATGGGGTGATATCGTCTCGTATTTTGAGACTGTTGTTGAGGCTGTTTCGTGACCTCACTTCTCATTCATGTGGCATCTTTCTTGTCCCAGCTCTCTCGCTGAGAGGGAGAGCGAACTCCACTTACAAGCGCTTGTACTCCCTCTTTTTCCCAATTGCGTGCAACGAGAGGAGGGGGGCGCGACTCTACAGCGAGCAGCTCGAGTCCCGCAACCGTCAAGAATATCCTCGTTTGGCGGCTATTTACCGTAGAACTGCTCGGAAAACGGCATATTCTCTATACAGGATGTCTCTATGTACATGTGACGATGTCATGAACGGTTACACACCCTCGCGCGATCTCTTTTCTCTCTCTCCTTTACCAGTAAGTTTGAAATAAAGCTTCCTTCCCGTCCGGAGTCCTCACAAGTAATCGCACGGACTGGAACTTGCGCTACGGAGCCGCCTCCTCATAAAGCACGGAGTTCGGGCTCTACATGGTGCTATATTTGAATATACTGATTATATAAAATGATGCTGACTGGACCGTGAACTGATGATACGGTTCAGAAGGAAGCGACCGTAGCCATAATTAAAGTACAGCACGATCATTTACCTGGCGTGAAATTGGGAAACCACGGAAGAATATCTTCAGAGTTGCCGACAGTTGGGTTCGAACCCACTATCTCCTGAATGCAAGCTACGTGACCTAAACCACGCAGCCAATTGTTCGGTGCACTCCTGGTACAATTACCTTTTCGCACTATTGCAACTTTTAAGTATCGCTCTCTTGACATTGCAACATTTAACTGGCCATGGCTGAAAATTGGCTGAGCTAAAAAGAGACCTACACGTTCTTTGAGTTTTATTGATCATGATACAAAATGCCAAGCGAATTCGACACTGATGAATCCTGATTGAAAATGGAAATGTTTTATCGGAAGTTGTTAAGTCACTTCGAGGGATTAGGGCTCTCTGTCCAGCTTGATCTCCACTTATTATTTCCAAATCTAAACAAGTGTCGTACATAATTCTTAGAATTAGGCCCTACTCTGGTTCCCTTTAGGAGCCGTTGGAGAACGTCCAGTTTTCTAAGGAGCACAAGTATAATTCCAATTTCTAGAACGAGAATATGTGCAGGAAAGCTATTAATTCCAAAGAATTCAATAATTATGCAGGAAATTGAAGTAGGTAGCGTTCATCTTCAGTATTAGTCTGTTGACGCTAATGTATGGTTTTGAACTTGTAACTTGTTTAATGATTTATAAATATGGACCTGAATAAAAATGAAACAATGTTAAAATATTCATGAAATAAAATATTCAATCGTCGGACTATGCGCCCACGCTTAGTACTTACCTACTCACTTGAGTACTTACACATGGGCACCACTACAAATCAATGTAACGATAATAGAATGAGAGTCTTGAATATCTCTAGGGTGTGAGGTAATAAGCTTACTTTAACAGCGTAACATATAGGTTCTGGGAAAACGGCTTTGAAGTGTGATCTCCCCATTAAAATGTGAGGTTACCGGATCTACTATTGAAATAAAACACTTAATTGAATTTGATACTAAACAAAATATATTCTTTAAAAATTGACTTTTACGAGTGAGATTTGCTCCGATAATTCAAAGGATAATATAAAACTCTGACATTATAACTGAAGGAAACTCTAGGCATAAAATTAGAAATCCTCTTGACCGGACTTTTAAAAGCTGTACCAGAAATTTATCCCACACTGGTTCACGTAACAGTACCTTCAACACTTTGAGTGTTATTACGACGTATTCCTTTGAGTTGTATCAACTTTAGGTACCTCAAACCTGATTCGGTGATGTATCCTTTTAGTTTCACAAACGAGATATAGCATGACTTGTAATTATATTCACACTTCACAATCAACTTTACAAGAAATTCACAGATAATTATTGGTCTGCATTACGGCGACTCAATATTCGACTGTCACCGAACTGACACAACAACTCGACCGAACAGATACACGAAACACACTCCGAACATATAATCCATTTGGTCACTGACGATTACGTATCCGTACCACTGTTCGCCATCCATCTCCTTCCAACTGACTCACAAATTACATAAATGCGTACAACACATAATTATAAACATTAAATTGTTTTCCATGAGGTGGCAACGAAACGACTGAATCATGGAGACCGCGTGGTAATTGCTTTAGCGTTAAATAGAATTGCGATAAGTCTGAACATGTTTTTCACGTAAACGCTTTGGCACAACGTTTGTAACTTATAACGTTAGGAAGAGAAATACTTCGCAGTTTTTTAGATTAACACTATCATCAATTCCCTCACATACGGGATATATTTACACATAAATATGTTTGTAGGACGATTTGTTGCATCCCAAAAGACACAGAAGTTAAGTGTGAGCCCGAATCTCACTAACATGGATGGGATATGAACCCACAACCTCTAGGTAGCGTGCGTGCTACTGAAACTTCTAACAACAACACATGACAACACAACAAATGGAAGCAACACAAATAATGCACAGTAAAATAACACACTCTGCAGCAACTGAAAATAATAACAAGCCGATGGAAATAAACACTTCACTCTAGTTGCCGCCCTCTTAAAGAAAGGATCAGTCCCTCTGCGTTGCGTGCTAAACTGTGTCAATGAGTGCTCGTGCCGAGGGGTAGAAACACGGCCGTCTGCACTTCCAACCGTTCGAGCAAAAAACTCGTCAACAGACCCCTTCTTAACCCGGCCTACTTTCCACACAGCTGACACTGTCTCGACATAATGGGATCTTTAAATACATTGTTTCCCTCAAAGCGGGCAATCTTTAGGCTCTCTGGGCCTCTTCATAATATTCATGGGGATCATTTCCTTCTTAATCACATTACGGCATACGTGCCTGACCCCTTATCGGGTCAAATTCATCTAAATGAAAATCTTTCGTATATCAAATCTCCATTAAAATCCACGGAGTTTTGTCTGTACAATGTATCACTTTGTCCCTTCGTCCCTGGTTCAGGTCCAGTGCATAGTTGTGGTAAAACCCTGCCGGTAAAATTGAAAACACTTTCTGTTTCAACGTGGTGGACACATGCTTCCCTGCTCGGCCCCTTTTCTCCGTAATTTATGCACACAGAAAAACATGCATATCCAAACTTTAAGTCACCTAATATCTCGCGATAAATTCCCCTACAACACTACTCGTATAAGGTGGAAAATCTTTCTGTTTCAAAGACACTAGCTTTACAACAAACTACATTATGCCACACAAGGAATGAAGTAACTATTTATATGACGACAAAACTAGATTGGACCTATCTACCTTGTTACCCATAAATCAAAGCTAAACACTGGCTACACATGCATTAGTCCTGTTAACAATACTAGACTGCCAAAAGGACTTAAATATAAATTTATTTACACTGAAAGAATCTGCGAAAAATTGTTGTCCCTAACTCATGCCAAAACGACTGATCAACTTATCTTATTTCTGTAGATCTCATGGCACCTCAATTGCGGACTGAGCAGTTGTATTCAGCCCATCATCAGGCCGTCGTGATCCTGTGTTGACAGTCATGGTCTCAGCTCCTTGGATGGCTACATCGTGATGCCGTCTTCTTGAAAATGAATGTAGGATGGTCTCCTGCTATTGGCAGCTCTTGTCGTAGTTTCCAGGTCCTAACTATAATCAAACGATCCGTTAATCGTCTGCACTGCACACACGATTCTCCTACTCCTTTACGTTAAAGCAGAAATTTGTGGGTTGTTAAGTCGAATGCATTCATTGTATGTCTAATGCTGAACTGCACGCGAACTCATGAGATAAATCTAACTTTAACGTTTAGCAAATTATGGTCTAGCTAGCTGAAATGTACATTATTAATGTTTCGTGCTCAACCACACACGCCCTCTTGGATGGAGACTAACCTTCGCATTTAGGCACGGATTGTGACCTAGTTAGCCAAACTGTACATTGTTACTGACTCGTGCTCAATCGCACACGTACTTTTGTTGGAGGTCAGTAGTACTAGCCGTTATAGTTCATATCGCTAGTTCCACTCCAAACTTGAATTTTACATTGCTCGCCTACCCAGCTTCATTGACGAAGTCTTTGTTCACGCCGCAATTACCAGTCGGATTGACAACGACGACCGCACTGAGAAAATGTTAGAACAGAGTGATCTAATCAAATCGTTGTTCTATAATAAGTTTATGGCGCAATTTATCGGCCGAACTAATACACTCACGACCGCACTGAAGAAAAAATTGTCATCGAACGACCTGATCGAACCTTTGTTCTATGACAAGTTTATGGGGCAATTTATCGGCTGGACTAACACACTCGCGAACGCATTGAAGCAAATGATGGAAGAGAATGAAATGCCTCCCCACACATCTCGTTTTAATTATAGGGAACAGTAAGGGACGCCACGTCAGGGAGTTAACCAAATACACATTTGAGATTGGTATGTGGCGAGTCGTTTCGTTTCCACGGTGTGCGCCCGAATGTTGTATTCCAAAATGCATCGCTAATTAATGTCTCAAAACACATCAGGCCATGCAGAAAATTACGTGGAATATTACTGTAGTTTTAGTTTTTCTAATATCCTTCCAGGAGAGTAAATATGGCCTGATATTCTCAACGTGCCAGGTCTGACTCTTGCCACCTTAATTCTTAACAGGGTGGCCCGAGTTGTTCCCCAAATAGCATTCAAGTATCTACATCCTTTATCTGCTATATTCTTTCTCACTCACTCCCGATGCCACGCCCAACTCCGTGAGCTGCACCCCACCTAAAGCTCTCATCTCGACTTCGTCCCAATTGTGACTTCAATCCGCTGACGCTATATTACCGCTACGTTAAATATCTATTTTTCTTACCATGAACGATACGGTTCAATGTGTATACACAATAAATTAACTACAATGAAGCAAGCGATAATTAATTAATATACAGCGAAATCCGATTACAGCATTGAATCAAACAATAATAATAGTTACAAAAATAGTAATAATAATAATAGATACAATAATAATAATAATAATACAGATACAATAATAATAATAATAATAATAATAATAGTAAGAATACAAATAAGGATAATATTAATACTAATAAAATAATAAAGATAATAATAATACTAATAATAATACTAATAATAATAATACAAATGAATGCTTCTAACGGAATTTGAACCGTTACAATTCTCCTCTCTCATAAATGAATCGAAGAAAAATGAATCGATTGATTTATGAACAACATAATATATATAACACTGACATTGACACATCTAAACACGTTTAAATGAGTATACAACAATTATTTTTAACACATCAACACATTTTATAAAACATCACTTATAAGAGAACTTTTCTAGCACATTGTCATCATAGATAACTTTTAAGTGTCCCGCTCTCGTTATCATACAATTCACGACAATATAGCACTTATTTTCCAAGTAATGGAGTTCAGTGCACCAATGCGACACTTGATTCACACGTAAATTCACAGAAGTTAGTTTTATGCCAGATTCTTAAAAAAAATCTTACTATCTCAACAAATCTCACGAGACGTACTTCTTTAATTTTCTGATGTTAAAAGTACCGACAATAATCCCTTCCTGATCTTTTAAGGGATATGCACACTTCCCGATACGGTTCAAAATCGTGAAATACCCCTGATACAAAAGAAAGAAATTAGACATATTTCCCACCCCGGCTGATGAAGGAAATGGAACCCTGAGTAGCACCTTGTCACCCAAATTGAATTCGTCCAATTTTGCCCTTATTAACTTACATATCCTAATAGATAACTTCTTACGTCTAACTTAATACTACCATTAATTACTCTATTAACTATGACTACGTCATTACTTAAAATACCTCACTTATCATTTCTTAGGTCACAATCGCAACGTTCTCTTAAACCTACTTTCAATACACAACTACTTATACTACTTTCCTGTTCAACTTCTACCTTCGGCCTGTCCAGGTGACCTACTCTATCCCATCCTCTGAGAGTTTGAAATACCCTGCTCGATAACGAATCCTGGATTCCATCCGTATTCGGCCTATCATTATCTCTCTGATAACGCAAATTGACACGCCTCCCATCATCGGATTGTCACTGGTTACTCTGCTGATTCCTATCACCATTGAAACTACTATTAGTCCTCTGCTGATCATGATTACCACCCTCCTCTGATATTTGTCTGACATTTTCCCCTCCCTCTACTGCTCTATTTTTACCAAACATAATGCGTTATCTCTCGCGCCCTTGTACATTTTCATCCCAAAACTTGTAAATGAACTTCTCTTTAAAGTCTCCTAAATCTGACATACTATTCCGGTACAGCCGAAAAAAGATTTTTTTTTTACCGAAAACAACATTCGACAAGATCTCCAACACACATTCCCATTCAATAATATTATTCCATAATTTACTTGCAAATCTTTTCTCAACTAGTTTTACAAAGTCCATAGGATTGAACTGTTTTCCAGAAAACATAGGTAAATCTCGGTCCCTACTGAACAAAGCACTCGCTGCTACTACTAACTTCCCCGCCGTCTAACATCTAAATTCCTGCCGTATCACTCTCTGGCAATTCGAAACTTCTTCTTCCGCTACTCTCTCAGCATTCCCTTTCACTATTCTCATTTCTTCGTGTAATTTTTCTTCTTTCTCTGTCGCCTCCTGTGATAGCGTTTCCTGTTTTTTCCGTGGTTCACTGACCCCCCCCCCAGTTTGCTTTCAAACTGTTCGATTCCACCAACCTGTTCCCTCGTATCTTTCCCAACTGTATTGCAAATCTTGTCCGATCAATTCTCGACCACCTAATGAATTTCTTCCCGATTACTAGAAATCTTAGCACTTAACGGCACGATATTGTAACTGTTATCTGTACCTGTTTCTTTGACTTGCTCGATTTGAGTATGAAGATCGCTCCGACTCAACGTCATTTCACCTCCAATTTCAACACACTCTTAATTTGACTTTTTTACGAATTTAGATGTTTGATGTGTGACCTCTAATATCTTAGTATCTGTTTAACTAATGATCGCGTTAAAATTTTCGTTACTACTACCAATTAATTCTTCCATCTTACTGTTAATCTGTTTACTTATAGACTTAATCTGTTTATTACAATTTTATTACTGGTGCCAATCTGTTCCTACAATTTTCATTATTACTACCAATCATTTCTTCCATCTGTTTCTTACTATTTTCGCTACCATTAATCATTTAGTCTATTTTGCTATTTAACTGTTTACTACTATTTTCACTACTACTACCTATCATTTCCCTGAGCTCGGTCATTCCGGCCATCAGCAAATTAAGAAGTTGTCTGTCCATCCCCCCTGAGACTTCCTTTTGAGTTTCAGTGTGCTTCTGGAACTTCCGCACTTTCCTGAATTATCTCAGAAACTTCTATCCTGTTCATCAGCTCCCTATTCTCAACCTCAACTTGGATGTTCGTAGAAGCAATAGCCCCCTCGTCACGTGACTTGCTATTGTCTTCCTTGTCCATCTTTGGTTCACTAGTAATAGTACGCGATCTTAAATTGATTTCCGTTATCAAAACCTTTGACATGCCCCAAAACACAAATATGTAACACAAAATTACACTCCTCACATTTACCGGTTATAATCCATTGGCTAACATATACATACTCTTCCCAAAATCAACCTATATCATAGTGTCATTCAGAACAAGTTCCGAATTTATTCGAGCCCCACGTTCGGCGCCACTTTTTAAATTTTTTACAGATTTATAAATCAGAAACTGAATTAAAATTGAATAATATTGAAATACTCACGAAATAAAATAATCAATCCTTGGACTATGTACTCACACTTAGTACTTACCTGACTACTTACACATACAATTGTTGATGGGCACCAGCTACAAATCAATGTAACGATAATAGAAGGAGAGTCTTGAATATCTCTAGGGTGTGAGGTAATAAGCTTACTTTGACAGCATAGCATATAGTTTCTGGGAAAAGGACATTGAAATTTGATTTCCCCATTAAAATATGAGGTTATCTGATCTACTATTGAAATAAAACAATTAATTGTATTTGATACTAAACAAAATATATTCCTTAAAATTAACTTTAACGAGTGAGATCTACTGCGATAATTCAAATGATAATATAAAACTCTGACATTATAACTGAAGGAAGCTCTAGGCATAAAATT
Source organism: Anabrus simplex (assembly GCF_040414725.1). Taxonomy (NCBI): domain Eukaryota; kingdom Metazoa; phylum Arthropoda; class Insecta; order Orthoptera; family Tettigoniidae; genus Anabrus; species Anabrus simplex. Next base: position 513,974,787 of record NC_090266.1, on the reverse strand, counting down.
GGAAATCCTCTTAAACGGACATTTAAAAGTTGTACAAGAAATTTATCCCTCACTGGTTCACGTAACAATACCTTCAACACCTTGAGTGTCATTACGACGTACTCCTTTGAGTTGGTATCAGCTTTATGTATCTCAAACCTAATTCGGTGATGTATCATTTTAGTTTTACAAACGAGATATAGCATGACTTGTAATTACATTCACACTTCACAAGAAACTTTACAAGTAATTCCCTGACAACTGTTAGTCTGTATTACGACGACTCAATATTCGGCTGTCACCGAACTAACACAAGAACTCGACCGAACAGATACACGAAACACACTCCAAACATATAATCAATTTGGGCACTGACGATTACGTATACGTATCACTGTTCGCCATCAGTCTCCTTCTAGTTGACTCCAATTGAATTCATGGCAAGTCTCTTTATTCAACTCCTTCCAACCAACTCCTTCCAACCAACTGAACCATCCAACCGACTTCTCCAACCGAACTTCCGCAATAGAATACAGCCGTTTATATAGACATAATTATTTACACACACGTCATTTCTAAAAACAGACATGATGTCACTCTCACCCAGCTAGAAATATTACATATTGTGTTGAAATAGCCTCGGGAAAATTTAGAACTCCCTAAATATAATCTCATCGCTAAATGCATACAATGACAGAGCGATGACTCGACAGTTACTGTAACAATATTACACCATATGTTGCAATGTCAAAAGGTTTCACAAAATATATTGAACCCATGACCTTTGTGCCCTAAGAACATTATGCATAATGTAACAATTAAATTAAAAGTTGGATTCTTGATAGCATGGATTTGACACGTGACGAGGGGGTGATTACCTTCGGTCCCACGCTCTGGGGTACGTGACGTCAACCACACGTGTCGACGGCGGAAGAATCTCAAGTCATTTTTATGAACTATTTCAAAGCGCGTGTACACGGCGTGACCACGCCAAGTCAAAAAAATATAGTGCCTATCAAAGGAGGTCAATCATCTCACAAATCGAACCCGTAAAATTTTTAAATGTCCATGAACACTACCGCCAGAAATGTAGCAAGCATGTAGTCACTTTCAAAACTCTTGAAATTACAGTTTAGGTAAGTCAGAAAATTTATAAAAATTTTCTTGGCGGCAAAGGGAGAGATCCGAAGAGAGGGGGTAACTGCTATAAATATGAAGGGACGCCATGACGAAGCTTCCTTCTCCGGGATTTGTGATACAAAGCGGACGAAAAATTGTTGAGCTGCTCTGCGAAATCAAACCAACGAAAGTAGACTGAGTTCAACTGCAGATTTTAGCCATTGCGGCTAAGTCTTGACTCCATGAGGAGATAGTTTTCTTGAGTGAAATAACTGTACCAGATAGGACGGTCAAAGTACTGAAATATCCTAATGTGATTAAGTAATTCGTGTGCGGGAATAATTATAATCCATCGTGTGCGCTCCGCAAACAAGTGAAGGGTATTTCTTTTTTTTATGCTTTATTCCAGGAAACCTGAAGAAACATAATGAGATGTACAGCCATGAATGTAAAGATGGCTAAATAAAATGCCAGGGTCACAAGTGAGCCCTAAGACGAATACTGGCGTGACGACATGAGGTAGGTGGCTTTCCATCTTACTACCTCTTATATCTCGTCTCGTGATTTCTAAAAGTGTATTTGCATGGGGATATACGACGCAGTGGTCGCCCTACTAAGTTTTGTAAATGTGAGAGTACGACTAAAAGAGTCATTTGTTTTATTTTCCACTTGGATAAAATTTTGAAGTCTTGCGAGTGTCGTATAATGTTCTAAAAGTTATTGAATAGGGTTCTGAAGTGATATCACGTCCAATGTAGATCGTCATCCGTGTGAGTGTACTGCCTGTATTTTGTGATGTCGAAGTAAGATGTTCATTCGATGTCATATTCTTCTGTCTGCAATTTGACGTTAATGATAATAATCCATGGTTACTCATTTTCAATCGAGTGGAAGCGCGCTGTCGGGTGAGAGCCAAGGGTGATGAATTTGGTCACGGAGAGAAACGTTCTTTTTAATGCCCATTTTAAACTGTGTCTGACTGACAATAAAAAGGATCTAGTAGAATGTTTCAGTCATTTCTCGTAAAAATCAAGTTATTAAATACGATATCATTTATGCGAAGTTATTCATGATTAATGCATTGTGCGATATTAGACGTCGGGATTTCTAGTGAGGATTTTATTCCAGTTCTTTGTCGATGATAATTGTGGAGCTGGGAAACAGAGGTTAGTTTTGTGAATCAGGTTGGACCTGTCATTGAAGCCGGGACACGGAAGCCCGAGGAATGTTTTATATGAGTTGAGATGAGATGTGCGAATCAGGTTAGAGTCCTGTCATTGAAGCCGGGATATGATAGCCCGAGGAATATTTTATAATGTTGGGAATGGAAAGAAATTCATAGAAATCCATAGCGGTATCAATTGCCGATGCGTATAATTAGTGTGGGCATCTTGAAGCATAATCTGTGCATTTTGTTGGTTAGAATATCGTATTTGTTTAATTATGTCGGCAGAGTTTAAAGGGAGCATTTTGAGAAGTCAGTCAGGTAGAACGAACCGGGTGGTTTATGTAACTGCCAAGCGAGCATGGGGTGAGGGACCTCAGCTATGATAGCGGGAAAGGAGTGGACTTGAGATTGTACTGTAATTCTCGGCCAGGGGATACGTTAATATGCTGGATTTAGTTGAAAATTCATAGCCGGTAATGATCTAAGTATTGTGAAATACTGTAATTGAGGACGTAATGAACATTTGAAACCATGAACTTTGAGTATAAGGAACAGAGTAACCAAATTTAGGGTTGTCCAAAATATAGAGCGATGGTCGTGATTGATCGGTTTGTCTGTGAGGGGTGTGCAAAATTCATAATGGTAATGACGAGATATGACATCGTAATTATATGGCGAGTTGTTTGGTTTGTACGTAGATTATTAGGATATCCAAGTGTTAATAACGGTTAGGACTAGATTAGAATTTTAAAGTGTGATATCACGAGACGAGATATATAGCTGGACATGAATGATGTTACAAATTCTTTTCCAGCCAGATAAACATCGCAATATTGAACTCACATCACAGCTGCGTAGAAATTTGTGAAGAAACCAGAGTCCGCGGAGATAAAATTTACTGATCTTTAACATTTCATTAAATCATTTAAATTTATTTAATTATTAAATTCAGTGAAACCGCATTTTGAAATAACTTTAATCAAGCGAATAACTTGGAGACGCATTCTGGAAGTTGTAGTTTGTTTTCTGGGGAATATTAACATGTAAAGTAACGATTAAGGGGACATATCCGAAGGAAATGGATTTTACTGCCACAAAGTTTGTGAGCATTGCTATTGTTGTAATTATTGAACTTTGATTGATTGAGCAGTGAATGTGCTGGGGATAGTAAAGTATAACTTTGGTCATCAACCGATGTAACTTAATTGTGTTTAGCCTTCAGCCTAGAAACTTGGATGGTCAGGGGTCATCAACCTCAGTGACTTAGATTAGGGCCATATGCCATCGTAGCATCATTTCCTTGCGGTCATCATCCACAATGACTTTAAAGTAACTTAGAAGATTAGATGTCGGTCCATGACATAGACGCAGGTCACATCGATTCAATTAAGGGTCCATGCCGTAGAACAACTGTGTGGCACACACCGATTGGACGGCCTTAATTATACTCAGAGTCCAGAGTTCGTGTTACGAGGGCTGGACCATAACGAATCACTATGATGGTACATGTGGTCTCACATGGAAGCCGAATTTAAGGATTTCCAGACTTTCCTTTCTTAAATGATTAATAATTGAGACAATGGTTTCTAGTAAGAATGCCCATCAGGCGATTACGTTAAAGTCTCACACCAGTGTTCTGACATTTATGTAAAATGATTGTGGTGTCCAGTGGACACAATTGACTTCTATGATACCATTGACATGCTTCAGAATTTTCCTGAATAAATAGGAATCTTTTAAACAGACCTTTCATTCCGGTAGATAGATTAGAATTAATGAATCCTACCTTTACCTCAGCAAGTGACGAAGAACCCGAAACGACCCAAGAGACAGATCTCATGAACTTTGCCGATAGGTAAGGAAGGTAGGTATCCCTCAATATGGACCTAAAGGGTTCATTAAAATGGCTTCCAACGTGGTGGCTTCAGTCACTTAAGAGAGGGCCTAAGTACATCGAGAGAAGAACGACAAGTTAGGTTGGTTGACATCAGTGAAACGATGACCAATTGTAGGATTGTTATACGTTGGTCGACCATTAAAATGTCGCACCAACGATGGGGCATAAGTCACGATAACGATGAGGGAACCTAAGTCACGATAACGATAAGGATATTTTGAAAAAATCGTGTACTACGGGAAAAGAGAAATAATGTTGAGGCTATGCCACATTATGGATGATAAAATCGTGCGCCAGAGTTGATAGTGAACTCGAAGAAATAGATAAACGCCCGATGAGTAAGGCTAGGAGATACCACTATGAGAGTAATTTATCTACTGAATGAAAGGTATAATTTAAGTGTGTTAGTGTAATTTCCCAAATTTTTGAATACTGGTTTGAGTGTTTTGGCTGATCACTTTGATCGAGTGAACATTGCAGTTCACGTTTTATTAAATAAAAATTTTAGAGAATGTTGCATTAACAGTGTGATGTGTTAGATAGGAGGACGTTGTGATGTTTATCGTTGTAGTCTTATTATACGCCGTTGAAGTCTCGGGCTCACCGATGACCTATCGTTTTCTGTTAAATACAGTATGTTTATGCAGGAGGGAGAATTGGCCCAAGGGCAGGTGGTCCAAATGATGAAGGACTTTATGGAGAAAATGGAGGCCGATAGGAAGATTGCGGAAGCCGATAGGAAGGACTTAAGTGAGAGTGTAAAATCTATAAACGATGAGTTAAAAGGCGTGAAGGAGGTCGTACAGGACACGCAGGATAGTTGTAAAGAAGCTAGTGGGGATATTAGGAAGGACATTGGTGACTTAAATGTGAAGGTGGAGCAGAACACTAAAGCACAGGTTGACTTTAAACATGAAATAAATCAGCAGTTCAAGGAAACTCGCGAGCTACATCGTGTTCTTAGTGAAAATCAGGACATAATTAGAGGAGACCTCGATAGGCACGTCAACGAAAGTAGGGAACAACATAAGCAGTTTATGTCAGATCAAGCTGAACTTAAGGCCGATCTGAAGACAGAGGTAGAGAAGTTCAACATCATGCGTGAAGACGATAAGTCAAAGGTCTTCACAGCAATGAATGAACATAAGGAAATGTTGTGTAAAGAGATAGCCGTCGTAAATGACAAAGTAGACCAGGTAGCCGAAGACGTCAAGGCAACTGTAGACCAGCGTATGGAGGCCATTGACTTTAAATTAATCCAGATGAATAAAGAGGACATAAGAAATTTAGGTATGACTCGGGAAGAAACGCCTAGGAGTATTGAGGAGGTACAAGCAGACTTGAAGGAACTAAGTGAAAATATAAGGGCGGACGCGAAAGAATTGAAGGAGAAGTTAGAAATAGTGAATGTTAAACCGGACACTACACTGGAACAGATAGATGACATGCAGTCTTTCAAATCAGCGTCAGAAGTAACTACGCATGTGGGAAACCAAGTGAATGTTGTAAACCACATCCAAGAGAGTAGACTGGAAAGGGATGTTTCGCAGGCAGTCATACAAGAGAATAATGGGCAAGGGTTGGAAACCATACTAAACCAGGATAGTAAGAACGTGGAACAGCCTAGCTACCTGTACGGAAAGTGGAATAGACGCCGTGATCCATGTAGGAGGAACCAGGGTCGATGTCGGGAAAATTCTTACTAAAGACGCAGACGCCGTTGTGGAAATGAAGCCGATAGAAGATGGAATAATTACAAATCCAGACATTCAGATCTATGGCATGGGTCTGAAGAGGAAAAAGCAAAACCTAAACGATTTGGTGCCAGTAAGAAGAAGAGACCTAAGAAAAGCAGCAGTGATGAGAGGGATGAACGTTCAGACGAGGATGCCAGTAATGACGATTATAGTCCGTCAAGAAAGGATCAAGCAAATGCGAAGAAGTGTAAGCCTGCTGCTAAAATGAAGATGATGATGATGATGAAGAAGAAGAAGTGTAAGCCAGCTGCTAAAATGAATAAGATGAGGAGGGTGATGAAGACGAAGTGTAAGTCAGCTGCTAAGATGAAGAAGATGAGGATGATGATGATGAAGAAGAACGGTAAACCACCTGCAAAAATGAAGAAAGTCAGGGACAACGATAGTAATGAGGACAGGGATTTGAACCCAGAAACTTCGCATTTCGATGTGAATGCAAGTTCGTCGAGAAGTTGGAAGGACAAACCACCTAACTTCCAATAAGTCAACTACAATTCACTGGAAATCTACCCCGCAACCCCGAACTCTCCGAGCAACCAAGAACTACCAGGAAGCTGAAGGCATCAACCAGTATCCGTACACCAGAAGATCACCAACTGCATAAGAGAGAAGAAAGGAATTTACATTCAAAGGTCATGTTTCATCAGACGTCAAAATTAGAAATTTCGCCATCTGGAGTATTTAAAGGAAATTCCTTGTCACTGCGCGAAAGGAATTCGTGTCTTGGGGGAAATATGAACCCATGACCTTTGTGCCCTAAGAACATTATGCATAATGTAACAATTAAATTAAAAGTTGGATTCTTGATAGCATGGATTTGACACGTGACGAGGGGGTGATTACCTTCGGTCCCACGCTCTGGGGTACGTGACGTCAACCACACGTGTCGACGGCGGAAGAATCTCAAGTCATTTTTATGAACTATTTCAAAGCGCGTGTACACGGCGTGACCACGCCAAGTCAAAAAAATATAGTGCCTATCAAAGGAGGTCAATCATCTCACAAATCGAACCCGTAAAATTTTTAAATGTCCATGAACACTACCGCCAGAAATGTAGCAAGCATGTAGTCACTTTCAAAACTCTTGAAATTACAGTTTAGGTAAGTCAGAAAATTTATAAAAATTTTCTTGGCGGCAAAGGGAGAGATCCGAAGAGAGGGGGTAACTGCTATAAATATGAAGGGACGCCATGACGAAGCTTCCTTCTCCGGGATTTGTGATACAAAGCGGACGAAAAATTGTTGAGCTGCTCTGCGAAATCAAACCAACGAAAGTAGACTGAGTTCAACTGCAGATTTTAGCCATTGCGGCTAAGTCTTGACTCCATGAGGAGATAGTTTTCTTGAGTGAAATAACTGTACCAGATAGGACGGTCAAAGTACTGAAATATCCTAATGTGATTAAGTAATTCGTGTGCGGGAATAATTATAATCCATCGTGTGCGCTCCGCAAACAAGTGAAGGGTATTTCTTTTTTTTATGCTTTATTCCAGGAAACCTGAAGAAACATAATGAGATGTACAGCCATGAATGTAAAGATGGCTAAATAAAATGCCAGGGTCACAAGTGAGCCCTAAGACGAATACTGGCGTGACGACATGAGGTAGGTGGCTTTCCATCTTACTACCTCTTATATCTCGTCTCGTGATTTCTAAAAGTGTATTTGCATGGGGATATACGACGCAGTGGTCGCCCTACTAAGTTTTGTAAATGTGAGAGTACGACTAAAAGAGTCATTTGTTTTATTTTCCACTTGGATAAAATTTTGAAGTCTTGCGAGTGTCGTATAATGTTCTAAAAGTTATTGAATAGGGTTCTGAAGTGATATCACGTCCAATGTAGATCGTCATCCGTGTGAGTGTACTGCCTGTATTTTGTGATGTCGAAGTAAGATGTTCATTCGATGTCATATTCTTCTGTCTGCAATTTGACGTTAATGATAATAATCCATGGTTACTCATTTTCAATCGAGTGGAAGCGCGCTGTCGGGTGAGAGCCAAGGGTGATGAATTTGGTCACGGAGAGAAACGTTCTTTTTTAATGCCCATTTTAAACTGTGTCTGACTGACAATAAAAAGGATCTAGTAGAATGTTTCAGTCATTTCTCGTAAAAATCAAGTTATTAAATACGATATCATTTATGCGAAGTTATTCATGATTAATGCATTGTGCGATATTAGACGTCGGGATTTCTAGTGAGGATTTTATTCCAGTTCTTTGTCGATGATAATTGTGGAGCTGGGAAACAGAGGTTAGTTTTGTGAATCAGGTTGGACCTGTCATTGAAGCCGGGACACGGAAGCCCGAGGAATGTTTTATATGAGTTGAGATGAGATGTGCGAATCAGGTTAGAGTCCTGTCATTGAAGCCGGGATATGATAGCCCGAGGTATATTTTATAATGTTGGGAATGGAAAGAAATTCATAGAAATCCATAGCGGTATCAATTGCCGACGCGTATAATTAGTGTGGGCATCTTGAAGCATAATCTGTGCATTTTGTTGGTTAGAATATCGTATTTGTTTAATTATGTCGGCAGAGTTTAAAGGGAGCATTTTGAGAAGTCAGTCAGGTAGAACGAACCGGGTGGTTTATGTAACTGCCAAGCGAGCATGGGGTGAGGGACCTCAGCTATGATAGCGGGAAAGGAGTGGACTTGAGATTGTACTGTAATTCTCGGCCAGGGGATACGTTAATATGCTGGATTTAGTTGAAAATTCATAGCCGGTAATGATCTAAGTATTGTGAAATACTGTAATTGAGGACGTAATGAACATTTGAAACCATGAACTTTGAGTATAAGGAACAGAGTAACCAAATTTAGGGTTGTCCAAAATATAGAGCGATGGTCGTGATTGATCGGTTTGTCTGTGAGGGGTGTGCAAAATTCATAATGGTAATGACGAGATATGACATCGTAATTATATGGCGAGTTGTTTGGTTTTTACGTAGATTATTAGGATATCCAAGTGTTAATAACGGTTAGGACTAGATTAGAATTTTAAAGTGTGATATCACGAGACGAGATATATAGCTGGACATGTATGATGTAACAAATTCTTTTCCAGCCAGATAAACATCGCAATATTGAACTCACATCACAGCTGCGTAGAAATTTGTGAAGAAACCAGAGTCCGCGGAGATAAAATTTACTGATCTTTAACATTTCATTAAATCATTTAAATTTATTTAATTATTAAATTCAGTGAAACCGCATTTTGAAATAACTTTAATCAAGCGAATAACTTGGAGACGCATTCTGGAAGTTGTAGTTTGTTTTCTGGGGAATATTAACATGTAAAGTAACGATTAAGGGGACATATCCGAAGGAAATGGATTTTACTGCCACAAAGTTTGTGAGCATTGCTATTGTTGTAATTATTGAACTTTGATTGATTGAGCAGTGAATGTGCTGGGGATAGTAAAGTATAACTTTGGTCATCAACCGATGTAACTTAATTGTGTTTAGCCTTCAGCCTAGAAACTTGGATGGTCAGGGGTCATCGACCTCAGTGACTTAGATTAGGGCCATATGCCATCGTAGCATCATTTCCTTGCGGTCATCATCCACAATGACTTTAAAGTAATTTAGAAGATTAGATGTCGGTCCATGACATAGACGCAGGTCACATCGATTCAATTAAGGGTCCATGCCGTAGAACAACTGTGTGGCACACACCGATTGGACGGCCTTAATTATACTCAGAGTCCAGAGTTCGTGTTACGAGGGCTGGACCATAACGAATCACTATGATGGTACATGTGGTCTCACATGGAAGCCGAATTTAAGGATTTCCAGACTTTCCTTTCTTAAATGATTAATAATTGAGACAATGGTTTCTAGTAAGAATGCCCATCAGGCGATTACGTTAAAGTCTCACACCAGTGTTCTGACATTTATGTAAAATGATTGTGGTGTCCAGTGGACACAATTGACTTCTATGATACCATTGACATGCTTCAGAATTTTCCTGAATAAATAGGAATCTTTTAAACAGACCTTTCATTCCGGTAGATAGATTAGAATTAATGAATCCTACCTTTACCTCAGCAAGTGACGAAGAACCCGAAACGACCCAAGAGACAGATCTCATGAACTTTGCCGATAGGTAAGGAAGGTAGGTATCCCTCAATATGGACCTAAAGGGTTCAATATCCATACCTGATATTAGGCAGCAACTCTCACTCTACATGATTTTAATGCTAACACACACACACACACACACACACACAAATATATATATATATACACAATAAATTAACTACAATGAAGCAAGCGATAATTAATAAATATATAGCGAAATCAGATTATAGAATTGAATCAAACAATAACAATAGTTAAAATAATAGTAATAATAATACAGATATAATAATAATAATAATAATAATAATAATAATAATAATAATAATAATAATAATAATAATACAAATAATAGTAATATTAACACAAGTAACGATAATAGTAATACAAATAAAATAAAAATAATACAGATGAATGCTTGTAACGTGATTTGAACCGTTACAAACTATCGGGTATAAGCCGAATGATTTTCAAATTTATTAGGAATGGCAGCTTTTGGGAAAACGATGCCATCTCTCGTAGAAGAGATCGTTTTGCTATAAGTGTCAATCACATCATAATGTGCTAAACTTCTGGCTTGTAGTTGAGTAACATTTGATTCATGACCATCTACAGAGGCGTAGTCGCCGTTACCGATTTCTTGCAAAAAATAATCGAATTCCTTTTTTATGTGATTTTGCGCAAATATTTTTAAGTAAGAGGTGTGTTTTGAAGAACGGTCAAAGAGGAGATTTAATACAGTTATAAATAAATTATTGTTTGGCGATAGGCATGTGTAAAACAAAATAAACCTTCATGAAATCTCCCCCGAGAACAATAACTTTTGCACCAGAAGAAATGGAATGTCGTTACATATGATACGTTTTTGAAGACGATTCACTCACACACATGAATGACTAGTTGCCATTGGGTCTTTATCCCATACTGAGCCGCGCTTATCGAATTTTGTCAGTTGCTTTGGAATATAATTTAAATCCAGACACCGGACTCTCATTTAATTTAGAAGAATTTTTAATGTAATGTTCACTGTTCAACTGCTGGGCAGCAAAACAGCGACTATTCCTGTCCACTAAGTCCACCTCCCCTATACTACACCTCCTCAGCGCTCTCACGGTTCAGGTGGCTTTGAACAATGACCGATGAGAATGCTACATTTTTCTTTCATAATTTAAAAAATTACTTCAGGAAATGCTTTTAAAGACACTCTGCAAATCTACGGGCCAAAAGGTTTTTTGTCATGCTTTACGATGTAATTGGTTCAACCGACCTCTCAAATTCGCGGTTACAAAAATCAGCCTAGTGTTTTAAATATATAGACGAATCCACGACTAACCGTTCAGTTATGTAGACCTCATTGAGGAGACATCATACTGGACGGCGCATGTGCGAACGTATGAGTGTGCGTCCTTTAGAAATACGCACATGCAGGCAGTGCATCGGCAGGGGCTTCAAGTACCGGCGCGCGGATTATCCAATCAGAATGTTACATTTTTCTTTAATCATTTCAAAATATACGGCAATAAATGTTTATGCTTTTAAAGACACCCTACAAATCTACAGGCCAAGAGCTTTCGTAAGAATGCTTTACGATGTCAATCGGTTCAGCCGTTCTCTCAAACTCGCGTTAACAAGTACATAATCATTCTCAGTTTCTCACATCATTTCACTTCGGGAAATAGTTACATGCCTCTTATTTTTCTAATGAGAAATAGTTGAGTATACGGGGAGAGTTGGCCAATGCATTTAGGGGCGTTTATCTGTGAACTTGCATCCGGGAGATAGTCGGTTCGAACCCCACTGTCGGCAGGCCTAAAGATGGTTTTCCGTGGTTTCCAATTTTCACACCAGGCAAAAGCTGGGGCCTTACCTTAATTATGGCCACGGCCGCTTCCTTCCAACTCCTAGGCCTTTCCTTTCCCATCGTCGCCATAAGACCTATCTGTGTCGGTGCGACGTAAAGCAAATTGTAAAAATTTTAAAACATGCTTGTGTAATGAATGTCTTTCTTTATTTTTGAATCAATTTTACGGATTTTAGTACTTTTGATCGTGGTAAACTTAAAGTAGTATTAGATCTTGTCTTAGTTTGCGCTAGTATATGAACTTCCATGAAATCCCTATCTGAAAATGAGCAGTTGCATTTCACTGAGCTACTTGCTTTTTTATAATATACTAGCCGTTACCCGCGGCTACGCTCACGTGGATTTCGTAATTTTGATAAAAGTAATCGTTCCTCGGTACTGCACTAAGACTTTATCTGAAAAACCCTAAATTAAATGTGTTTCATTTACCCCAGAATCTCTTTGTAACCTATCTGTGTCGGTGCGACGTAAAAGCCCCTAGCAGAATCTCTTTGTAAACCACATTTGTAGTGTATTGCCTTTTGGGGCTAAGATGACCATGCGACATACTATAGAAATTTGCGTATGGGAAGCAGTCCTCTCTCAAGTTGAAAACAAAAAGAATATGGGTTTCTTTACTTTTAAAGGAGATTACAAATACCAATTTTCACGTCTGTAACATCTTCAGTTTTTGAGATATAAGTATCCCCATAAAAAGAATTCAACCCCTTTACCAGTCGTTCACCCGCCCCCCCCCCCCCCCGCCATTTATTCTTATAAGGATACTTATATCTCAAAATCTGAAGATATTACAGACGTTAAAGTTGATATTTGAAATCTCCTTTAAAAATAAAGAAACACATATGTTTTCGACTTGAGAGAGGACTGTTTCTCACATACAAAATTCTACAGTATGTCGCATGGTCATCTTAGCCCCAAAAGGCAATACCACAAACGTGGTTTACAAAGAGATTCTGAGGTAAATGAAACACGCTTTTTTGCGAGTTTTTATAATTTAGAGTTTATCAGATAAAGTGTTAGTGCGGTACCAATGAACATTAAGACGGTTGCCTTCATTGAGGATGCTCTTTATACGCCATGTCATATTTTTCAGCATCTGAATGATGTTGATGATAGAGCTCATCACTTTATTTAGCTTCTGCTTTCACTGTACGATTGACACGCCCCACTGTAAACAACACAGGTCATTCGCCCAGCAGCAGCAGATCCTTGTCTAGACCTATATATTCTTTAACAGATGACTCATAGAAATAGGGCCTACAAAATCAACCGTAAATAATTAACTGTAAATTTCGAGTCTTACAAAAGGCTAAAGAACAAACCAACACAAATGATTCGTAACACTAAAATTCGCTTCACCCATTCTCAGCCAAAAGCCAACGACATAGCTGAGCTGTGGAGATCAGTTAAAGGTCTAGTTTTAGGGAAGGCCCCTGAAAGCAGCAAACTAATTACTAGCATAGATATTGAGGAGTTCAGAAACCAATTTTCAACAAGACCGTGTCCGATAGAAGAACAAAGTAAAACACAATGCTTGAACGGAATTAAATATGATCAGAAACCAAATACTGAACAACTTTTTTTCTCTCATGTCTCATCCGCTCAAGTGAAGCAAGCGTTCCGATCTACTAGCTCGCGTGCTACTGGCTGTGGTGGTATTAGTTTTTAAATGTTCAATAATACACTAGATAGTATCCATCCTACCTTAACTCGTATAATAAATACAACCTTATGACTGGCTTTTTTCCTTCGCAGTGAAAGGTAGCTATTATTCGCCCGATACCAGAAAACTATAATCCTACTTTACCTGAAGGTTTATGACCTATAAGCATATTACATTTTCTGTCAAAAATTCTTGAAAATTAATTCATAATCAGGTTATGACGTACGCAGATAACAACAATTTTCTCAATAAATATCAGTATTACAACAGCTCTGGTGAAAGTTATAATAAACGATACTAAATGTGCCATGGATAATGGTCAGCTCACAATTTTTAATACTATTAAATCTGACTAAAACCTTCGATTGCGCTGATAAAGACATACTTATGAAAAATTAGAATCGTTGAACTTTACGTCCATTGTTATAGCTGGACAAAATATTTTCTGTGAAATCGTATTCAGTGTATTTACATCGCGGAAAGAACATCGTCATGAAAGCAGGTTGAGGCAACTACGCCTCAGGGTTCTGTAACTTCTCTTACTCTATTTGTCCTTTATAATAACGATTGCATCAGATATTGAAAATTGTATCATCTTCACGCAGATGATTTACAGGTCTATGCTCACACGAAAGTAAGAGGTATTCACGAAACTATACGTGAAATTAACCAAGACCTTGCCCGTGCCGAACTGTGAACTAGACTTAACGGTCTCAGAATTAACCGCGTGAAATCTCAAGCTAAATCCAAGACCCGTTATCGCTTAACGAACGTAAATATCTCTCCATTAATGTTGAACTGAATCATTATCCCTTTTGAAAACAGTTAAAGATTTAGGATAAATACTCGGCAAAAACCTCGACTGGACAGAACATGTAACAGCTACTTGGCAGCTATATGCCAGCTTTATGCTTAACTCACGTACAAAAATGCAAAGTGTACTTCGTTTCAAGGTCAGAAAGCTGTTGGTTCAACAGCTAATAATGCCTCTGTTTGACAGACTAAGTGGCGCCCTCTCAAATAGACGTCAGAGAGTTCAGAATGCTTGTGTTCGCTTTATAATGAACATTTAAAAATTCATCATTTAACTCCTGCATTCCATGAGCTAAATTGGTTTAAACTAAACCAGCGTCGCAGCAGACACCCTATTGTCTAACAGATTCTTTCCAGTTGCTCTCAATCATCCATAGCACTGCAGCTAACTTAATCCTCAAAATACCAAATCAAAGAACCACACCCTACAATAATTATTTTGTTGTCAGTACAATTAGAACATAGAATTCGTTGCTAAATGGTCTAAGTAACACCCTATCTGAACCGGTTTAAAAAGGAATTGTTGGTAGCGGTACTAGGACGGATCAAGTTGAGTGTAAGAAATTGAATTATATTTTCCTATTTCGTATTTCATTCCCTGTGGCACGAAGTTTCGTGCTAAATTTGTTTTTATTGACGCATTATGACAACTTTCTTTATTTGTTTTATTGCGCCTTACAACAACTTTCTTTATTCTGGGTTATATTTTATACGTTTCTTTTCTTCTTTCCTTTATTTTTTTATAATTATGTGTACAGTTTAGTATTACGGTGTGTGTGTGTATGTGTGTGTAATATATTGTTAAAGTGTATGTACATTATGACATGACTTGGCAGAATAGCACGTTTCATATCCTGAGTCACTCCATGGAAATAAAAGCACAATAATAATAATAATAATAATAATAATAATAATAATAATAATAATAATAATAATAATAATAATAATAATAATAAAAACCGAGCTCGATAGCTGCAGTCGCTTAAGTGCGGCCAGTATCCAGTATTCGGGAGATAGTAGGTTCGAACCCCACTGTCGGCAGCCCTGAAAATGGTTTTCCGTGGTTTCCCATTTTCACACCAGGCAAATGCTGGGGCTGTACCTTAATTAAGGCCACGGCCGCTTCCTTCCCACTCCTAGCCGTTTCCTGTCCCATCGTCGCCATAAGACCTATCTGTGTCGGTGCGACGTAAAGCAACTAGCAAAAAATAATAATAATAATAATAATAATAATAATAATAATAATAATAATAATAATAATAATAAGCAGATATCCTTCATAGCCTGGAAGTGCTTTATTATCGCATGGTGTTCATTGTCGCGATTTAATTCAATAGCCACCAACATATGGGAGTCAGTGTCTCGCTTTCTTAATCATGAGGTGATGACATGGATGGTTCACAGGGACTGAAATAGGTCAGCTTTTTCTTTTATTGCACAAGCGTTTCTGTTATTAATTTCTTCAGGATGTACTGCGTAATTCAGTGAGACAGGCGACTTTTACTTACGGTGACCAAATGGATAATCTTTTGACTGCGTTTTACTCCTACACGGGTTTAGTAATTGTACATTATTAGGTATCTACTGTATCTTCCCAAACCTTCTGTTACACTATTTCCCTGTACAGCAGTGGTGGAATGCTTGTAATCGACACTGAGGCGTATTATTCAATTGAAATTTAAGATAAAAGTGATCTATGAAGTGTTGTGGGTGACAACAAGAAAGGAGTATCTCAAATTGCTAGAGAAGTTAAAAGTGACTGCCCATGTTATTAGCTGCTTGCATGTACACACACTTTTGAGTTACGCAATGAAAGTTAAGCACGTATATTTGGCAAAATTCCCCAATATTCTCACTGATTTACTTTGTGCCTTCCACATTAATATATTTAGTTGGTCGAAAGAAATCTGGTCACCTTAGTGTATCAAACACAATTTAAATAACTGATGCGTGTGCTGTCTCAATCAATCAATCAATCAATCAATCAATCAATCAATTAATCAATCAATCAATCGATCAATCAATCAATCACTACTGATCTGCATTCAGGGCAGTCGCCCAGATGGCACATTACCTATGTGTTGTTTTCCTAACCTCTTAAATGATTACAAAAGGAATTGGAAAATTTATTGAACATCTCCCTTGGTAAGTTATTCCAATCCCTAACTCCTCTGCCTATAAACGAATATTTGCCCCGATTTGTCCTCTTGAATTTCAACTCTATCTTATACTGTGATCTTTTCTACTTTTACAGTAAAGACACCACTCAAACTTATTGGTCTACTAATGTCATTCCACACCATCTCTCCACTGACAGCTCGGAACATACTACTTAGTCGAGCAGCTCGTCTCCTTTCTCCCAAGTCTTCCCAGCCCAAACTTTGCAACATTTTTGTAACGCTACTCTTTTGTCCGAAATCACCCTGAACAAATCGAGCTGCTTTTCTTTGGATTTTTTCCAGTTCTTGAATCAAGTAATCCTGGTGAGGGTCCCATACACTGGAACAATACTCTAGCTGGGATCTTACCAGAGACTTATATGCCCTCTCTTTTACATCCTTACTGAAACCTCTAATACCGTTATAACCATGTACAGGGAAATGTACCCTTTATTTACAAACATATTTATGTGGTTATCCCAATGAAGATCTTTCCTTATATTAACACCTAGATACTTACAATGATCCACAAAAGGAACTTTCACCCCATCAACGCAGTAATTAAAGCTGAGAGGACTTTTCCTATTTGTGAAACTCACAAACTGACTTTTAACCCCGTTTATCATCATACCATTGCCTACTGTCCATCTCACAACATTATCGAGGTCATTTTGCATTTGCTCACAATCTTGTAACTTATTTATTACTCTGCATAGAATAACATCATCTGCAAAATGCCTTATCTCTGATTCCACTTGTTTACACGTATCACATTGTTCATAAGCTATTTGCTTTACGTCGCACCGACACAGATAGGTCTTATAGCGACGATGGGATGGGAAAGGCCTAGGAATGGGAAGGAATCGGCCGTGGCCTTAATTAAGGTACAGCCCCAGCATTTGCCTGGTGTGAAAATGCGAAACCACGGAAAACCATCTTCAGGGCTGCCGACAGTGGGGTTCGAACCCACTATCTCCCGATTACTGGATACTGGCCGCACTTAAGCGACTGCAGCTATCGAGCTCAGTCATTGTATGTAAGAAAACATAAAGGTCCAATAATACTGCCTTGAGGAATTCCCCTCTTAATTATTACAGGGACAGATAAAGCTTCGCCTACTCTAATTCTCTGAGCTCTTCCGAGTTCTATGCTGACAGAGATAGTTTTAATTTTCTTTCTACTCGAATCAATTTTTAGCCTAAATACGTATAATGTACCTCGTTATGAGTGTGTTCAAGAAATCATGATATTCAGGTGCCGGAATTGCAGAAATTTCGTTCTTCACGTAAATTATCAATTTTTTATGTCAATAGACTTGCTTTGTGACTTAAGTATATCAATAGAGTTAGAAAACAATTCTTCAATTTGTAACAGAAACTGAAACATGTCTATATCTGAATGAGGCAGGCTACAACTGGCTGTGCAGGCTCGTTCGGTGAAGCAGTTGAGTTACTGCAATGTCTGGAAAGTTAGAACTTGGTGTATTCTCCTCTTTTCCTGCATACACATTTATTTATTTATTTATTTATTTATTTATTTATTTATTTATTTATTTATTTATTTATTTATTTATTTATTTATTTCGACTATATAGTTTACGAGTGATGGGAGGCTTCCTTCTTTTTCGGAAGCTCTAGATGAAAGAAAATTGTGGGAATGGCATTACATTTTAGAGTTCTTTTTCCATCCTCTCGTACTTTTTCCCTCATACGCGGCTCAAAGTGTGCCTAGGGAAATAAAATAACATGCCGGACATTCCAGCAAACTATACTATGGGAACTAAGATTACGTTAAAAAACTTTGATTGTCATGGATTTATTACATAAACACGATGCGTCAGTAGATCGCCTTTCTCTTTTAACCATGGTAGCCCATTGCTTCCTTCGAATAGGGTCGCTGAGAAACACCTTCATAATAAATACTTTCTCCGGCCTGTTGGTGCAGTCGAATGCACAACAACCCAGCATTATCACCGGTTTTGCGAACTACGACTATTAAAACTACGTGTTTACAATACATTGCTAGAGAGGGAATATGACGGATCGAGCGCAAGTCCAGGCGCAGCCAATCAGAAATCGAACCGACTTACCCGCACTGTATCAATATAATCACTTTGGATCCAAGTTGTCTGCCTCTGGTGTAGTGGGAAGTGTGATTAGGTACGAGGCCTGAAACGGGGTCCACTCAGCCTCGGGAGGCCAAAGGAGTGGAGAGGTGTTCGATTCCCACCTCAGTCATCTTCGAAGTGGTTTCCCGTGGTCTCTCACTTCTTCTCGAGGTAAATGCCGTGATGGCACCTAACTTTAGGCCGCGACCGCTGCCTTCCCTCTTCCTTGCCTGTCCCTTCCAATCTTTTCATCCCCCTCAAAGCCCCTGTTCAGCATAGCAGGTGAGGCCACCTGGGTGAGGTACTGTTCCTCCTCCCCAGTTGTACCCTCCGACCCAAAGTCTCACGCTCCAGGGCACTGCCCTTGAGATGGTAGTGGTGGGATCACTCGCTGAGTCCGAGGGGAAAAACAACCCTGGATGGTAAACGAGTTAAGAAAGAAAGAAAATGATCCACGTTACTTGTTCTACACCGTCCTCCGCTAACTGCTCTGCACGCAGCAGACGCCTCAGATAGAAAGGCTGGGAGATATTTCGCGTTGTCTTCGCCAAGTCGGTACTTTATATTACCACACTGCCATGCTTCCCAGAAGTTTATCGCCGTCGTTGAAAGGGTGCACGAGGGTCGCATTATGAATGTGTGATCCGTCTACCACCTGTCTCTTCCCTTGTCGTGTAGTAAATTTTATCCGCCTGATTATGGATGCATAGAAAAATTGTAGCGGTAAAATGTTCACTTTTACTGCCGCAGCGATCACATTTCACAACATGACAGCAGCTGTAGGTCTATGTGTTACAGGTCTTTTACTGTACCTGGAGTCACAAATAACGGCACAGTGGCTCAAATGCTGCCGACACTTTCCTTTTCGTATCAAGTGTGCGATTTTCATAAGCGACCTGGGATGAAGTTACCTCGTTAGACTAACTAGGATAAACCACTTCGTTACTCACTCTACCAAAAAAGTGCGATAGTGTATTTTCCGATGTGATGGATTGATACAGGGCTTTTATAATAATAATAATAATAATAATAATAATAATAATAATAATAATAATAGCCAAGTGTACCTTAATTAGGGCCACGACCGTTTCCTTCCCACCCCTAGCCCTTTCCTATCATATCGTCGCCATAAGACCTATGTGTGTCGGTACGGCGTAAAGAAACTTCAAAAGAAATCATTATTATTACCCACGTATCTTGCCTGGAGTAACTTCAACTTCTATAGTGAGTTGATATCCCTGCGACATATAGGCCCTCTTGTCTTCTCATGTGGTATAGATGGCCACTAATGGATTAATATCAGTTTCCAAGATCAGGCGAGTTGCATTTAACATCAGATATCCTTTCAGTAGTTCTCAGAAGAATGGATATATTACTTCTCAGACTCTCATACTAATCTTAAAATACCGAGCAAATGGTTGCGAGGTTTCTATCACGTCGCTATCAATTTTCAGTTAGGAGGTACCGTAAACATGGGTTACTTTGGCCCAAAAATACGATGTTTCTGACATTTTGCTTCGTGAATCGGACCTTACTATAACAGATTAGTGTTTTTAATATTCTTTACAGATAAACTGGGAATTATGGAACATTCCTAAGCAGTTTCGTTCTAATATTTCTTCATATAGATTGAATAATGAATTTTTGAAATAATGGGCTAAAGTTAACCTTATTTTGGGTTACTTTGACCCATGCATCTTTCTGTACATAAAATGCTGCTTTTGCGTGTTTGAGACAAAGTAGGACTGAAGAACAGCATATTTGGGCAAAGCATATCCTGAGAACAGGCGATAAAACAACATTTATTGAACGGTACAACAATACTCTGATACATTTTGTAATATTTTGCAAGAAATGTCCATTGTTTATATTTTTCTACAAACATTTAATTTTTTAGTCCAAGAATTTACACTTTAATGTATATTAGCTTATGGAATGAGTTCAGTCACTGAAAAACAGCCTCGTCCGACTCGTTTTGGGGGGTAAATCATCTTCTTTACATTCCATTTTTAAGATAATGTGTCCTTCCAGCACATCTTCACCGTTTCCATACACTCAACTTCTGCTCCTTCATTCTTCATGGACACAATAATTCCAGGATATTGCTGTTGTTGCCATGTTACAATAACATAGTACCCTGTCTGAACCAAGTGCATTAGCTCTCTTGGACGTTCTCCTGACGACGGGCATGGAAGATATTTTTCCGGTGCATCTATTGGAGTCAGAGAGGTGGTGATTTCATCCATTTCCTCTTCACCAAAGCTGATTTCTGGTAGGCTGTTTCCTGAAGAAGCAATGCTGAAGTCCGATTCACCTTCATCTGAAGAGGAACTGGATATAACAGGTCGTTTTGGCCCGTATCTTCTTTTTGATGGCGGTGCCCGTGTTTCACATGTGGC
The DNA here is from genome assembly GCF_040414725.1 of Anabrus simplex. Lineage (NCBI taxonomy): Eukaryota > Metazoa > Arthropoda > Insecta > Orthoptera > Tettigoniidae > Anabrus > Anabrus simplex. The sequence goes on along the minus strand of NC_090266.1, from coordinate 513,953,785 downwards.
AGAATCAGCCTCCTGAATGTCACTGGGGTAGATGCTTCTTCCAAGTGGAAATTCTGAGGATTCCAAAATACGCCGAAGCCTGTCTTTGGGACATACTGTTGTATACAAGATAAGGTATACTGGAACACAACATAAATTTATTGCTTCAATATGACTTTAACAATATATACATGAATTTAACTTAAACTTTTCTTGAAGCTGAGTAAATTCGCAAGTAATTAATCTTGATAGTAGACTGAGAGTCTGTAGAAATGTACACTTTATACACATTAACTTTATGTACACTCGAAGCTGTCTTGATGAGATAGTTTGTAAAAAGGTAGAGTTCATGATAGTCGAAAACTATCGGTTTTATAAGCGTAACTTGCCCTGAAAGTTCCTACTAACATAATGCAGTTATTTCTATTGGCTTGTCATGAAATGACATGAATATTCACAATTAGAGAATCTAATGTAGGTGTCAGAGCCTGAGTGAGGACTGAGGATGTGTAGAATACAGGCATCGGGGCTCGACGTGGCGGCATGAACGGGAACTGAGGCAGTGGCCCGAGGTGAAACCTCATACAACCAGAATTCAGTCCACCTGGCCGAGACACATGTTTAAGAGGGATAACCTCCGTGTTCGACGTTCAGTGTAATCTGGTGCTGGACACTGGGGAGTCCTACTGAGTGGCTGCAAGGTGCTCCTTTTATAGTGCAGACTGACGTCACAAGCAAGCGCACTGGAGTCGTCTCGTAGAGTCTCGCATAATCCAAGCTGCGGCGTGCGCGGTGCTGGCTGGCGCAGAGCTAGGAGCGCGAAGGACACACAACACCCTCCCCTCCTAATTACGCCGATACGTCGCGAAGCGGCGGCGGCGCTGGCGGCTGCAGCGATGCTGGGCAGGAGAGTCGGCTGTCTCTGTTGTGTCGTCCGGAGCCGGGACTGGGAGGAGGGGCGCTGAATCGTCCTGAAAGGAACCCATGTTAATTAAGTGATCTAGAGCTCATTCAGCAATAGACTTATCAGGTTTGACAAGAGAATCAATAGAAGGATATGAACGGTAGCGGAGGCGTATCTGGTCCTGGTGGTGGCAGATGCGTTTCTCAGCAGTCTGAATCTCGTAGAGACCATGGCCCAAGGAGCGGCAGATGACACCAGGTAACCAGAGCGGATTGGACTTAAATGTTCTTATGTAGACCTTGTCGTTGACGCTGAACTTCGTTTGCGAGCGCTTCGGCTGGGCCGGAAGAGGCTGCAAGAGAGAAAGTAAAGTTCTGTGAGGGCGTCCATGGAGCTTTTGAGCGGGAGTGACATTGTCAGCGCCGGGCAGAGTTCTATAATTTCCTAAGAGTTGTAACAAGGCTTGCTTTTTACTTAAATCTGAAGATACGACTTTCTTCATACTTTTCTTAAAAGTTTGCACAAAACGTTCAGCTTCACCATTAGAATGAGGGTGAAAAGGCGGTGCTAGGATATGCCGAATGCCATTATATGTACAGAAGTTCTTAAAAGCAGTAGCCGTAAATTGCGGTCCATTGTCAGAAATTAGCACTTGATATTAATCCTTCAGTTGTGAATATTTTCTGGTAGCTTCCGTAGTAGTAGTGGAATGCATGTCCACTACATAGGGAAAGTTAGATAGAGAATCTATTACGATGAGCCACATGGAGTTGAGAAAACGTCCGGCGAAATCGATGTGTACTCGTTCCCATGGTGAAGTAGCAGGCGGCCATGAAGCGAGGTCAGAGGACGGGGCGTTCTGATGAATTTGACATTGTTCACAATGGCGGATGAGCTTCTCGATGGCGGCATCAATACCGGGCCAAAATCAGTGTTGACGGGCGAGTTGCTTGGTGCGTGATATTCCCCAATGACTTTGATGTAACAAGGCGAGAACTTGTCGTAAACTAAGTGGGATAACCACTCGGAAGAGGGTGCCGGTTTCCAAGAGTATAACTCCGGCACGAGTCGTGAGACGATGCTGAAGACGATGATAAGGCGCAAGGTTGGCAGGAAGTTTGTTTTTAAGAGGCCAACCGTTGCGGATGTAAGTACGTACTGTAGCAAGTGTACTGTCCTTATCCGTTGCCTTAGCGATGCAGGTAGCGTCAATGGGAAAGCTGTATACGGTGTCTTCGAGGTCGATGTCCAACTGAAGACATTCTGATTCTTGAGAATCGAAGGCAGTATCAGGACCTACTGGTAAGCGGGAGAAGGCATCAGCATTACAATGCTGGGATGTGGGACGATAGGCGATCTGATAGGAATAATCAGAAAGGAACATGGACCATCTATGAAGTTTTTTTGAGAGAATGCTCAGGGATCTTATTACCAGGATGGAATAAGTGCACTAGAGGCTTGTGATCAATAATGATCAGGAAATGGTTGCCATAGAGATATTCATTGAAACGGTGAATACCAAAGATGATAGCTAAAGCTTCTTTTTCTATCTGGGAGTAACTACGTTGATGCTCATTGAGTGTCTTTGAAGCGAAAGCTATAGGACGTTCCTGTCCGTCACGATCCTTCTGGGAGAGAACGGCGCCGATTCCGTAATCGGAGGCGTCTGTAGCGAGCGTGAGGAACTTGCCGGGCTGAAACTGAGTGAGTTTGACAGCTTGAACAAGGGCCTTGTTGATCGTTTGCCATGCATGTTGGCAGTGCTGAGACCAATGAAATTTAACAACTTTCTTGCGTAAGGCGTTCAATGGTGCTGCAACTGAAGCGAAGCGTGGAATGAACTTGTTATAGTAGTTCGCATTGCCTATGAAGGATTGGAGCTGCTTGATGTTCTGCGGTGCAGGCATGTTGACAATCGCCGAGACATTCCGTTCACTAGGTCGAATGCCGTTTTTATCGAGGATATGTCCTAGGTAGTGAACTTGAGGTTGAAAGAAGGTGCATTTAGCGAGGTTCGCTCGGAGGCCATTTTCTTTCAACTTAGTGAGAAGGAGGCGCAGATTATGTAGATGTTCTTAATGATCTTTGCCAGTCACAAGAATGTATCAAGATAGTTAGCACAACCGGGAATGGAGGCGTGAGCTGTGCTAAATAGCGCTGGAAAATAGCAGCGGAGGAAGAGACGCCGAAAGGGAGACGCTGGAGCTGGAGCAGTCCAATAGGAGTATTGAGCGTGAGAAATTGCTTGGATTCTTCATTTAAAAGTAGCTGTAGATAGGCTTCTTTAAGATCCACTTTAGAGAAGAATTGACCACCGGCTAAACGGCGAAATAAGTCCTCAGAACGGGGAATTGGAAAGACGTCGCTTTCAATCTGTGAGTTGATCGTAGATCGAAAATCACCACAAAGTCGTATATTGCCATCAGGATTCTTAATTACGACGAGTGGAGTAGCCCATTGACTGGAAGTGACAGGTACTACTATACCAGCTTCCACCCATCTTTCTAGCTCTTTAGTAACTTGGTCTTGAAGTGCAAGTGGTACTGGATGGGCTTTGAAAAAGAGAGGCTTAGCTCCTGATTTCAGCTGTATGTGAGCTGTGTAGTCTTTGGCGGTGCCTAGCGTAGAGTCCAAGACTTCTGGAAATTGCTCTAGGAGATCCGTAACATCAGAGGTAGGTTGCAAAGTAGAGACTACATTGACGTTGTCATGAATTTGGAAGCCGAATAAATTGAAGAGATCCATGCCAAGAATATTAGATGCGGTGTAGTTGTTGACTACGAGTAAGGGAATGACCTTCTGAATACCTTTATAACTGGCTGGAAGAGTGATTTGGCCCTTAATATCAATCTTCCTCTTGTTAAATGTAACAAGCTGCATGTCAGCCGGAGAGCACGAAGGTGAACCTAAGTCGTGATACGTAGCAAGGTTAATGATAGAGACAGATGATCCAGTATCTAACTGAAAATCAATAGAGCGATCAGAGAAAGAGAGTGGAACGATTATCTTGCTAGAATTCGTGGTAGGAAGAATAAGATTGATCTGATCTATTTCTATGTCCTGTCGGGGCTGTGTACGATGCGGGCGTGCCAAAGGAGTCTTGGCGGGGTGGAGCGAACTCTTACATACTGTCTTGATGTGCCCAACTTTATGACAGCGATCACAAGTGGCTTTGAAGAAACGGCAGTCACGGCGTCCGTGATGCTTGAAACATCTTCTGCAGGAAGGCAGGAGTTGAGACGTGTTCTGAGAAGTAGGCTTTCTTGCAGAAGAACGAGAGGGAACCTGGCGAGAACGCTTGGCAGAGAGCGACTTGGCTGCGCGGTTCAAAAGAGCAGACGACTGGCGGGCTGGTTCAGAGACTTGAGCGACCTCATGTTTAGTAGCTATTTCCGCAGCAGTCTTGGTAGTAAGTTCGTATACTGTGGCAATACGCTGGATGTCTTCCAAAGAAGGGTTACTCTTCTTGACAGCGTCGAAACGAACTTTGTCCTGGGGAGTATGGAGAATGACCATATCCCGAATGAGCGAATCTGTATAGGGCGTGCTACAACCGTCCTTGGAACATATAAACTGGCAGGGCTTGGCTAGACCCCGTAATTCCGCTATCCACTCGGCATGAGTCTGGTGCGGTTGCTTCCTGCTTTGAAAAAATTTGTAGCGAGCGGCTACGATGTGTGGGTCTTTAGCATAGTGTTCATTGATACGAGCTAAGAGCTGCGCGAAAGGCACTTCAGAGATTTGCTCCTCCGGGCTTAATTTTTTGCAGTAATTCGCACGTAGAATTTCCAACCGAACTAAGAAAGAGAGCACGTTGGCGCTTTTCATCCGTGATTGAATGGCATATGAAGTGTTGTTGGAGGCGGGCGAAATAGACGGACCATTCTTCTTTGGCCGGGTCAAAGGCGGAAAATGGAGGAACGGCTGTGGGCTGTGCAGAAGCAGAAAGAGCTTGAATAGCTGTAAGCAATGCTGCTTGCTGTTGCTGAATGAATTGCTGTTGTTGCTGTTGTAAAGCTTGTAAGACGGCAGCTAATTGTTCAGTCGTTGCCATGTTGGGATGTGTGAGAGAGAAAACTTGCGAAGCAGCGTGTACGGAGCTGGCTGTTAACTAGACCTTCACTCGAGCGGCTGATAGTGAGAGAGAGCAAGCGAGCTGGCGCGTGCAGAACAGGGGCTGCGAGAGAGAGCGATAGCCTTTGAAATGTCAGCTGACTGTCCGTAGTTCGAATGAGGCGGATAGTTGCGCTGTAGAAAAGGCGAACTGCTGGCAGAGTTTGTACTGGTTCCAATGTGTAATGGTTATAGGTACGGAGTATTGTGCCGTGTTGCCAAATGGTGTTGAAATGTGGCGGTAGACCCGTTGAATTTTCTTCGTGGCCAAATTTTGTTGAAATTTTGGCGGCTGCACGGAGCACGGTGTTTTTACCTCGTCGCCAATTTGTTGACGACACACTGTAAGAACTTTTCCTCGTCGCCAATTTGTTGACGACACACACTAAGAACTTTTCCTCGTCGCCAATTTGTTGTGTTGTATACAAGATAAGGAATACTGGAACACAACATAAATTTATTGCTTCAATATGACTTTATACAATATATACATGAATTTAACTTAAACTTTTCTTGAAGCTGAGTAAATTCGCAAGTAATTAATCTCGATAGTAGACTGAGAGTCTGTAGAAATGTACACTTTATACACATTAACTTTATGTACACTCGAAGCTATCTTGATAGGATAGTTTGTAAAAAGGTAGAGTTCATGATAGTCGAAAACTATCGGTTTTATAAGCGTAACTTGCCCTGAAAGTTCCTACTAACATAATGCAGTTATTTCTATTGGCTTGTCATGAAATGACATGAATATTCACAATTAGAGAATCTAATGTAGGTGTCAGAGCCTGAGTGAGGACTGAGGATGTGTAGAATACAGGCATCGGGGCTCGACGTGGCGGCATGAACGGGAACTGAGGCAGTGGCCCGAGGTGAAACCTCATACAACCAGAATTCAGTCCACCTGGCCGAGACACATGTTTAAGAGGGATAACCTCCGTGTTCGACGTTCAGTGTAATCTGGTGCTGGACACTGGGGAGTCCTACTGAGTGGCTGCAAAGTGCTCCTTTTATAGTGCAGACTGACGTCACAAGCAAGCGCACTGGAGTCGTCTCGTAGAGTCTCGCATAATCCAAGCTGCGGCGTGCGCGGTGCTGGCTGGCGCAGAGCTAGGAGCGCGAAGGACACACAACACATACTACCTGACTTTATTGCCTGTAGACATGCATCAAGTTGTTAGGGACTATACAGTAGAGTCTCGATTATCCGACGTAAACGGGACCTGGAGTACGTCGGATCACCGAAAATGTCGGATAATACATAATTTTGAAAATGAACTGAAACAAACAGGAAGGCTAAAATAATGACATGTTTTACGGTGCTCTACTTAATGAATTACCAATTCAATTGTACAGTACATGCAATATTAAACGAAAACATTCCAGATGTCTTACGAAAATAAACTTTTCTCCACAGATATTAAGCTACCTAATACCGTACCGTTTTTGCCACCGATCACGCCACCCAGCACTGGCAGGAAAATTAGGGTCCCCTTCATTAAACTACTTCTGGAAATACACAGCCTTTTCCTGCAGAATGGTGCCAGATATTGGCAGGCCCTTTTCCCGGTGTTGAGATACCAAAGAAATAGTGCTTCACTTACTTTTTCGTACTGACATTTTTTCATTGTTTTTCTGTGCTCTGGTAGAGCACAACTTTTCAATTTCTTCCCTCTGTTTTTTCCAGTCTCCCACTGTAACACGTCCAACACCATAACCTGAAGCCACATTTTGAAGAATTTCCCCTTTGTCCAGTCTCTTTAATGCACTCAATTTGTGTTCCATAGAAACAGTCACTTTCTTCCATTTACTCGCCATACTCACAGAGGATATGAAAACTATAACATCCGCACCCAACCAGTACTACAATGACTGAAGACTCACTGCACCTGTCCTTGAGAAAAACCCAGTCCTACCGCCAGCGTTCAGGCCAGTGCTTGTCCCATGGTTACACCCTCCACAGCGGTGTGCCTGAATTTAGTCTCTACCAAAAGTTTGTCGGATAACACGGAATGTCGGATAAGCGAAGGTCGGATGAGCGAGACTCTACTGTAGTTGCAATATTTTCAACTTCCTGGTCGCAGCTGGTATTTTACCTTGTTTCTGAAAGAGAAAACATCGTGCTGATAACGGGCATACAATGTAGGAAAACTTCAGTGTTAAACATACTGGCTGGTGTGATTATCCGAGGGTGAAAATGCTTTGTTCTCAGTGAAAAGTAGAAGCATTATACGTATGGGTTACTTTGGCCCTCGCCAAGAGTGGGTCAAAGTAACCCGTGAACTTCGTGATTATAAGTTACATTTTTTAAACACGTAATTAATACAGAAAGTGTACTACTTCTTGAATTTCATTACTTAAGTCATATGCTTGATTGCTTCACATGCCAAAATGTGTATTCACCAGAATTTTACAGCAGACACATACGGCTTCAATGATAGAAGTTGCTGCACTACGAAAATATGCTCCACTTCACTTGCCATGTGCTTGACTCTACTGCCATCTCTTGAGGTAATGTAGAACCACCAATATATCATGAAGACTACATTGTGCTACCATCTTGTAGATGTGGAAAGAGTTCTCTCTGTATTCTGGATTACAAGCTGCCGATATTTGTTTTTAATATTTTGTCCAAGGTGGGCCAAAGTAGCACTCCAAGGGACAAAGTAACCCATGTTTACTGATTTCGAACCCCAATTTTGGCAACTATGAACATAGTTTTCGTGGTTTACCATTCTTACATCGGGCAAATGCTGGCTGGGTCTATATTTTAATTAAGGCCACGGTCGCTTCCTTCCTACTCCTAGCCCTTTTCCTTTCCCATCGTCGACATAAGACTTACATTATCTGCGTCGGTGCGACATAAAACAAACTACAAAAAGAAGGAATGAAATAATAATACCACAGTCCTGGCAGAGTTACGAAAGGAAATCGAAGCCCCTTCGGCTGCTTACCATTGCACTAACCGTTAGAACAGAAAAAAATGTGAACGCGTAGTATTGGATAACCTTACTTGGTCATTTTCTCTCCATTAAAATACATATTTATAGCGATAATACCGGGTGTCCACAATTAATGTTACGGCATTCAGCGCGATACAGCACGGGCTGTAATGATGGTAGGAGTCTGAAATTTTCTAGATATGCTAACAAAGAAATGCGCTCGTGAATTATGCCACAACAATTATTCGTTTCAAGTTCTTCCACGATGCGAAAATATGGCGCTCTAAGCAATTGTAGGGGTCACAGAAACACGTCAGGAAAAATCAAACACATGATAACGGTGGTTCTGGGAGGTTTATTAACATTTATGGTTACAAACATTGTTCAATATGGCCTCTTAACTCAGCAACATGCTGCATCCGTAACATGGTTGACAGTTGCCCGCGGCATATCGGGTGAAATCAGAGCGACTCATGTCGTCATATGCTAACCCTTAGATCAGGCAGAGACCGGACATGCCCCTGATAGACACGATCTTTCAAATATCCCCACAACCAAAAGGCACATGGATTTAGGTCGGGGGACCCTGAAGGCCACGCATCTGGAAAATGCCTATTGATAACGCGGTCGTTACTGAAGGTTTCTCGAAGCAATTCTTTCACCTGGCGAGCGATAAGTGGCGTTGCCCCATCTAGCATGAAAACAACGGTATGGACACAGTTGCGTTCCTGCAAAGCTGGATTCACGTGTTCCACAAGGAGGTCCCTATAACGTGCAGATGTCACTGTACACTTAACAGGCCCACGAGGGGTCATCTCCTCAAAGAAAAACGGACCGGGAATAAAGGAGGTTGTAAAACCACACCAAACAGTCACGTAAGCTGCACAACGTTTGGAGGAGTAGAATCCTATATGCGACAGTTCTGTGCATTCACTGCACCCTCCAGAGTAAAATGCAACTCACCAGTCCACAGAATATACCCCGTCCACATGTTGCCCAGTTCCACGCCCGCCAGAAACCGTAGGGCAAAGTCACGGCGTTGTGAAACATCTTTGGGATTCAATTAGTAAACAGTATGAAGTTTGTAGTGATACGAGTGTGAAATGCGCCGCAAAATCTTGTGAACTGTTGATCGGGGTACCGTAACGACTGTTCACGTGACACAGCTCGAGCACTGGTTACAGAACTGGGAAAATGTGCTGCACATTCTGATAAAACAACTTCACTAGCCGTGCACGGTCTCTCTTCCCAATAGGCATTACGTTTCACACGCAAAAGTTCAATTTTCTTTCGTTACAACGAAGATTCACTTCACAAAAGGAATCAAAATGCGTCATCAAGCAACAACCAAGGAACTGACACAACGCAATTCTACCGGAAGAACATTTAGACGTCAGAGTTACGGAATATTGCACGTTCTGACCGCTTACAGTGCCATATTTTCGCCTGGTGGCAAAACTTGGAACTAATATTTTAATGGTATAATTCGCGAGCGCATTGCTTTGTTAGCATATCTAGGAAATTTCAGACTCGTACGATCATTACAGCCCGTGCTACACCGCGCTGAATACCGTAAATTTAATTGTGAACACCCGATGCTATGTGGTTGCCTGTCCTACTCATTTGCTGAATGGTCAGCGTTGATGCCTCGGTTCAGGAGGCTCCGGGTTCGGTTCTCGGTTAGGTCGAGGATTTTAATCGAGTCGGATTAATGCTTCTGGCTCGGGGTCTGGGTGTTTGTATTTGTCCGAACACTTTCTTCTTCATATTCAGACAACACACCACCACAGAAATTCGCAATAGTGATTACATCCCTCCATACAGGGTGGGCGTCAGAAAGGACATCCGGCCGTAAAACAGGGCCAAATCCACATGTGCGACAGAGTTCGCACCCGCAACCCCAAAGGCGTGGGAAAAACGGTAGAAGAAGAATAAGAATAAGAAGGCAATGAGATTGCCTAACCGAGGTAGTAAAGGCGTGCTCGTTTCGTTGTCGGGAAGTCGAAAATATTAGAAACAAGCTGGAGAGGCTTATGGCCCTGAGGTTTGCTCAGCCTGCACCAAACAATGAGTTCGAGGTTAATTCCTTTGGGCGAAGGGCTTTCACAGCCTGTATGGAGAGAGCGTTGTTTTGCTTTGCTTTGCTTCAGTAATATTAATAGGGTGAAGTGTCGTCATTATTCTTCCATTTAATATGAAATAGATAACGAGGCAATTTAAAGCTCAGATATTCTCTGAAACATTTCTTCAGGCACGTGTCCAGTCGAGAAATAGGAAACCTATTCATGAACATATTACAGAGAATAAATAGCACAGCCCTCTCACGAGCCACTCGGAAATAACAAGCCTTTTCAAGTATCTGAATACGTATGCTAATACCATCCATGGAGTAAATCGCTAGTCATTCAGTTATTTATGTCGATTCATCTCTACTTAATGGCTACTCTGTAAAATTGACTTTTCACGTGGGAGAGTGGCTTTCCTGATGTTTTGAATATCACAGCATGTACGTACTCTCCGTAGGTCCATTATAAGACAAGATGAGAGAGAGGCTGCCTCTGTGGTGTAGTGGTTGGTGTGATTAGCTGCCACCCCTGGAGGACCGGGTTCGATTCCCGGCTCTGCTACGAAATTTGAAAAGTGGCACGAGGGCTGGACCGGGGTCCACTCAGCCTCGGGAGGTCAATTGAGTAGAGGTGGGTTCGATTCCCATCTCAACCATCATGGAAAAGGTTTTCCGTGGTTTCCCAATTCTCCTCCAGGCAAATGCCGGGATGGTACCTAACTAAAGGCCACGGCCGCTTCCTTCCCTTTTCCTTGCATATACCTTCCAATCTTCCCATCCCCCACAAGGCCGCTGTGCAGCATAGCAAGCGAGGCCGCCTGGACGAGGTACTGGTCATTCTCCCCAGTGGTATCCCCGACCCAAAGTTTCACGCTCAAGGACACTGCCCTTGAGGCGGTAGAGATGGGATCCCTCGCTGAGTTCGAGGGAAAACCAACCCTGGAGGGTAAGCAGAATAAGAAAGAAGAAAGAAAGATGAGAGAGATCTCCATTGAGAGTCAAAGCAAATACTAAATTTAAAAATGATTTAACTGAAGAGGGCTTTACTCCTACGTCAAGTCCTTCAATGTTGAACATTTACTAACAACCAACGCTTCATTCTTGTACATGAACAGGAACCTGACTTATATTTCAAGTGGAACTATGCGTGGGGAACATTATTCCAAGAGATGTACTTGTAATATCAACATCCCCTGCCAAGGTAACAAGTCTTAATCACGTGACGTGGGTGAGGCAAGCGACGGTGGAGCTGGGTCGTTCTCGTCATGGAAAGAAACCTTCAATGAGCTTCATTAACGTATGCTACGCCCAGCCTGCGAATTAGGAACCTGTTATTCAGACTATCAAGACCTAGTGGGCTCATAACAGTCGGTAGATTCATTGTTTTCAGTAGCATTGACAGACAAGGGGATGCCTGCCCGAGGCGGTAACGGCGTGCTCGGTTCGCCCGGAAGGACGTGGGTTTGAATCCCTGTCAGGAAGTCGTAAAATTTAAGGAACGAGATTTCCACTTACGGAGGTGCACATGGTCCTGAGGTTCAATCAGCGTACACCAAAAATGAGTACCAGGTTAATTCCTGGGGGCAAAGGCGGCCGGGCATAGAGCTAACCACTCTACCCCATCAAGTGCACAGGTTACGGATATTGGAAGCCTTTCCAAGGTCCTTCATGACCTGTACGTTGCGTTTTACTTTTGCTTGATGGACAGGGTAGAGAATAGCAGCCCTGCCCTGGTCTGAAGAATTGGTCATTTCATACCTTATGAAATGTCCAAGATTTCAGTGGCTAACGAGCTCACAAGACCACTCGAGAATAGCCAGCTTATTGGTTTTAATCAATCTACCGACAGCGGACGTCGCAAATGATGTTAAGCCCCGCAAATGAGTTAGATTCTGTAGTATCCCTACGTCTCTCGATTTCCCTATGGGTACAGTATACTATAGTTGATCCGTACTTTAACAGGAAAGAGAGTGATAACATGATTGTATCGGAGCATTTGGAAGTAGGTGTTGCTGTAAGTATTTGGTTGAGGTGTCACTCGACTTCAAGGAATGCACTGACTCATATTCTTTCCTAGTGTGGCAAGTACCAGCGAAGAACTACGCTCAGGTTACCGACAGAAAATGACAGAATTCCGGTTCAAACAACTCAGCTGTAATTAGCTCAGCCTTATCGTGCATCATGACAAAGTATGCAGGGAGGTTAACTTGGTCACTCTCTTTATAGAAGTAAATGCAACCGACATAAATCCAACTACAGTAATAATTCCAAACCATGAAGGATATCAGGAATTGGTTTGTAATATATGAATATATATAAAACTAGCAAGATACCCGTGCTTCGCTACGGTATTGTACTGAAATTTATAATTGAATGCTTATTGTTTTAGATATATAATCCACCGAAATTCGCGATCTCACTCGTTTTCTGCTAGAATCCGCCGAAATTCGCTATCTGACTGATTTTCTAATAGATTACGGCAAGTTTCCTCCCATTTTCAATCTTTCTTTCCAGCAATCGATTTCGTACTTCCCGGGCTAGGTCCAGGTATTCCACCCGGTCAGCTAGGTCCCTAAATCTTTGCCATCTTTTCCTATACGCATTTTTAATATGGATCAAATCCTTCAGGAGATCCGGCGTGGTGTCGTCTTGGGTGCCTTGGCGGTACTGAACCTGCGGTCGGACTACATTCTTAGTCATTACCCGTCCAGGACCCGTTTCCAGCGCGGTCCTCACATTTGACGACGGTCCAGAACATCATCATCATCATCATTATTATTATTATTATTATTATTATTATTATTATTATTATTATTATTATTATTATTATTAGATGTTCTGGGCCCCACAGCAAGATGCAAGACCGCTACTTGGCGGTAAATTACATCTGCTGCCATTGTCATTGTAGACAATGTGACCAGCATCATTGTCGCGCGTTGGCAAGTGTGCGGGTTTTCTGGCGATACGGATGAAATACTTCCGTGCATTACTGACCTTATTATAGAGGTGAACAATTTGACGGTCAATCGAATTCCTGTCGTTTATTTCAAATGTGTTTAAATTTTTATTTATATGCCAGGAGAATCTACTGTAATCTAAGAACGTTCTCCGAAGGAAAAGATGGCTGTTGATAACGAACCCAGGAAAGATAAAAAATGATCGGTTTATGATCAGAATAAGTGCATCGAAAATGTACAGCCTGTTTCCAGTCATTCGACAGGATCAGAAATGGAATGAATAAAGCCCCACCTCGCGGAGACAATAGAAACTGTGCCGGCTGCCGAAGCACTCCTTTGGGGCAATGATCGATGAATGACAAATGAAATGAAATATTGGACAGTGTTTCTGGAATGAATGATGACAGGGAAAACCGGAGTATCCGGAGAAAAACCTGTCCCGCCTCCGTTTTGTCCAGCACGAATATCACATGGAGTGACCGGGATTTGAACCACGGAACCCAGTTGTGAGAGGCCGGCGCCCTGCCGCCTGAGCAACGGAGGCTCCTTATAAGTACATTATGAAAAGTAAAATTAACTGGTCGCACCTCCTTTTACACCCCACCGAAGTTTTTATTTACCCGCCCACCCCCCACAAAAAATTAAAAGAAGGAGCGTTTCTTTATCTTTAAAGGAGATTCCAAACACCAATGTTCACGTCTATTACCTTCAGTTTTGAGATATAAGTATCCCCATAAAAACAATTCACTTTTTTTCCACTTCCTTTCACACTTCCCGCCCCCCCCCCCCCCCCCCGCCACGAAGTGAATATCCGGCAAAAAATTCTTGTTTCTTTAATAGTAAAGTAACTTATAAATACCAATTATCACGACTCTAACTTCTTCAGTTTTTGATTTATGTGTCCTCATGAAAGGAATTCAACTCCTTTTCACTCCCGCCCCCAATATGTCCGCCCCAAACGCATTTTTCTTTGTTTTTAAAGGAGATCCAAATACCAATTTTCACGTCTGTAACAACTTTAGCTTTTAGTCGATGTACGTGTTCCCATACAAGTAAGTCAATATATTTTCAATTCTTTCACCCGCCCCCCTCCCACTTCATTGGATTTTCGAGAATACGTGTTTCTTTACTTTTAAAGCAGATTCCAAATATCAAATTTCACGTCTGTAACATCTTCACTTTTTGAGATATCAGTAGCCTAATTAAAAGAAATCAACACCATTTTCAGTCACTTTTACCCCCCTCCACCCAAGTGGTATTTCCGAAAACTAAAAATACACGTTTCTTTATTTTTAATAGAGATACAAAATACCATTTTTCGCTTCTGTAACATGTTAAGTTTTTTGAGATATACTGTAGAAATTTTCATTTTAAAATTTCACTTTTTATTTCCCCTTAAGTTGGAGTTTCCAAAAACTGATCACCTATGTTTCTTCACATTTACAGGAAATTCCAAATACCCACCTTTTACGTCTGTAACATTTTACGTTTCTCAGATATTCTGTAGATATAGTCTTTCGAAAAATTCACCCCAATTTGTCACTCCTCATTAACCGCCATTAATTGGATTTTCCAAAGACAAAAAATACGTGTTTCTTTATTTTTAAAGGAGATCCCATATACAAATTTTCAGTTCTGTAATATCTTCAGTTTCTGAGATATATGTATCCTCATTAAAAGCATTCAACCCATTATTCACCCTTTTACACCCCTCCTATTGGGATTTACAGAAAACAAAAAATACATGTTCCTTTATTTTTAAAGGAGATTCTAAATACCAATTTTTACATCTGTACACTTTTAAAGTTTTAAGATGTGGACACACTCATTTTATGAATTCACCACCCTTTTCACCCCACATTATTTGGATTTTCCAAAATCGAAAACATATCGGTTTCTTTATTTTTAAAGTAGATCCCCAATTCCAATTTTCAGGTCTGTAATATCTTCAGGTTCTGAAACATAAGTAGCCTCATTAAAGGCATTCAACTGCTTTTTCACCCTTTTCCACCCTTTCTATTGGGATTTTCCGAAAACAAATAATACGTGTTTCTTTATTTTTAAAGCAGATTCTAAATATCAATTTTTACATCTATAAACTTTAAAAGTTTTGAGCTATAGATACACTAATTTTAAAAATTCACCCCCTTTTCATCCCCCCCCCCATTAATTGGATTTTACACAAACAAAATGTACGTGTTTCCTTATTTTTAAAGGAGATCCCAAACACCAATTTTCAGGTCTGTAATGACTTCAGTTTCTGAGATATAAGTATCCTCATTAAAGGTATTCAACCCATTTTTCACCCTTTTTCACCCCTCTTATTGGGATTTTCCGAAAATAAAAAAATACGTGTTTCTTTATTTTTAATGAAGATTTTAAATACCAATTTTTACATCTGTAAACTTTAAAAGTTTTGAGATATAGATGCACTCATTTTAAAAATTCACCCCCCTTTCCACCCTCCCATTAATTGGATTTTCCAAAAACAAAAGAATGCATGTTTCTTTATTTTTAAGAGAGATCATAATTACCAATTTTCAGGTCTGTAATATCTTCAGTTCCTGAGATATAAGTACCGGTATTCTGATTAAATGCATTCAACCACTTTTTCACCCTTTTTCATCCCTTCTATTGGGATTTTCTGAAAACAAAAAAAATATGTGTTTCCTTATTTTTAAAGAAGATTCTAAATACCAATTTTTACATCTGTAAACTTTTAAAGTTTTGAGATATAGATACACTTATTTTAAAATTTCACTCCCCTTTTCACCCCCTTAGCGACGGAATATCAAAAAATCCTCTCTTAGCGAGCACCTACATTTTAATATGAATATATTCCCAAAATTTCATTTCTTTATGTCCAGTAGTTTTGGCTCGGCGATGATGAATCAGTCAGTCAGTCAGTCAGTCAGTCAGTCAGTCAGTCAGTCAGTCAGTCAGTCAGTCAGTCAGTCAGTCAGTCAGTCAGTCAGTCAGGACAAGTTATTTTATATATATAGATAAGAGTTTTGGTTGTACATTGCTCAGAATTATGGTATTTCTGTAGGTGTCCGGAGATTTGCGGTCACCACCAGTAGTGGCGATTGAGAAGAAGAAGAAGAAGTGGGGGCGGGGGGGGTTGGCAAAACATTTACAGACAACGCAAAGTAACCCGGTTTGCGAGGGGGTGGGGAAAGGCGGGCGGGGGTATATATATATTAACACTTTTTTAAAAAAGCTACAAAATGTTCAGTTTTTTAATGCTCTCTGAGAGAATTTCAACAGAGAGGTAAAGGTTGAGAGTTTACCAACTTAAGTGCGGCAATATATATAATTTTTTTTCTTTCAGATTTTCATTCAATACTATACATTAAAACTTTCGTCCGACTCCTTGGCTGAATGGTCAGCGTTGAGGCCTTCGGTTCAGAGGCTCCCGGGTTTGATTCCCGGCCGGGTCGGGGATTTTTAATCACGTGTGATTCATTCTTCTGGCTCGGGGACTGGTTGTTTGTGTTTGTCCCACACTCTCCTCTTCATATTCACACAAAACACTACACTACCTACCACCACATAAACATGCAATAGTGATTACATCCCTTCACATAGCGTTGGCGTCGGGAAGGGCATCCGGTCGTAAAACAGGGGCAAATCTGCATGTGCGACACAGTTTGCACCCGTTACCCCACAATGCGTGGGAAAAGTGGGAGAAGAAGAAGAATAAGACAATGCAGTAAAACTTCACCAAAGGAACTGTATTACACGTGTATTACAATTAAATACACTTACGGCAAGATTGTACAATTAAAAATCATTTAGTAATTGACTATACACTAAGGGACTAACAGACACTACAGAGACTGCCAGACTGAAGAATCTGCGTGGCAAGCGGGTAAATCATACCTCAGTGTCCATGACCTTGGCAAAAAATTTATCCCTGCTACCCTTCCTCACAGAACACGTTACACGCTGCTGCGCGAGTCTCCGCTACTTGCCGAGGTGCTATGCAGATCGGTTAGCCACGGCGAAAGATATTTTGTGCGTATTTCCGCTAATAATTTTGTTAATAATTAAAGAAATTAAACGAAAGAATTGCCTCATATGACAACAGGGCTTGTACAGAAAGAAATGCTTTTTTAATAATTCGTATGATTTCGAGTTTCAGCTGGCTAAAATAGAATAAAAATGTAAGGTTTCCTCTACAAATTTCGGTGGGGGGGGACTGCCTCCCCTCACCCCACCCACCCGCCCACCATCTAATCGCCACTACTGGTCACCACAACATCACGGGCAATTGCGGTCAGTGAGATATGTTTTGGCACGGGTTGTATCGGTCGAGGCGCGAGATATTTGCAGTCACCACAAAAGCACGGACATTTGCGGTCACTGAGATGTGCTTGTGCCCGGGTTTTGTCGGCCAAGGTGCGAAAGGTATCTGCCTCCGGATAAGTGCGGTCATCACTCTAGTCGAACAAAACATTATGAGTACTCGAGTTTGGAGGTTGTTCATGAAATAACCAATAGCCTTACAGAAAATCCAATAACACCGTCAGTATCCTCGTTGTATTTCACGTTAGGTCGCGTATGATGTGTAATTTCGATTTTAATGTTTTTATAGCAGGTGGAACGCAAAAAGTGCCCGTTTTTAAACGTGTTTCAGCCATGCGTCAACCTTCAGACATTGATTCTGAAAAAACCGTCATGTTTTTGGATAAATAAAATTCTGCAATTAGTAAGCAAATTATAAAACATCCCAATTTATATTGTGTTAAAAGTTAGATTCGATCAGATGACGGGTTTTTCTTCGTTCTCCTTGTAATCACACGTCAGGCCTAGTTCCTGTACTTTGCTCCAGACACATTGCTTCGTGTGAAAAATCAGCTTAAGGAAACTCTGCTGACGGAAGTACATTTCGTAGGACTGAAATCGTAGCAGCTTCGAAGTCAGCATTGATTTTGTTAGGATTCCATTGAGGAACGGTTTCCAAGACAACGTGAAAGAAGCGAATATAAGCGTCTTTCTTTTTGTTAGGCAGGAACGCAAAGACTACTGGATAAGCGTTGCTTGCATTATTCCGGCACCAAAATGGATCATTCTTTCTCCTATGTCGTCGTCAGCTAAAAGAAACGGGCTGCCATTATTCATCTTTAACGCCTCTGCATTAAGAATGATCTGAACACTCGCTTATGGCTCTACTTGAAGTTCGCGTGCACGATTTCGTTGTCGACACATTGCTCTCAGTAACTGTCAATTGTCGACTCCATTACACCACACAATAGTAAATACTTACACCAGGTTATTTCGATATAAAATGATGTTTGTGATTGAAGGTATCAGTCTCTAAAGAACGCGCGCGTGAGAAGAATGCTGTTCTCGAAGCGAGCGGGCAGGAGCACAGGCAGGAAGCGGGGATACCCTGAGATTAAGCTAATGCGGCCCAACCCCTACTGGAGTGACCTCAAAACTCCTGTGTCTGCTGGGAAATTTCTGTGAGTGGGCAAAAGTATATCTTAGTGACCGCAAATGTACGGTAACCGCAATCTCCTTGACCGCAAATATCCGGCAACCTTCCTGTATTGGTCATGTCCTCAGTAAGAAGGAAATTCAATTTTTAATTTCCCGTCATCTCTGTCTGTCTGTCTGTCTGTCTGTCTGTCTGTCTGTCTGTCTGTCTGTCTGTCTGTCTGTCTGTCTGTCTGTCTGTCTGTCTGTCTGTCTGTCTGTCTGTCTGTCTGTCTGTCTGTCTGTCTGTCTGTCTGTCTGTCTGTCTGCAAGCGCATCGCGAGAAAATGGCTCAACATAATTTACTAAAAATCGGCATGTAACGTCGGGTAATAGGGCACTATAGTCTAGGCCAGGGCCTCTCAAACGCCTACAATATCACGTGTGCAAACTGAGGCGCAGAGTTCCTGTGCACAGTGCATCGGACCCACTAGGCTCGGCTCTGACCAACGCTTCGTCTCTGGGCTACTCGGCTAAGCTCGGCTCAACTTGGCTCGGATTTATAGCGGTACGGAGCAAGTGAGGAAGAGGGAGACAGGCGGACCGAGTGAGGCAGACGTGGGGAAAGTGAGAGACAGCGCTATTGCTCCAAATCGAGGAGTGGGGGACTGTACTCGGGTCAACCAAGCGAAGTCGTCTTTTGCACCGTGCAGAGCGCAATGCACTGGTGCATGCACCCTGAGAGGCCCTGGTCTAGGCTCTAAATAATTTTATTTACTCTGGGTAAAATTGTCATTTACAAGTAGGCCCGAAACGTAATTCTCAGATGTTTATGCTATTAGTGGTCTGTCGGTAAATAATACATGAAAAAAGTTGTAGATAATACAATTTTCGAATGGTTATGTCTTGCACAGTTTTACCGGTAAAACAGCGATATTCATGAAATTAGACTTTCGCTGCTTATTCCATATAGCGCCGAGAATCGCTAACATGGAAATATTGTTCACTCGTGTTAACTGTCGATGGCGGTGTTTTTGATGCGATTGTCTTAAAAGTGAAAACCGTCATCAGCCCATATCAACTAGGAAAATTATTGTGAAGATTATAATAAATATGAGAAAAAGAATCGAGAAGGAACGATCGCTTGAAAAATAAGACAAGAGGGAATCATGAAAGGACGAAGAACTCACTATGCAATGTATTCCATAATACCAGAGAGTCGGAAAAAACTAAATTTGAAGATCTACAATACCGAAAGCCCACAACATTGATCAAGAATAACATTATATTGTCTATTGATTGTTGCAATGTGCTTTCTCTCTTCTGCTGCAACTCATCTCCGATAGATGGAATTAGTGCAGCGTGACACATGAGCTGAGGGAGTTACCTACCCGAGTAGAACAGCCTGCCTGAACATTGGCGGGAAGTTACTGCGGGTTACATAACTTTATTTCTAGCATGCCGATAACTACACACAGGTTCATCATAGTATTATGGGTATTTGATCCCTGCTATGAGGCGCTGATATGAACGGGGAGTGTGCACACTTAGCGGAAAACAGCAGAGCAGTGTTCACCGCTGTCAGTGGTTGGGTCATTCTAGCTCTGGAGCTTGGCACTGTTAGAATGCCACCGTAGTTCTTTTCATGAAAAGTGACAAACTGTGCCATTTTTCATTTGATCGAGCATATCGTGTAATAGCATTACATGCAAACGCGACATTCCAGTCGGTTAATATTGTATTCTAATAAGAATAAGGATATCAATGTAATGACTTATATAGAGTTCATTTTAATATCTGTCCGAATCGTTGGCTGAATGGCCAGCGTACTGGCCTTCGGTTCAAAGGGTCCCGAGTTCGATTCCCGGCCGGGTCGGGGATTTTAACCTTCATTGGCTAATTCCAATAGCCCGGGGGCTGGGTGTTTGTGCTGTCCCCAACATCCCTGCAACACACACCCCACACATAACACTATCCTCCACCACAATAACATGCAGTTACCTACGCATGGCAGATGCCGCCCACCCTCATCGGAAGGTCTGCCTTACAAGGGATGCACTGAGCTACAAATAACCACACGAAATTATTATTATCATTATTATTATTATTATTATTATTATTATTATTATTATTATTATTATTATTATTATTATTATTGTTACCATATTTTTGTGGTAGTTATGCGTGAAAGAAGGTGCGGGGTGGTGAACAGGTCTCAAGCTACTAAAGTAAAATTAATTTAAAATTTAACAAGGTTATATTTTCTTTTTTAAAACAAAGAAATAACAAGCATGGCAGGTACAAAGTAGCAAGTCCAAAGGGTAGTTACAATATTTACAAGATTTGGGCTTCGCGCCCTGACTCCACAATGCTAGGGCAATCAGCCCAGTTTTACCCCAAACACAAGTTTCAACAGAGGGGCAGAAAACCCCATTCATGCCTAGGAGCCCTTGCTCCAAATTACACAGAAAAGCCTCCACGATGCGTACAACACTCAATTTTCAAAAGAGCCACTCGCTCTCAAATTTAAGCCTCTCCCAGGCCACACCAAACTCCACCTTCAAGTTGTCCTCAACGGACATAAACACAGGGGTAGAATACCCAATCTACTGAGGTCTATAAAATGAAAAGAAGGTTACTTAAATGACCTCTAAGGTAACAATTTGAGAGGAGGCGAACTTGCACTCCTAATACACTTTGATTAAGACCTACTTGGCACTAGGCCGTTAATACAAGGGCTAATCCCATACTAAAGAGGTGACTTAAGAAGAGAACAATTTGTTTTACGTTAACGAAGAATAGGTTGAGAAAAATAAGTTCACCTCAAAACAATATGAGTGGGAGCTCGAGAGGGTTAGCACTCTCTATCCCAGTATGTAGCTTTAAAAGAGAATATATGAAAGAGTAGTTACATTTAGGAAAAGGTTACATGGTGGAACGCTTAGAACCCGCCCCGAGAGTTAAACTGCTGAGCTAGCCAAGATAAAAAGTTATTAATTGGCCATTACCTTGTTGTTGACCGCTGCCGAGGAAAGAGGCGCTTCCCGCCTCCTGCTATGTACTCTATACACTGAAAGATGGAACAGAAGTGGCCCGGAGACCCTAAAATCAGCAGTTTAAATACTCTCGCGGAAGGTTCTAGGCGTTAGGGGAATGAGAACACCCTCCCACGAGGATTTTATTGGTTCATCAATAAACCCCCTACACAATACTAAGAAGAAACACATAATTGGTGGAAAATTAATTTAAGAAATTCGGGATAGGCTAGATTAAAAACAAGGGGAAAGAAGGGGTTAATATTGCCAACTTAACCAATGACTGAAAAAAATTTAGCAAAGAACAAACATTTGAAATAAAAATTTCTCCAACAAAATAGTTCTTTGACTTCGCACTAGGGTGCACTATTGTTGATCTTCAGTAGTGTCCTCTAGAAGAGAAAGTTCACACTTCTTACTTCAAGCGAAACAAAAACACATCAAAAATGACACAGTTCAAAAACTCAAAATTTTCCACGTGGTGACATCTTCTGAGAAAGTAGAGAATTAATAGCGTAGATAAAGTTCAAACTTCCTCCAGCAGAGGAGTTTCAACTGGCGCAAATTTTAAATTAGCGGCGTGGAGGTGTACCGCCCGGTACAGACCTCCCCCCCTAAAAGTACCTCGAGGGGTGACACATGAAATCTGTTCGAAACAAGGTCCAAGTTATGCTGTGGATATGAAGATTGATTGCAGAAGCATTTATAAGATTTTCTTAATTTGGTTTAATTCAGTTTCAAAATTTTGTTATTGCAGGTGAAGTAAAGTCTTTATATTTGTAGAAGTTGAATTCCTGAAGATAAACTTTTAATACTTAGAGGTGAAGAAAAATTTTGCAATTGCCGCCAAATATTGCTGTTGAATTCCCAAGTGTAGTCATTGCTTATCGTAACTGTCCATGTAGTTGATGTTGATTAAGTTGAATGGCCAGACCGGTCGTTGCAGCTTGCGTCCAAAAGGAGGCCGCTCGGACCCCTCAAGTACCCTGAGATACCGCTCGCCCGCACTATGAGGGGAGCAGAGGTGTTGAAACACGCCGCGCCCGCGGTGAACATATACAGGCTGCGGGCAAGTAGCAGGTCGTGCGCCGCGCATCAGCCTTGGCCGGGAGGAGAGCTCCGGCTCGCCGTGCACCTGACGTCCTCGCTGGAGAAGAGGGGGCCCGTCCTCTGCCCCAGTTGCTGCACGGCGCCGCGCGGCTGCGGGGGCACTGAAACATTAAAGCTAGGCGGCAGAATTGTGTTGGACCATCATCTTTTTGAGGGCACAGGCTTGGTGAAGAGGTTGAGGGGTCAGCGGCGTGCAGGTGTCCATGGCATTTAATGTAATCAAGCCGCAGTGTGTATAGCAGGAGACGGGAGCGTGGTAATGGCCATGGTAAGGACAAAATGGCAGTTTAACGGATCGGGGAAGGTTTTACAAAAAGCTTACATATAAGACAAAATATTATAGAAGGGGCAGAAAGCCTTAAAAGTGAAACTCAAAAAAATATATATATATAACCTTCATATTCCTTTCAAAATAATATGAAGCAAGTTAACACGGAAATTACACCGGTTTCACCTGGGACAGGTGAACTCTAAATATCCTCTCGGTGGCTGGATTACTTAACAATAAGGTAACCGGCGTAAGGAAATCCAGAATAATGCATGGCCCATGGAATCTGGGGGCAAGCTTGCCCGCGGGAACAAAGTTCTTGACCATCACCTGGTCACCTACCTTCAAAGTGGTGGGTCTCCGTCCACGATCATACCTTTCCCTAACCTTTTCATGAGATACCTTAAGATTGGCTTTAGCCTTCTTCCAAAGATCTTTAATATTATCCGGATCTATTGTCTCGGGTAGAATGTCACTCAGAGACCAGAGGTTAGAGAGCGGCGTTTTGGGAACAAATTTGAACATCAAAGAAGCTGGAGTAAATTTATGTGATTCATGAACCGCCGAATTCAAAGCAAAAGCTAACCAATGCAGGGACGTGTCCCACCTGGAATGATCTTCATGATGATAGGCAATAAGTGCGGACCTGAGATTACGATTAACCCGTTCAGCCAGAGATGGTTGAGGGTAATAAGCAGAAGTAGTTACATGAGAGATGGATAAGTCAAAACAGAATTTACGAAATAAATTAGATGTAAAAGCCTTAGCATTATCAGATACAATATATTGGTACGGACCAAAAGAAGCAAAAATAGAATTTAAGCAAGTAATGGTAGACTGAGCGGTAGCCAGCTTAGTCGGAAATAACCAAGAAAATCTGGTAAAACCATCTACGCATACAAGGATGAACTTGTTAGCATTACCCTTTGACTGGGGGAAGGGTCCTACATAATCAATGTACAGGCGTTCCATGGGGCGTGACGCTTGATGGGAAGACAAAAGGCCTACCTTGGTGGACATGGTTGGTTTACTAATCAAACAGGATTTACAAGCCTTTACTAGTTCACGGATTTCACCGTCCATACCTTTCCAGATGAACATTTCACGAATCTTTTCACGGGTTTTAAAGATTCCAAGATGCCCTCCTAATGGGGTCTCATGATAATATTTGACGATCATAGGCACGAGAACAGCTGGAAAGACAACCTTCATCATCTTGTCATGCCTCGATGGGCAACATAAAACACCATTCCTCAGAACATAAGGGACAACATGTTCCCCAGAAGAAAGGGTTTCCATTATCGGAGCCAGCGTCGGATCTTCACGTTGGTATTTCTCAATATCCCTGAAAAGCATGGGAGCATCAGTTAAGATGGTATTAACATCAGATAGTGTGGACTCGGAAGGTGATGAACTGTCGACCGGTTCATGGATCTCAACGTCGTTTGAAAACATACGGCTGAGTCCATCAGCGACAATATTTTCGATACCTCTGATATGTCTAACATCAAACTGGAAGGCAGAAATACGAATGGCCCAGCGGGCTATACGACCAGTACGACGCGGCCTACCTAAGACCCAGCTTAAGGCTTGATTATCTGTCTCCAGGTCGAATTTAACATGTTCCAGATAGAGACGGAACTTCTCTAAGGCGAATAAGACTGCCAAACCTTCGAGCTCATAGATGGAATACTTGGCTTCTTGAGCCGACAAAGTCCTAGATGCATAGGCGATGGGTCGCCTCCCTAGTTCAGTCTCTTGAAGAAGGACTGCCGCTACTGCTGACGACGACGCGTCGGTTTGGACGATGGATTTCTTCGAGAAATCAGGCATAGCAAGTACAGGGGCATTACAAAGAGCTAATTTAAGGTCTTCAAAAGCGGCTTGTTGAGAAGGTCCCCACTCGAATTTGATGCCTTTCCTACGAAGAAGGTTTAAGGGCGCCGCTCTATTAGCGAAGTTAGGAATAAACTTCCTGAAGAAATTCACCATACCAATGAACCTGGCGATACCTTTAATGTCCTTGGGAGGTTTAAAATCACGGATGGCCTGTGTTCTAGAATGATCGACGGCTACACCATCAGATGACACAATATGCCCTAGGAAAGACATAGAGGGCTTAGCAAAGGCGACCTTGGACAACTTAACAGTTAACCCAGCCTTGCGAAGGCGATCGAGAACTTCTCGCAGATGATCTAGATGCTCTTCAAAAGTCTCTGAAAATACGACTACATCATCCAAGTAGTGATATAAGTACTCAAATTTGATGTCGGAGAAGACCCTATCTAGTAGCCTAGTGAGTACAGCTGCTCCCGTGGGGAGCCCGAAAGGCACGCGGTTGTATTCGTATAAGTTCCAGTCCGTGGCAAACGCTGTGAGATGTTTAGACTCTTCGGCAAGGGGAATTTGATTATAGGCCTGATTCAAGTCCAAGATAGTAAAGAACTTGGCCTTACGAAACCATGAAAAGCAAGAATGAAGGTCAGGAAGGGGCACAGATTGCAACACCACCTTCCGATTGAGAGCCCTATAATCAATGACAGGCCTGAAACCTCCTTGGGGTTTCGGAACTAAAAAAATAGGCGAAGAATACGCCGACTTAGAGGGCCTAATAATACCATCCTTCAACATCTGATCGATAATTTCTTTCAGAGCCTTCATTTTAGGTGGAGATAGCCTATACGGTGGAAAACGGACAGGAATCGAATCCGTGACCTCAATTTTGTATTCGATCAGGTCAGTAACACCAAGAGTATCAGAAAACACCTCTGGAAACGACTGACACAGCTTACGAATACTATCAGCCTGCTCCTCAGGTAGATGTCTAAGATCTAACAACATCTCATCCTGGGTAGGCGAAATAGAAGAACATGATGCAGACTTACACTTTAATAAAGGGATGTTACAATTAGAGGCAAATTTGAAAGTGCAAGACCTACTCTGAAGGTCGAGCACAAGACCAGTGTGAAAAATAAAGTCCGCTCCCAATATAATGGGGCAAGACAAGAGCTTGGCCACAAACAATTTAACTTTCCATGTGAATTTAAAAATACGAATTTTGACCAATAAGGAACCTAGAATTTCTAATGGGGATGAATTAGCCGAAACATATTGAAAAGGAGATGAGACATAGTCAGGGAGTTTACAAACAGACTTCAATTTAGAATACCATTCAGCCGAAATAATCGAACAAACACTGCCTGAATCTAAGAGAGCTGTTATAGGCTCGTTATTTAACTCAATCTTAAGAAAAGGAACCGGTGCGGGGGAATCCGCCGCAATCCTAAGACACTCTTTGGGACCTTCAAAAGATAAATTTGAAAATTGCTCGTTCCCTGAATTTACAACCTGTTTACTAGGGGCTGAGTCTCGGGAAGATGGATTAGTCGACTCAGCCGAAGCCACTAGTCACTTTTTATTATTGGCATAGGTAGAATTTGCACCAGAAGTTGAGCAGGAGGGGGTGCTAATCGAGTTTGGGCAATTCTTGGCGATATGTGAGAAAGCCCCACATTTAAAACAGCCTTGTGCTGAACCAGCTCCATTATTTGCCCTACTAGTTTTGACCAATGGACATTTATTGCGAAGATGGTCAGGCGACCCGCAAGCATAACATTTACGGGGTGTGACTGGTCGGCGAGGTGGAGGCCGAGTATTACTAAACGAAGGAGGGGGTTCTTTTGCCACACGCAAAGAGTCGGCGTACCTCACTCCTTCCGCTGAGACGGCCAACGCTTCAAGTTCAGAGAATGTTTGCGGGCACGCCGCGAAACACAAATATGACCTATAAGATGGTGAAATGCCTTCTACAATAGCCTGTACAATCTGATCTTCAGGAAAATGAAGGGCAAACACCCTAGTATAAAACTTAATGTCTTGTATGAAATCAGCCAAGTTCTCATCCAAGCGCTGTACACGATAATAGTACTTCTGAATCAGAGATGACCTCGCGCGGGCGGGAATAAAATTTGCAAGCAAGTGTGCATGAAAATCTTCAATAGATGACTGTTCGGCTATGGCTCTTACTATTTTGTCAAAAAGAATACCAATTGCATAAGGATAGATGATTTGCAAAATTTGACATGGAGAAAGAGAAAATACAAGGGCATGATCCTGAAATTCAACCAGAAATCTTAAAAATGAAATTACTTCACTGGTGGTATTAACCGAAAACTTAGAGATACCTCTGAGCAACATTGCCAATGGATGAGGCAAGCTGCTAAACCCGGGTGACATAGTAGGTAAAGATTTCAATGGCAAGGTAGTTAATTCAGAACGGATGTTACTCAACGATGCACGGCGTTCAGACTCGTCCAATGGGGCAGAAGTTGTTTGAGCAGCAACGGTTATCCTATTGACTTCTCCCTTATGAGGCTCTTCCTCGCTACCTACATTCACCGTGACGGGTTGATCAGTTTTGGGAGGAACCTCCCCAGTTAACAATTGAGTGACCTTGCTAGATAATTCAGACATATTTTCAAGCAGCGTACTAGCTTCCTTCTTCTGAACGTCATTCAACTTCAGAGACAATAGATCATTAACTCTATTTGAAAAGTGATATAGCCTGGCTTGCACACGCTTAATTTGATTAGGAGAAGGGTCATTTTCATCAAAAAAACTTAACTACAGAAGCTAGCCCAGTAATATTCTCCGTGATCGTGGAAAGAGAGTCGTCAATTTCTTTCTCTCCCAAATTGGGGATGGAAATGGGCAAATCTAGGGACTCTCTAAGCTTGTTTGTGTCTACTGCAACCGTGCCTCCAGATTGTACATTTCTAATAGTCAATTCATAGATCAACTCCTCCTTGCGCAAATAGTTAAGATGGAGAACATCGCGAGGGCCGGGCATGGTGACAGAACAATTTTGAAAAACTCAAAAAATTCCAGCAACTGGAAAAATAGTTAGAGTTCGGAACAAAACAATGTTTAGCCATCAAAAGGGTCTAAATTGAGACCCATTCAACCACGCTCTGCTGCCACTTGTTACCGTATTTTTGTGGTAGTTATGCGTGAAAGAAGGTGCGGGGTGGTGAACAGGTCTCAAGCTACTAAAGTAAAATTAATTTAAAATTTAACAAGGTTATATTTTCTTTTTTTAAAACAAAGAAATAACAAGCATGGCAGGTACAAAGTAGCAAGTCCAAAGGGTAGTTACAATATTTACAAGATTTGGGCTTCGCGCCCTGACTCCACAATGCTAGGGCAATCAGCCCAGTTTTACCCCAAACACAAGTTTCAACAGAGGGGCAGAAAACCCCATTCATGCCTAGGAGCCCTTGCTCCAAATTACACAGAAAAGCCTCCACGAGGCGTACAACACTCAATTTTCAAAAGAGCCACTCGCTCTCAAATTTAAGCCTCTCCCAGGCCACACCAAACTCCACCTTCAAGTTGTCCTCAACGGACATAAACACAGGGGTAGAATACCCAATCTA
The DNA here is from genome assembly GCF_040414725.1 of Anabrus simplex. Taxonomy (NCBI): domain Eukaryota; kingdom Metazoa; phylum Arthropoda; class Insecta; order Orthoptera; family Tettigoniidae; genus Anabrus; species Anabrus simplex. The sequence goes on along the minus strand of NC_090266.1, from coordinate 513,925,556 downwards.
CTGAGGTCTATAAAATGAAAAGAAGGTTACTTAAATGACCTCTAAGGTAACAATTTGAGAGGAGGCGAACTTGCACTCCTAATACACTTTGATTAAGACCTACTTGGCACTAGGCCGTTAATACAAGGGCTAATCCCATACTAAAGAGGTGACTTAAGAAGAGAACAATTTGTTTTACGTTAACGAAGAATAGGTTGAGAAAAATAAGTTCACCTCAAAACAATATGAGTGGGAGCCCGAGAGGGTTAGCACTCTCTATCCCAGTATGTAGCTTTAAAAGAGAATATATGAAAGAGTAGTTACATTTAGGAAAAGGTTACATGGTGGAACGCTTAGAACCCGCCCCGAGAGTTAAACTGCTGAGCTAGCCAAGATAAAAAGTTATTAATTGGCCATTACCTTGTTGTTGACCGCTGCCGAGGAAAGAGGCGCTTCCCGCCTCCTGCTATGTACTCTATACACTGAAAGATGGAACAGAAGTGGCCCGGAGACCCTAAAATCAGCAGTTTAAATACTCTCGCGGAAGGTTCTAGGCGTTAGGGGAATGAGAACACCCTCCCACGAGGATTTTATTGGTTCATCAATAAACCCCCTACACAATACTAAGAAGAAACACATAATTGGTGGAAAATTAATTTAAGAAATTCGGGATAGGCTAGATTAAAAACAAGGGGAAAGAAGGGGTTAATATTGCCAACTTAACCAATGACTGAAAAAAATTTAGCAAAGAACAAACATTTGAAATAAAAATTTCTCCAACAAAATAGTTCTTTGACTTCGCACTAGGGTGCACTATTGTTGATCTTCAGTAGTGTCCTCTAGAAGAGAAAGTTCACACTTCTTACTTCAAACGAAACAAAAACACATCAAAAATGACACAGTTCAAAAACTCAAAATTTTCCACGTGGTGACATCTTCTGAGAAAGTAGAGAATTAATAGCGTAGATAAAGTTCAAACTTCCTCCAGCAGAGGAGTTTCAACTGGCGCAAATTTTAAATTAGCGGCGTGGAGGTGTACCGCCCGGTACAATTATTATTATTATTATTATTATTATTATTATTATTATTATTATTATTATTATTATTATTATTATTATTATTATTATTATTATTTCAATATCTGTCTGCCGGGCTGAGTGGCTCTGACTCCAACTTGGCAGGTTCGACCCTGACTCAGTCCGGTGGTCTTTGAAGGCAGGTACTCAAGTATGTCAGCCTCGTGTCGGTAGATTTACTGGCACATAAAAGAACACCTGTGGGACAAAATTCCGGCACCTCGGCGTCTCCGAATACCGTCAAAGTGGAACGCAAAGGCAATAAATAATAGGCCAAAAGCAGGCATTTATTCAAGTGGAGGCACATGCTTCACCTAGTGCACCGTCACTACATTGTCCTACATGGAGGCTTGCAGTGGTTTCTCAACGGCCGTCTTGGAAAGGTGTGGCATTCCAACTGATGAGCCCACTGCTGCACTGGGGCGAAACGCTGGTGATTTCACGATTGAAAAAGACTAAAAACTTAAAGAGCTTAAATAACATTATTAATAATATCTGTCTTTGTTTGATACAACACCTCGGGAGAATCGATGGATGGATTTAGAATAAGATCGAGTAGAATCTTAGCTATAAGTTGTTCAAAATATTTTAACAGGAAGGGTTGTTTCAGCAGGGGCCTAAAGCATAAAACTCGATGTATCTATCTTACGGTTGGTTTTAAACGAAAATAAGCTCATGGCGAACGTTTGTTGCCTGTCAAATGTGTTGCTATGGAGATCGTTCCGCCAACGTGTATATCGGCTTTGTACACCTGTCAGTATTCTTTTTAAAACTAACCCGATACTTGGTTTTGTTTTATACCGGAAAGAGGAGACCAAATTAAGATCAGCAAATATGCAACACACAACTCTGAAACTGCAAAAAGCCACACAGAGCAAGGAAGCGTGTACGTCACAACAAATCGCTGACAAGAAGAGGTATGCTCACTTATGTGCCTCAGAATCTGTGGAACAATATGAGGGGTAGACAAGAATGTAATCATGCACATGGTAAGTGATTATCCAGTCAACAATGGGTGTTAGAGTTAGTACGTCATAATGTTAAGCCCCTTAACAACTGCGTGTCTAGCTCTAAAATCTTCATACTTTAGGAGAAATATGTTGACTTCCATGAAAGGCTATCATATGTTCAGAAGTAGTGCCAAAAGCGCCCAAATGTACGTTACAAAATATACCTCCCTACCTTTGAAAAAGTATCGTCCCTATTTCAAACTATTCTAATGCCTTAGTCTATCGTACTGTGACGTTTCTATGAGAGTGGTTATGTCAGATAACCAATTCCTACTTGCGATTTTTAAATAGTAAACTATTACTAATTACTGGACTAAAAATGGCGGACCGCAAAATCTTTATTTAGATAGGAATGCACATGAGTAAAGAAGAATATGCACAGAATAAGCACATTGAGTCGCAGCTGACGTCTTCTGTCATAATATAATAAATGGACAGTATCATTTGTGCAACTTTTTATATATGCAACTGGATGGATAAATTAGCAATGGGGATTGTAATTTAAGGATAAAATACATTCAGAACTCAATAAACTCATCCCAGTAATTTTTAAATAAATAAAAGTTGCACATTGGATTAGTATTTGATTACAGCCAATTCCGACTTCCACGATGTACACCGTAAATAAACACATCTGAGAAGTCCAGATTAATGTTTTAATTGGTATTATTTATGGCATCCTGAGACAGTCCTTTGCGAGAAATAAATAAGAAACATTATTATTAAAGCTCGAAATGTATATCTTAAGGGGAGTCACGACCGAAATTTTTTACTTCTACAAGTTACCACTTATCAAATCTAAATTTAAAACACAAGAATATATTAATAAGATATAGCCCCACACAAAATTTGGAGTTGTTAAGAAAATTGGTTTGAAGGTTATTGACAAATAAATTTTATTATTATACACTGTTTGGAAAATGCTCCTTGCGGCAAAATTTTCACTTTCTGGGGCTATAATTTGGCAGACTTGTCAAAAATAAGCATGTATTTGAAAATAACTCCGGGTTTCGCATTCAGGAGATAAAACATTTTCAATTTTTCAATATTCATTCAATATGCAAAAATCTAGTTTTGTGCAATTTCAGGAGTAAAACTAAGAAGGTAATAATTCAACTGATAATGAAACGCAGAACTAATTTTAATTCCTGTACATATTCAAACATTCTCTGAAACTTTCAGGTGAATCCGATTAGAAGTCTGTCGCAAAGAGCATTGTATGCGTGGCAAAGAGCAGACAAAACTTTAACGTAGATACAAGCAATTAGAAGTTTCAAGAAACATACCTTAAAACTGCCCCGGACTGTAAATTACTACCTGAGATGACTTTTCGTTTTTAGGACGGCGTACGCCTACACGGTAAATGTACTCCAGCGAAATCATTGATATTGTAGTCCGAAAGAACTTTGAGGCTAATGTTGGCAGACAGCGTGGGAGAAAGGGGCGTGGGCGAGCCGTTACCCCTTACACCCAGCATTTAGATCTTTAAAAATGGCGTTAGGGAAAAGCTCATGACGGTATTTGAAAGGAGAAAAATTGGGGGATAAGGTTAAAATTGAAAATTCAATATATGGTAAAAAAATTCGCAACAATTCAGCCAAGATTCCCTTTAATCATTACTGATATGACTCTACATCATCCTCGAACCCAGGTTAGGACACTGTTAAGTAAGCGGCACTACAGTAGAGCAGATGAAAGAATCCGAGCGTCGCGCCTACTCGTACCCTTATGTGCAGTGTGGTCCAGTAAATACCGTGGCAGACCTTGCGGCATTCTTCAACAATGCACCACGACTTATATGGATGCCAGTTGAATTCACATCTTCTAACTGTGAAGTTCTGCAAATATTCACTGAGTGAGAAAAACATACAGTGCGAGTGAGATAAGCAAGACGAGTTTCGTAATTGGCGAGTTGGCCGTGCGGTTAGGAGCACGCAACTTTGAGCTCGCATCCGGGAGATAATGGGTTCGAACCCCACTGTCGGCAGCCCTGAAAATGGTTTTACGTGGTTTCCCATTTTCACACCAGGCAAATGCTGGGGCTGTACCTTAATTAAGGCCACGGCCGCTTCCTTCCCATTCCTAGTAGGGTTGGGCAGACCGGAACAGTCAGTTGTTCCGAAACGTTAGGAGCTTGAGGTGGAGTGTTTCCGTACAGTGTGACTGCACACGGGACTGGGACTGTTAACTGCGCGGTAAAGAGAACTTCGTGAGGCAACGTGACATGCCCCGCGTCAGCCGGAATGTGCTTGTACGAACGTGCTGTGTGTTGTTACAGCCAGCATAAAGCTGCACGGAACGTGAAGGAACAATAGGAACATTGAAATTCGCGCCCAATAATCACGTTTAAAGGCTGCTTTTCGGTTACGATTTTGTCCTTCAGTATGAAATACTCGTAACACGGTTACAATGGCAGTACAGGCGTTTACAAGTAACTAATCCAAGGATATTTTCACCAGTTGAATGTATCGGCCTGTATTGTGAGTAATTAGGGCCAGGATAATACTTCACGGCAGTTGAAAAACAAGCCGGAACTCTGAAATACGCACGCGAAAAATCATGTCTAAATGTTGTTTTTAGGATAAGAATGTTTTCATTCATTCTGAAATACACCTGTCACAATTACACTGGCAGTAGTTGTGTTTACAAATGTCACAATGTTAGTTTCACCAATTAAAAATCTACTCGCACAGTTGAAAAAAACATTCGTCATTGCTCTATTTACGTACACAATATACAAGCGGAAGAAGAAAATAAAAATTAACCGATACAAGCAAAACACGAATATAAAAATTAAACACCATATACAAGCGGAACAGGGGAATAAAAATAAAACTATGCATGCAGAACACGAAAATAAGATTGTGGGATGTTCAAGTTTGAAATGTCTCGTGATTGTGCATGTTGAAGACCCATTGCAGACAAAATAAAAGAACATAAATTGCATTTCACTCTGTCCGGTTTTGTCCTAGTAAAAAGTCCTAAACCGGGCGAGTTGGCCGTGCGCGTAGAGGCGCGCGGCTGTGAGCTTGCATCCGGGAGATAGTAGGTTCGAATCCCACTATCGGCAGCCCTGAAAATGGTTTTCCGTGGTTTCCCATTTTCACACCAGGCAAATGCTGGGGCTGTACCTTAATTAAGGCCACGGCCGCTTCCTTCCAACTCCTTGGCCTTTCCTATCCCATCGTCGCCATAAGACCTATCTGTGTCGGTGCGACGTAAAGCCCCTAGCAAAAAAAAAAAAAAGTCCTAAACAGGACTCAGGCGCGACAATTATGCATTCTGTACAGTCTTTCGTACTAGGTTTCAATGAAATCACTCTTACAAAACAGTTGGAAACAAAACAGAACCATAAAGTTATTCGCATGTACGGAAGACGAGTTACCGGTACAACGGAACTCACAGAACAAAGAGAATATGACGGAACACGGAACACTCCAGCGCGTGGCGGCACACTGCCGGTATCGAGAGTCAGCTAGTGGGCGAAGGGCAGTGCATCGTGGCGTTTCTGTCCGACTCGTTGGCTGAATGGTCAGCGTACTGTCCTTCGGTTCAGAGGGTCACGGGTTCGATTCCCGGCTTGGTCGGGGATTTTAACCGTGATTGGTTAATTCCAAGAACGCTGTGGCTGGGTGTTTGTGCTGCCCCCAACATCCCTGCAACTCACACACCACACATAACACTATCCTCCACCACAATAACACACAGTTACGTATAGATGGCAGATGCAGCCCACCCTCATCAGAGGGTCTGCCTTACAAAGGATGCACTCGGCTAGAAATAGCCACACGAAATTATTATTAGTTGGCCTTTCTGACGGGATACCGAGTCACGGTCTCGGTCTCGCTTGAGAATGTTTCGGAACACCTGTCACTCGGTGTTCCGGAACAGCGGAACATTACTGTGTACCGGCACATTGTGTCGAAACAGGGACATAGTGCCCAACCCTAATTCCTACGTCTTTCCTCTCCTGTCGTCGCCATAAGACCTATATATATCGGTGCGAGGTAAAACAAATAGCAAAAGAAAGTTTCGTAATTAGTTATTTGCGAGGAATACGAAAATTGTGATAGTACAGTGAATGTCTCCAAGACCAGCGTTTTCGTAATCCGTAACTTTACTTATTCAGATGTGTGCACACAAATGCTATTGATAACGTTTCGTAATCGAGTGTAATCAAGTGTAAACTCCATCTACTTGAGTTTCAGGTAACTATCTCGGTGAAAGTAGAAGTGAATATTAACATGAGAAGAAAAGTGGTCATAATGCTGCATTAACTCCAATGTCGCAGCAAAGATGAACGGAAATTGATTTAGAGGAGACCACAACAGCATGCGGCGGATGTATCTACGAAAGATAAGTGGAGATTTTACATTCCTTGTTTTATTTTCCTCACTAAAATCTTTAGTCCCCCTTTCATTTAGCATCTTTTCTTGTGGGTATTCATTTTTATCTTGACACGCATTTTGTTCAGTTATAACAAGTAGGGTTAGGACGTGAATTTAATGCAGAATACAAGATATCTTGAAAAGATCAGGAGTGTCATTCAATCATACGTAATATTTACCAGATGTAGCATGCATTCATTTGAGTATTTGTTAGTAGGTTGGTTATAAATATATATGGACATCATAATTTCATAAATAATTAATAGGGAGTTTATTGATCTGTATGAGTAGGTTATGATTCTCATGTTGGAAATGATTTAGGAGCCATTCATCCATTTTCAAAAGGACGACCTTACTTTTCCTGGAAGCGTAAGAGACCAACGTACAGTGTCATCTCTAAATCAAAAAATACTACTCTTGACTGGCTTCTTTGGAGTAATGAATATGGGAAGAACCACCTTTTCTTTTTTTTCTTTTTCGGGCAGTTCCGACAATCGTTCGGCGGGTGATTTTCAGACAGAGAGATGGCAAGGAGAAGGACATCAACCAGGTATCAGTAGTCACATTTCTCCCAGTGCCTAGCATTGGCTCTACCATTCTCTCAACAATGGCTCTCGGTGAATTGTCACTTCTAATTGGCCCTTTTGGTTGTTGACAGGGATACATTTCCGTATGAAATATGTAGGCTAATACGTTCTGTCGCAAACTAAGGCAAACATTTTGATGCCATACTTGGCCGGCTTGCTTGTTTTCAACTTTCAAACACGCATTTCACACGAAACAACTCCACCATTTCTTCAACTGAGCAATATTCATTCAGTGAATATGCTTTAGAGCAACGTTAGTCAAAATCATGATATATCTCACGGATTTTAGAAATACAATGTGCCTGAGTTCTCTCACCTCTATCATGAACGTTATCGAATCTCATAGCTCTAAGCAAAACTTCGCAGCTACGCAGATTCATTATTGTTCGGAAAATGATGAACGAAGGACGCTAGCAATGTAAAACAGTACAAACACGGCTTACATTCCTTGACCACCTGCAGGAACAGCACCGCGTTCACGTGTAAGGGTCGCTCTGCTTTATTCAATCCACATATTTGTAAAGCACGCTTTTTTTAAATTTTGGAGTCTGGGAAAGAAATTTTCCAAGTTTCTAACGGAGAGTGATTAATGCGGGCTTCGCCTTGGTCCAGGTGTGTGAGAAATGACATCGCGCCGTGGTGTCCTTCCCCTTCGTTGAGAGGATTGTGCTCTCCATGTTGTGATACCGTCACTACACGTGTACATTGGTCTAGTATAAATGGCAAGTTCAACGGACAAAATTTAGTCACCTAGTGCGCACGCGCACTGCCTTTACTTGAGCACAAGGCAGTAGCGATCAGTGAGACATTGATGTTACAGGCGGACGGTGTATGTCAGCATGGGTAGATGCAAGGATGTGACAGATTGGCAAAAAGGGACAATAGTGTTTGGCCGTGTCCATGGCCTTACGGTGCGTGAAGTTGCTGGATTTGTTGGTGTTTCACAGCGGACTGTTCAACGTGACTACAAGCAGTGATGTACTACACGTGGCCACGAAACACAACGTCAGAATTGTGGTCGGAAAAAGATCCTGACTGAGAGGGACCGGAGACGCGTTTCACGGCTTGTGAATCAAATCGCTTCCAAATCCGACAGCAGTTGCTGCAGTCAGTGAATGAAGGTCCATGCGAAACTGTTAGCGAGAGAATATTGCAACGGGAACTGCATGCAGTGAACATTTAGAGTCGGTCACCTCCCCTCACAGGCACATAAAGCAGCGCCTCTTCAATGGGCCAGAAATCATGGAGAGTAGCTGACTGGTGGAACGTAATGTAGTCCGACGAATCAAGTTTTTGCCTGTATTTCAATGACGCATGTCGTCAAGTTCACGGAACGTCAAATGAAGCATTTCATCCTCGATGTTTGCAGGTTCAGGTTCAAGCCGGAGGTGGTTCTGTGATGTTTTGGGGGTATTTTTCATATCATGAATTGGGCCCGCTCACTGAGTTGACCATTGACATGAACCACAATATTTATTTACACATTCTGGATGATCAGGTGTTGCCTTTCAGACAGCATCTGCATGATAGTATGCTACTGATACCCCGATTTATCAAGAGGACAACAGTAAAGTTAATCGGGTTGGACGCATATGTGACTGGTTTTATTAACATCCTCCAACCTTATTACATCTCAATTGACCTGCAAAATCACCTGACTCGAAACCCATTGAAAATCTGTGGGACATGCTGGAACAGAAGGTAAAGAGCCACATCAGTATCCCCGCAATTTGGTGTAATTGCGCATCAAATCCTCAGCGAGTGGCTTAACCTGGATGCGACGTATCTGCGCAACCTTGCGGACTCATTTTATAACCGAATCCAGGCGATTGACAAGTATAAAGGCAGATTTACGCGGTATTAAATGATGCTTGTAATCATTTCAACATGGGCGAATAATTCAATCAATCAGACAGTCACTACTGATCTGCATTTAGGGCAGTCGCCCAGGCGGCAGATTCTCTGTCTGTTGTTTTCCTAGCCTGTTTATTAAATGATTGCAAAGAAATTGGAAATTTATTGAACATCTCCTTTCTTGAGTTATTCCAATCGCTCAATCCCCGTCCTATAAACGAATATTTGCCCCAATCTGCCCTCTTGAATTCCAGCTTTACCTTCATATTGTGATATTTCCCACTTTTAAAGACACCACTCTCGTCTACTGATGACATTCCACGCCATCTCTCCACTGACAGCTCGGAACATATCACTTCGTCGAGCAGCTGGTCTCCTTTCTTCCAAGTCTTCCCAGCCCTAACTTTGCAACATTTTTGTAACGCGATACAGTCCATTTGACCTCCCGAATCCAGGATATCTGCTCTATCTTGCTGGAATCCTACAAGTTGAGCTTCAGTGGAATAACCTTTCCTAAATCCAAACTACCTTCAACCGAACCAGTTATTCATTTCGCAAACATGTCTAATCCAATAAGAAAGAATGATTTCCCGAAGCTTACATGTAGTGCTTGTCAAACTTACTGGCCTGTAATTTTCAGAGTTATGTCTATCCTCCTTTCCTTTACACACAGGGACTACTATAGCAACTCTCCGTTCACTTGGGGTAGCTCCTTCATGCAAACAATAATCAAGTAAGTACTTCAGATATGGTACTATATCCCAACCCATTGTCTTTAGTATATCCACTGAAACCTTATTAATTCCAGCTGCTTTTCTAGTTTTTAACTTTTGTATCTTACTGTAAATGTCATTGTTGTCATAGGTAAATGTTAATACTTCTTTAGAATTAGTCACTTCCTCTATCTGGACATTATCCTTGTAACCAACTATCTCTACATACTGCTGACTGAATACTTCTGCCTTTTGAAGATCCTCGCATACACACTCCCCTTGTTCATTAAAGATTCCTGGAATGTCTTGCTTGGAACCTGTTTCTGCCTTAAAGTACCTATAAATACTCTTCCATTTTTCACCAAAATTTGTATGACCGCCCATTATGTTTCCCATCAGGTTATACTTAGCTGACTTCTTTGCTAGATTCAATTTTCTAGTAAGTTCCTGCAATTTCTTCTTACTTCCATAGCCATATCTAACTCTATTTTTCTCCAACCTGCACCTCCTTCTTAGTCTCATTACTTCTCTCTTATAATATAGTGTATCTTTACCATTCCTTACCTCCTTTTAAGGCACAAACCTATATTCACATTCCTCAACAATTGCTTTAAACCCATCCCAGAGTCTGTTTAATTTTTATTTACCGTTTTCCACCGATCATAGTTACTTTTTTTTAAATCCCTCATGCCTGTTTTATAAGCCATATGGTACTGCCTAATAGTACTAATTGTAATACCTTCCTTTCTTTCATATTTATTTTAAACTACGACAGAAACAGCTTCGTGATCACTAATACCATCTATTACTTCGGTTTCTCTATAAAGCTCATCTGGTTTTACCGGCACCACATCCAGAATTTTCTTCCCTCTAGTTGGTTCCATCACTTTTTGAATCAGCTGCCCTCCCCATATTAAATTATTTGCCATTCGTTGGTCATGCTTCCTGTCGTTCGCATTAACTTCCCAATTTGTTTGTCCGGTGAACTTATTTCTTCCGGTAAAGAACAAAAGTGGCACGTTTTCTGTTTGTTGTATCGTATTTGAATTATGTGTCATGTTATCATGATCATGTTTATTGATTCCTCTCAATCTATGTTGTGTTCAATACAATCCAAGCTGTCCTCTTCACCTTCTTCAAATTCCGTTGCACCCTCTCACTTTACATCAAACAATTCCCTTCGCACTCTGTCTTATTCAACTCTGAACGCTTGGTTTTTTGTTGCGTTTTTCTTTCTTTATACTCTCCAAGAGCTTCCAAATTCTCTTGTCTTTTTCGGCGTCCATCTTGGAATGGAAACCTCGAGAGGTCATGTGTGGTGGAAAAAGGAGGTCAGCAATCATTCCTGTGTAATTCAGCTTACCACGCAACAGCGAGTGAGCTGGCGGACTGCGAGAAAGTGTTGCTGAAACTCTCCGCTAGAATGTTCGTTCGAGATTAACCTACACAAAGGAATAGATAGACCTTTGGCTGTTCTTTGCTCAGAATGTTAAATTACAGGTATTTATGTATCGGTCATGCCAAGAATTAGAAAGAAATACAATTTTTACATTTCAATCCTGTTTGCGTGTTGGCGTTTCACCATATACCAGCTGAATAGAATTGAATAAAACTATGTGTTTATGGTCAGAGGAGATGGTACTACGATCTAGGCATTCAATAATTTTATTCACCCTGGTGAAATAGTGTTTTAGTAGAGGTCTAAAAATTAATTCTCAAATACTTCCGTTATTACTCGCCCTGTAAAATTGCTGCATTAAAAAAGGTTGTAGAAAATGAAATTTCCGATCTTATGCGTGGTACAAGTTGAACGTACAAAGAATAATGAGGGAAATATTTACGATTCTATATATGTTTTTTGAAGCCTCCGTGGCTCAGGCGGCAGCGCGCCGGCCTCTCACCGCTGGGTTCCGTGGTTCAAATCCCCGTCACTCTATGTGAGATTTGTGCTGGACAATGCGGAGGCGGGACAGGTTTTTCTCCGGGTACTCCGGTTTTCCCTGTCATATTTCATTCTAGCCATACTCTCCATTATCATTTCATTTCATCTGTCATTCATCAATCATTGCCCCAGAGGAGTGCGACAGGCTTCGGCAGCCGGCACAATTCCTATCCTCGCCGCTAGATGGGGGCCTCAATAATTCCATTCCTGACCCGGTTGAATGACTGGAAACAGGCTGTGGATTTTCTTTTCTTTTTTTCATTCATATATGTTTTGATTTGCTTTGTCCAACCATTGTAAATTTTAAACTTACCCGTGCATCCCTTGTAATAAATAGATCAGTAATAGTGAATTTTGATCGTCAATGCCTCATACATTTTTCATAGTAGACATGTTACTAGTCCAGATATTTGAGGGAACTGTCTCTCAGACATTTCCTATCCCATCGTCGCCATAAGACATATCTGTGTTCGTGCGACGTTAAGCAAAATAGCAACAACAACAAAAAAACTGTCTCTCCCGAAGTGGGCCGTGAGCGTGACGCGCGATTTAGGAGAGTTACCTCGCCGAGTTGAACAGCCTATCTCTAAATACTGCCGGGGAGAAATCGGGGAGCTAGATAACATTCTTCTTTACCGGATGATGCATATTCTGATAATTGATAACTACTAGCGTTTGACTCACTGCTCCACCGTAGTATACGGGCTATTCGATCCGTACTATCAAGGCGCCGATAGGAATGGTAAGTTTACAGCCGCGAGATTGTTTTTCCCCATTTACCTGAACCACCTACTGTACATGGCCGACTTGTCGATGAGAGGTACAATTGCTAGTGAAAACATCAATTGAACTTTTCCAAGTGCCTAGTGAGTTGGCCGCTTGGTTAGGATCGCTTAGTTGTGAGCTTGCATTCGGAAGATTGTGAGGTCGAAATCCACCGCCGGCACTTCTGGTCTTCAGTTTTTACACCACGCAAATGCTGGAGCTGTACATTAATTTAAGCCGCGACCACTACATTCCGAATCCTGGCCCTTTCCCATCCTTGCGTCCCCGAAAACATTCGATCTGTTGGTGCGACGTTAAACCACTATTAAAAAAACTTTTCCCAAAGAGAACGAAAAAGTAGAACCTACTTTACACAATAACAACGTTAGGTTGTACTCATTTCACTGTGATTACTGATAGATGAGCACAAGGCGCTGAATGACCATACCAGCAAAATATCTCACTAATGTAGCGTTCCATGCCGTAATCGTGTCACTTCCTCATAACCTACAGAGAGCAGACGGTGAATCAAAGACTACATGATAACCTTTAACCCTCCGTCATAGCACGGCGACAGCAAAGAGAAACTAATATCTCCTCCGTGAAGCCTCATACCGGTTTCTCTTCTAACATCTTACCATATCAAGCTACAGGAGGAGACTACTTCCTTATTCTTGACAGCTTATAACCCAGGGGTGGCAGCTCTTTCAATACGATCAATGCAAACCTGCTAGGCATCATTCACGAAAGCAGAATATTTTCCTGTGCGAAAGTACACAAGAGCCTTGTCATCATGAGCAGTTATCAGTGATGATTCTTGTCTTAAGGGGCCTAAAATCGAGGGGTCGAACCCAGAATTATGTTATTATTATTATTATTATTATTATTATTATTATTATTATTATTATTATTATTATTATTATTATTATTATTATTATTATTATTATTATTATTAATCACTATACTTCACAATATTCAAATTGGTATTGAGTGATGTACCCGATCGGTACTGGTACAAGACTTCGAGTTAAGGAACATATTTACTTCATATGGGCTAAGCCAAGTATCGAACACTGAGCCCGTTACATGGGCAGGCTAAGCTTTCACGACCAGCCAGGCAAACTAAGAGGGCCTCAACTTACAACGAAAGACAAGGAGACCAGCCCCAAACAAGGAAGGAAATTGTATTTGCAAGTTCGAACCAAGTGACAAGAGAACTGAGAAACCCTCCCTTTGCTAACCCAGAAACCATAAAACAGGTATGCCACGACGGAAATCGTGACTGAGTTGACGGAGATTTTTCCAGAGAAAGAAAATTAAGAGAAAGAGTAAGTCAAACCAGTGATGCCATAATTAATTAAAGAAAGCCCCGCCAAAATTCACTTTAATTGTGTGCTTTGATAAGGAGAGGGTAGCGGTTAAATCCTTTAGACCGTACTGTCACACCAGGACAATGGATCCCCAATATTAGGCGAGAATTCCCATCTTTCAGTCGTCATACTCACCCGACGCGAAATTGTTAATTCATATCACAGAATACCGCTATCGGATTTCGTGCACGCCGGTGTCAAAAAGCATGGATGAGCATAAGGCGTAACATGCACGCAACCATTGAATGTTACGACCTCTGACAGTGGAGCTAAGTTCATGAATGTGCATCTCATTTGGGTTACTTCGTCATTTTGGAGATTTTTGACTGGCGGCCGAGTCCAAAGCGTAGATTCCGTGTTATATCTTGGATGCGTGAGGACGTGTCATACTTTGGGGCCCAAGTTATTATTTGCAACGATACAGTACAGTAGTGTCTTTCGGGTGAATGAACACGAACAAACATTGTGGAGCACTTCATTTAACAAAGAGATTAAGCCGGCGATTGTAGATGAGGACTCATTAAAATGAGATAATTATAATAATTAGACTGTGCCCAAGCATAAATTCACTGCGTCATCATGAATTATCTCCCGAGGGAACAGTGACATTGAGCGCAATATTAACATTATCTGCGCAGTCAGAATGGGAGGGAGTATGCGGTGGCTCCATCTACATTAAAACGACTCCAAAGACTTAGTTACCAATCTTTACATTCTCTCTTTGCTCCTTTTGAGTTTGTATAACCTCCTTGTGGAATGCATGTTTATGTGGGTTTGTTTATATCTGGTTGTTAATTGTGTGTGGTGCTGCGTTAACAATAAATTTACCGTTTTCATTCTTGAATAGCAATTTGAGAGCACGAGTCAAGTTAGCTCATTCTAACAGTGGTGACCCCGATGTGATGGTAATACACTGCTGACAGAGCAAATGCAACACCAAGAAGGAGTGGTCAGAACTTTATGCCAATTGCAGGGTAGACTGACGTCACTGAGGTATGCACATGATGTGAAATGCGCCGCTGTGCTGCGCACGTAGCGAACGATAAATGGGACACGGCGTTGGCGAATGGCCCACTTCGTACCGTGATTTCTCAGCCGACAGTCATTGTAGAACGTGTTGTCGTGTGCCACAGGACACGTGTATAGCTAAGAATGGCAGGCCGCCGTCAACGGAGGCATTTCCAGCAGACAGACGACTTTACGAGGGGTATGGTGATCGGGCTGAGAAGGGCAGGTTGGTCGCTTCGTCAAATCGCAGCCGATACCCATAGGGATGTGTCCACGGTGCAGCGCCTGTGGCGAAGATGGTTGGCGCAGGGACATGTGGCACGTGCGAGGGGTCCAGGCGCAGCCCGAGTGACGTCAGCACGCGAGGATCGGCGCATCCGCCGCCAAGCGATGGCAGCCTCACACGCCACGTCAACCGCCATTCTTCAGCATGTGCAAGACACCCTGGCTGTTCCAATATCGACCAGAACAATTTCCCGTCGATTGGTTGAAGGAGGCCTGCACTCCCGGCGTCCGCTCAGAAGACTACCATTGACTCTACAGCATAGACGTGCACGCCTGGCATGGTGCCGGGCTAGAGCGACTTGGATGAGGGAATGGCGGAACGTCGTGTTCTCCGATGAGTCACGCTTCTGTTCTGTCAGTGATAGTCACCGCAGACGAGTGTGGCGTCGGCGTGGAGAAAGGTCAAATCCGGCAGTAACTGTGGAGCGCCCTACCGCTAGACAACGCGGCATCATGGTTTGGGGCGCTATTGCGTATGATTCCACGTCACCTCTAGTGCGTATTCAGGGCACGTTAAATGCCCACCGCTACGTGTAGCATGTGCTGCGGCCGGTGGCACTCCCGTACCTTCAGGGGCTGCCCAATGCTCGGTTTCAGCAGGATAATGCCCGCCCACACACTGCTCGCATCTCCCAACAGGCTCTACGAGGTGTACAGATGCTTCCGTGGCCAGCGTACTCTCCGGATCTCTCACCAATCGAACACACACACAATTCAGGATCAATCAATCAATCAATACTGATCTGCATTTAGGGCAGTCGCCCAGGTGGCAGATTCCCTATTTGTTGTTTTTCTAGCCTTTTCCTAAATGATTTCAAAGAAATTGGAAATTTATTGAACATTTCTCTTGGTAAGTTATTCCAATCCCTAACTCCCCTTCCTATAAATGAATATTTGCCCCAGTTTTTCCTCTTGAATTCCAACTTTATCTTCATATTGTGGGATCTCATTGGACGCCGTTTGCAAACTCTGCCCCAGCCTCGTACGGACGACCAACTGTGGCAAATGGTTGACAGAGAATGGAGAACCATCCCTCAGGACACCATCCGCACTCTTATTGACTCTGTACCTCGACGTGTTTCTGCGTGCATCGCCGCTCGCGGTGGTCCTACATCCTACTGAGTCGATGCCGTGCGCATTGTGTAACCTGCATATCGGTTTGAAATAAACATCAATTATTCGTCCGTGCCGTCTCTGTTTTTTTCCCCAACTTTCATCCCTTTCGAACCACTCCTTCTTGGTGTTGCATTTGCTCTGTCAGTCAGTGTAAAAACGTGTGCATTCAAATGCTGTGCAGTGTAACCGTTGACTATTGTGTTTCTGTAAACATGCCTAACACTGAGAATACGGAAGGAACCCTATCAACAGACATTTACGAGAACAGAAATGCACATATCGCACGCGTCTCGGTAAAACATTCCACCCATTTGGCGAAAGAACGTCAAATTATGGCTGATGCAAATCGAAGCACAATTCGCTACGGCCGGTAGTACGGAAGAATTAACAAAATTTAATTGCATAATAGGATCGCTCAAGCCTGATGTCGCAGAGCTTGTAAGTGACTTTCTGATTCGACCATTATCCAATACACCTTTTACAGACCTCAAGTCTCGTCTTATAATTAAATTCGAGGAATCAGAAGGACGAAAGGTAATCAAACTTTTAACAGAAATCGAACTTGGTGATAAGAAGCCTAGTCAGTTACTCAGAGAAATGCGAACCCTTGCTGGAACACAAGTTCAGGACGACTTTTTAAGAACTATTTTCATGCAAAGGCTACCAGTCTATTTAAGGTCTATATTAGCATCTTCCAGTGGTACACTGGACAACCTAGCAAACAACAGCAGACCGAATATTGGATTTCTCGAGACCTAGCATAGCTACTATTCAGTCGCAACCGTCAGCATCACCCACCGATAGGATTTATAGGCTTGAAGAACAGATTGAACAATTAACATTATCAATAAATATAGTTCTGTATCGACCACAGTATCGTTCTCGCTCAAAGTCCCGTTCACCTCACCGAAAACATTATCAACCACGTGGTTCATTATGCTGGTACCATTTCACATACCGACAAAAGGCGAAGAAGTGTACTCCCCCATGCAGTTTTACTCTCACTTTTTCTGATTCGGGAAATGCTCACGCCCCTCGCTAGAGGCGGCACGTAGTGACGTGGGCCATGTAAATTCTCGACGCTTATTCATTACAGACCGCTCCTCTGGCAGGCGATTTCTGATCGATTCAGGAGCGGATTTGTCCGTTCTTCCTCCCACAGTACAAGATAAAAAGCGTGCTTGCAAACGCCTGCTATATGCAGCTAACGGGACACCAATCAAAATGTATGGCGAGCGCTTAATTCCACTTGACTTGGATTTGAGACGATCTTTTTTGTGGCCATTCGCAATAGCTGATGTTCAGCAATCTCTCCTCGGTGCTGACTTTCTCAATAACTATGGGTTGTTAGTTGATATAAAACACAAACGTCTCATAGATGACACAACTGATTTATCAACCCACGGACTACCAGTATCATCCCCTGTCTCAGGAAGTGTTCATTTACTCGACCCTCACAACAAATACTCTGTTCTACTCCAAAACTACCCAGGCCTACTTCGGGACAATCCAGCATTTACTGTAACCGACATACATTATTTTCACACCATCCCTACAATCGGCTCATCAGTCGCTGCCAAAGCGAGAATACTGCCTCCCGATAAACTTGCTCAAGCGAAGATGGAGTTCCAGAAAATGATCGACTTGGATATCTGCAGACCTTCGAAGAGCCCTTAGTCCAGTCCTCTCCATATGTTAGAGAAAGAAGATGGCTCATGGCGACCCTGTGGGGACTACAGGGACCTCAATGCCATCACAGTTCCAGACAGGTATCCTATACCTCATCTCCAAGACTTCAATACCAGACTAGAAGATAAAACAATTTTCTCAAAGATCGACCTAATCAGAGGTTTCCACCACATCCCAGTCTCAGAAGATGATGTCGCCAAAACAGCTATTATAACCCCGTTTGGTTTATTTGAATTTGTCAAACTTCCATTTGGCCTGTGAAATGCTGCCCAATCTTTTCAAAGGTATATGGACTCCATTTCGAGAGATTTGGACTTTGTGTTTTGCTATCTCGATGATATCCTGATTGCATCTCAAAATGAAGAAGAGCAAGAGCATCACTTAAGAATCCTCCTTGAACGACTGCATACAGTATCAATGTGAATCTTTCAAAATGTGTTTTTGGTGCCTCAGAAATTTCCTTCCTAGGCTACAGTGTGTCATCTTTGGGAATAAAACCACTCTCCGATCGTGTTGATGCTATTCGCTCATTCCCACAACCTCGTACTATTGCTGACTTGAGACGATTTCTTGGATTAGTAAATTTCTATCGTCGGTCCTTACCAGACATAGCTGACACTCAACGTTTACTCTTCAGTCTTTGCAAAGACACACGCAAGCATGATCGCAGAGAGGTTAACTGGACACCTGAAGCAGTACAATCCTTCACACAACTTAAGGAACAAATAGCAAATGCCACCCTTCTGGCACATCCGTCAGGTGACTTGCCGTTAGCATTGCTGGTTGACGCATCTGACTTCGCAATGGGAGCTTCGTTATATCAAATCCGTGACACAAAGATGGAACCACTAGGATTCTTCTCAAAGACTTTCTCCAATACACAGAAGAATTATGGCACGTATGACCGTCAATTACTGGCAGCTTATTCAGCTGTAAAGTATTTTCGTCACTTACAAGAAGGCAGAAATTTTACCATCTACACTGACCACAAAACTTTGACATTTGCTTTTCAACAACGCTTTGATAAAGCGTCGCCCAGACAACTTCGACATCTAGACTTCATTGGTTAGTTCACGACTGACGGTACCTACGTGGGAAAGACAATATTCCAGCTGACTTCTGTTCACGCATCTCATCCATTTCCATACCATCACAACTATCATTTGATGAAATTGCCCAAGCACAGGCATCTGATGATGAACTTCGCCAACTACAACAATCCACAGAGACAACACTCACGTTCAAGACCATTACATTACAATCAGGAGCTGAATTAATTGTTGATGTTTCTACAGGAGAACTCCGACCATTTTTGCCAAGTCAGTTCCGTAAATTTGCATTTGATGCATTACACAATATGGCTCACCCAGGTATTAATGCATCTACCAAACTTGTACAACAACGATATGTATGGCCGTCAATGAGACAGGATATTAAATTTTGGACTAAATCGTGCGTGGCCTGCCAGCGTTCCAAAGTCGCGAGGCACACTACCAGCCCTATAGGCACATATGAACCAGTGGACCGCCTCTTTTCTTATATTAATGTAGACATCGTCGGCCCTCTTCCTCCATTTGAAGGATACACCTACATCCTTACTATAATTGATCTTTTTTCAAGCTGGCCGGAAACTACGCCCCTGATGGATATAACAGCTGGAACAGTTGCATATGCCCTGCTGCACACATGGATAGCTCGATACGGTATACCATCTATTATCACCATTGACCGAGGTAAACAGTTCGACTGTTCTCCTTTCAGTAACCTGATGAAATACCTAGGCATTCACCACATCAAAACAAATGCGTATCACCCTGCTGCTAACGCGAAGATCGAACGTTAGCGTCGTTAACTAAAAGCTTCACTGCGTACACAACTCTCCAGCAACTGGATGCCCCAACTCCCGCTAGTTCTACTTGGTCTCCGATCTATCATCATACCACACTTAGGTTCTACTCCTGCTGTACTTGTCTATGGAGAACCAGTGAGGTTACCAGCAGACTTCGTGTAGGAGACGCCACCAATGACAGATGTACCTTCCTTTGTCTTGAAACTCAAAGAGCACATCAAGTCCCTACGTCCAATTTAACCAATACACCACTCAGTGAGAAAGACATTCATTCCCTCTGACCTTCTAACTTGTTCCCATGTATTTGTTCGTCATGACGCAGTTCGGAAACCATTACAGCCAATCTACGACGGACCCTTCAAAGTACTTACTACAAGAGAGAAACTTTTGTGATCCAGTTACCCAACGGAGAACAGACTGTATCAGTAGACAGACTAAAACCTGCTTTCCTTCTAGATGACAAATTTCCTTCACAAAATGAAAAACAACAGTCCACATACCAAGAACTAAAGAACAATCCTCCATCTCCTGCAGTAGAAGAGAAGTACACCCGTTCTGGACGAACTGTTCGCTTTCCAGCTAAATACCTCTCCGTTATCACCGGGGAGGGAGTATGTGGTGGCTCTACCTACATTAAAACGACTCCAAAGACTTAGTGACCAATCTTTACATTCTCTCTTTGCTCCTTTTGAGTTTGTATAACCTCCTTCTGGAATGCATGTTTATGTGGGTTTGTTTATATCTGGTTGTTAATTGCGTGTGGTGCTGCGTTAACAATAAATCATTGCTTTTACCGTTTTCATTCTTGAATAGCAATTTAAGAGCACGAGTCAAGTTAGCTCACTCTAAGAGTTTCACGTTCGAGATCCGTTCCGTTCAATAAAACAATACTTTGATTGTGGGAGTGTTAAAATTGCAGTCATGGGAACAATCGCTGAAAAGTTCATACTCCTCGTTGTAGCGGTCACCATATCAGCGACAACCGAAGAGAGAAGTCATCAGTAGAGATGAGCGAAGTGACACTGTTGACAGTTTCGAAGCATTCGATACGGCATACCGAATTTCTTCAAAGCAGTGTGTTGACACACGGCGCACTTCCGTTTCGGACTGCAAGAGAAAGTGTTCCTGTACACAGTACCTGGACAGTGATTTGCAATGGCATGGTGAAGCAGCGTGTTGAAACCATGGTCAACAAGACTGGCAGGCCATAAACTACCCCTCCACTTCGGGCGCTACGTCACACAAACGGCCAGCCGCTTCGCTTCTCGCCAGCGACTTACCTTTTTATTTTTTATTATTACTACTAATGGCGTTAGGCCTCATAAGACCATGCAGGCCAGCATTTAGAGAATGAGCATACATTTAGGGTACATACACTTTGTGGTTGAAAAGAGTCATACCTTATAAATTAATACTACAATATGATAAATATTGGCAAATTACACCACATAATTGTGGAGTTAGGTTTGATAACAGGATGGCAACTCAAGTTGGCAGTGTGGTACGTAACTTCGCCAAAGAAGAGTTCAGATGGTTCTATTGTTGGGAGTACTTCTTACATGACAGTATGATGTGGTTCAAGTCGGCTGTTTCTCCAGGGTCTTCTGGGCAGTGAGTGTTGTCGAAGACCTTGATCCTGCGTAGATGACAAGGATAGCATCCCTGCCCCAGACGCATTCGTATTAAAGATGAAAGGTGTCTGCGAGTTAGTTTCAATTTCTTGAACCAGATTTACGTTGGTATGTTGGGCTGAATTTTAGCATAGTGCTTTCCTCTTTTAAGCTGTGAAATTTTCCAGTACTCAGACCATTCCCTGTAGACCTATTGTTTGATTATGGGCAGGAAATCAGAATATGGTAACTGTTTCTAAAGGCAGAGTTCACAAGTTGTGGCTTCTTTCGTTAGCTGGTCTACTATCTCGTTCATCGTTATACCAGCGTGGCCTTTAATCCATAGGAGATGTTCGTCCTGAGCTGCTTTCTTGGCGGTATCGATTAAGTTCAAAATGTCTAATATCAGGTCCCAACGAGAATTTTGTAGCTTTTGAAGTGCACATTGTGAGTAAGAAAGTATTAGAATTTTGCGGAAGTGACGAATTCCATAGCTAATGGCTGAATGGATAGCTAAAATTTCTGCAGTAACAGTAGACGTCTCTTGAGGTAAGGAGTACTTTCTTGGCACCCGAGATGCAACACAGAAGAATGTATAACCCACGCCTGTTGTAGTCCTGGATCCGTCAGTATAAATATGAACAAAATTGGGCCATGTGGTATTGAGAAAAGCTGGCAAGAAGTATATAGTAGGTGTAAATATAAGAAGTTCGTACTTTTGTTGAAATACAGGGAATTTTTCAGGCTGAAGTATGAGGGGAATCAAGTGTTGGAAATTCTTGAGGCTTTCATATAACAATGTAGTCCGGTGTTTCGGACCGATGTTATTTCTGTCGATTGCCATTTGTAGTAGTCTTAATTTGCTTAACAATTTATTGTTCCCCAGTGTTAACCGGCGAATGAAGAAGGTATTCAACAGATATTGTCTTCTTATCGTCAGAGGCATCTCCTTGGCTTCTAATAGGCGTGCGTTCGTAGGAGTAGAATTCATAGCCCCTAGACATATTCGGATAGCACGATAATGTACTATATCAATTTATCGGAGAACGTTTTATCGTGCATTTCCGTAAAAAATGCTGCCGTATTCTAATATGGGACGTATTTGTCCTCGATACAGTACTAACAATGTTGTTGTGTCCGCAACCCACCAGATTCTAGAAACAGCTCGTAAGACGTTCAAAACTCGATCAGCTTTTGTTACTAGGTGCTCGACGTGACTTTTCTAGGTAAGCTTACTATCGAGATGAAGTCCTAATAGTTCCGCTGATGATTTTAGTAGAAAGGAGAACGTACCGAAGAGTATCGTGTGTGAAGTATATGGAATCCCTTTTCGACTAAAAATAACAGCAGTTAATTTTTCAGCAAATAAAGTGAGTCTTGTTTGCGCTGTCCATTGCGCTAGATGTGAAGCTGCCGTGTCTAGCCACAGACATGTCAACCAGAAGCTATTAGAGGTGGTGTAAATTCATACATCATCTGTAAATGGAAGCACTCAGATCATAGGACCAAAATTTTATCCAGACCTTCCGTGTAGGGGGCATATAATAAAGGACTGCGAATATCACCCTGAGGAAGTCCTTTCTTGACAATACGAGGGCCATAAAATGTACTGTCATGACGACGGGAATACGTTGTTCTTATGATCAGAAGATTATTGATCTCAGGAATATATATATATTGGGGAGGCCTAACTGTCTGGGTTTTGATACTAGTACAGGGATTATCACACTATTGTATGCCTTAGGAATATCCAAAAATATAACAAATAAATACTCTTTGTTGAATAAACTCCGTTCTATATCTGTGATTAATATGCTGAGGTTGTCAAATGTACTTTTGGCTTTTCGGAATCCAAACTGCGACGTTGAAAGCACTGCGTGATGTTCCATCCACCATTCAAGCCGAAATTTCAAGATCCTTTCAAAAGTCTTAGCGATGCAGGATGATAGTACTGTAGGATGATAGGATAATGGATCGTTGGGATCCTTCCCTGGTTTCAATATTGGAACAATTATTTGAGTAGTCCAATCTGTTGGAAAGAACTTCCCTTCCATATGTCGTTGAAGAGCTGAAGAAGGATCTCTTTGGCGCACCGAGGGAGGTGAGGTATCATCAAGTAATGGACTTGATCTTACCCTGGAGCTGAGTTGGATGATACCTCCAAGACCAATTCTAATTCACGAAATGTGAATGGTCATGTAAGTGGGCACATACAGGACGTCCGCTGATTAGAACGTGGCGAATGTAATCTTTCGAACGATGTGGTCGGTTGAACGATCAAATTCGCGAAGTCTTCAATCCAGTGGCGGAGAGCTAATACCTGTGGACACTTCTTCATCATTTTATTATTATTTTATTAATAGTTGACTATACCTGCGATAACGGACTATCATTAGACAACTTTTCACAATAGGTTTTCTATGCCGATTTCTGTCGATTCTTTAGAAAACGTTTAACTTGGGCGTCTGTGTTCTTGTATATTAGATAGTTGTTCCATGTTATTTCACGTTTCAGTCGGCTGAAGGCTCGTTTCCTCTTAGCAATCATGCGGGAGCGTTCCTGAATCCACAATGGATTAGGCTGGTTCTTGTAAGATCTCTACTTCTTCTCTGTGGTATCGCTAATGACTCGCCAGTGACTTGTACGCTGATCTGACCCTGGCAGCAGTGAGGCTATCAATGTTGTTGAAGAATTTGACGTGTGTGAACATAGTGAATTATGCCCATGTCGTGTTGTGTACTTGGTTGTAGAAGCAACTATAGTTGAAAACAGCCTAATATTTCAGTGTTTAAATTTCCTACTGACTTGGTTCAGAAACAAAAGTGGATCATAGCCAGCCATCGAACCGAATTTGTTCCTTCAGCAAGTGTATAAAACACTTCGACGAACGTTTCGTAATTAGGGAGGATTCTGTTAAAAGACCTGATGGGTCTATTTTTACTCTAAAACGTAGCCATTTGATACGCTCAAACGACGCTATTCCTACTAAGTTTGAAAATGTGCCTGCGTATCTGTCTAAAAATCTTCCAACACGAGTAAAACTCCTATTCAAAGACAAGAAGAAACTGGAAAACGGGAAGAGGAAAGAAAGCTGAGGAAGAAGATGACAGGAACAAGGACTTCGATGATGTTTAGGGTAATTTCAATATTAAATGCAAATTAGATTTTGACAAAGTTTCCGTCAATTTTTACAGCGAAAATCTCCGTGTTTCCAAAAATGTTATGACTGAGTAAAATATTCAGAAAATTGGCACTTTTTTAACATTAAACGAGGCTCTTGATTTTAAAGCCATAAAACATGATATTTTCATTAATAAAATTTGGATAGTATTTGTAACTTCTGTTTAGTCCTGCTTGTGACTCAAAAGTGACTGTCCACGACAAAATAGAAACTGTGAACAAAATAATCGATGAAATTGAAAGTGAAGTTGATGACCATCATTACTGATAAATTAGAATTTTGCAAGGAACTCTTAAATTTAGCCCTTGCAATGAAAGTGGCTTACTCCTGTATGCTAATATTGTTTTACAATTTATCTTTTTCTACCCAAATGAAGTGCATTACACATCAGTTGTTACGTCCACCTTCTCAACATAATCTCCTTGTAACTGTATGCACTTTTGCCATCGATGTGTCAGTCTCACTCCAGACCTTCTTGAAACCATTCTTTCGGAGTGCTGCGTACCCATGCCTTGAGAGCTGTGCCGAGTTCTGCAAAATACGCAAAACGGTGACCACGCAGAGGTTCCTTGATATTCCCGAACAGGTGATAATCACTTTCTTTGGCGGTGGGCTGCCCATATGCTTCCACTGCATCGATTGTTGTTTCGTTTGTGGCTCATGGTAATGGAGGCATGTCTCATCACCAGTCACAAGCCTAGCCATGAAGTCGGCTGGATCTTGATCATGGCGTTGAAAACGTTCTCTGCACACGTCCACACGCCTCTGCTTTTCGTCTGCAGACAAAAGTCTAGGCACCAAATTGAATGACACCTCCCTCAACTGTAAGTGGCCGTGCACGATTCGCTGCAGGGTGTTTCGGCTAATTCCCGTGGCTGCCTCCATTTTCGTAAATGTGTTGCATTTGTTTCCTTGGATGGTCTGCTCGACCCGGGCAATGATGGCTGGTGTTGACATTATCACATTCCTTCCAGAACTGGTTCCCTTGTCCACCTATGTAAGCCCAATTTTCCAACCTTCCACCCAGCTGTAAACTGTTTTCTATGACGGCGCATGTTCTCCACAGACTGCCACCAAGCACCGGTGAATTTCTGCAGTGGTCACGCCTTCTTTCCATAGGAACCATGTCGTACAGCGCTGTCTCTGACGGTTGTTTTCCATGTTGTCTGTTCCTTGCATTCGTTGGCCCCTGGTGAAACAAGACACTAGTTACATGTCACCTCCTTCAAAAGTGAAATGTGAACCATACCCTGACGTAAAAAAATAAATTGTAAAACAATAGAGTACGCCCCTCGTAACATGGTTTGCTTCAATATTTTTCGCTTTTCCTGGGGCGTGTAAGAAGATAAGACAGTTAAAGTTCCTTACAATGCCTCACCCTATGTATTCTCAGTTCTTTACCGCAAAACAAGGCAGGGAAAACTCGGGCATAGATGATTTACATTGGAATTACTTGAAAAAAGGAACTCAAATTTTTAAATTAACATGAAAGATTTTGTAACTTCTTGTTGGATGAAGTCTATGTAAAACGTGAGCTTAACTATAAAGGAGGAAAGGTATAGGGGGTTGCTTCTAGTAATGAAAGTGGAGAAAATAACACTACATTAGTTACAATTGTACACACTGAACCTTAAACTACATAGTGATGACGTCCCAAATGAATTAAGGTCTCAAAAATTCAGTGAGTACTTTCACTCCACCTTTACCCCTCTTGCACCTATCACAGAACTACAGTACCACAGATCAATAGTGTTTGCAGTTGCTCACTGTCACAAATATCAACGACCCCTAACGAAGTTCAAAATATTCTCAATAGTCTCCCAACAAACCGCTCCGCCGGGCCCAATTATATTAGCCCTGTATTTCTCAAAATTATCTGCATCTCTCCATGCACCGTTACCTACAATTTTTAACCTGTGTATGGTTACTGGTGCATTCACCGAGAGCTGGAAACAAGCTGATATCACACCTATTTTCAAATCTGACAACAAACATGGTATCTCATCATACCGCCCAATATCTATTGTTCCAATACTATCCTCTGTCCTTGAAAGAATAATCCACCGCCGACTCCTCCTTTTCATACAGCCGTATCTATCCGCAGAGCAACACGGATTCACTCCCGGAAAATCATGCCTCACTGTTCTCAATTACCACATCATTTCAGCAATAGAAAATCAATCTCAGTTAGATGTAATCTATATAGATCTGCCCAAAGCATTCGACTCAGTTGATCATGCACTTCTTCTTCATAAGCTCACTACCAGATTTAATGTACATGGCCACGTCTTGTCATTTATAACAAGTTTCCTCTCCGGCAGAAAACAAAGACTGGTACTTCCTGAATCTGCCTTATCATGGTTATCTGTGTTATCAGGTGTATCTCAGGGCAGTGTTCTGGGACCCTTACTCTTTGTTTTCTATATCGATGACATAATTCTTTGCGCCCAAAATAGTCAGTGTTCCCTCCTCTTGTACGCCGACGACCTGAAAATCCTAAGAGAAGTATCTATGCCTGATGACTGTGATGAATTACGGACTGTTCTCAATTCGTGTTGTGACTGGCTTAAGAAATGGAATCTTTCTCCCATTGTTAAGAAGTGCAATACAATCTCCTTTTCATTGCTAAAGCAAGGAATGAACACTGCATATACCATCCAGGGAAATACATTGCAATCGGCTTCTCTGGTAAGAGACCTAGGTGTTATAATAGACTGTAAACTAACCTTTTCTGCTCATATTCAGTCTAGAAAATCCCGTGCTATGCGTACCCTAGGCATTTTTTTACAGGTTCACTGAAATAAATGATATTAACGCCTTAAAATTATACTTTGTCTCGTATGTTCTCCCCATTATTGACTTTTGTTCCTCTATTTGGTCCTCATCTGCTATCACTAACATATCTCAGCTAAATAGTATTTTTAACTTTTTCACTTTCATTGTTAAGACTTGCAATCCTGTTTTTAAGAACAAAACTAAATCTGTCATTATGACCTACCTGGGTATACTTGACCTGAGAAGCCGTTTACAGTTCTCTGACCTATGTTACCTTCACAAAATAATCAATGGCTACACCAAATGTAATATTCTTCCGGCGTACGTCCCTATACACGTTCCTCCCCGCCCTACACGCAACCGGCGCACTCGTCATGTGTCCCGTACGCGCCTAACAACGCTCTATCGTCCACCGCCTCTCTACTCTTGGTAACTCACTACCCGATATCGACATATTCACTCCTTTCGTATCCTTCAAACAGAAAATTAAAAGATTTCTTCGAAGTCCTCTCCAGGTTACCATTTTCTTCCGTCCCTCCAACACTCAAACTTTCTTCTTCCTAATTTCTGTAACCGACACTTGCCAGTTATCGTTGTCATTGTTGTTAAAATGTTACTGTTAAAATGGTTAATTTCTTGTTGTTACTTATTATTGTTGTTTATACCTTTGTTATCTTTTATACTTATGTAAACTTATTATTACCGTAGTATTAGTGTAAAATGGCCCTACATAAACTGTATCTAATAAATAA
Organism: Anabrus simplex; assembly: GCF_040414725.1. Taxonomy (NCBI): domain Eukaryota; kingdom Metazoa; phylum Arthropoda; class Insecta; order Orthoptera; family Tettigoniidae; genus Anabrus; species Anabrus simplex. The sequence continues at coordinate 513,897,607 of NC_090266.1, read as the reverse complement.
ATAAATAAATAAATAAATAAATAAATAAATAAATAAATAAATAAATAAATAAATAAATAAATAAATGTTGTCTTCCATTCTTAAAAATAAATACAGAAGTTGTTGGTTTGTCTCCATGTAAGAACCTGACGTCACTTTTCTTAGAAGAATTAACTTTGCAAGCCACTAAATTGTTAACAGATATAGGTTATAAGGTAGTATGCATATTTTCTGATAATAACAATGTTAATAGGAACATGTTTGGAAAGCTGTGAAAAAGCAGGTAACGAACTACTTTTCAAAACCCATTTAACGAAACACAAAAGATTTTTGTAACCTTTGGTACTGTTCATTTTTTTTTAAGCTTAAGAAATAACTGGGTCAATCAAGCTGATAATTTACAAACTTTCGTGTTCCCCAACTTCGACAACCCTGAGTCAGACAAAAGAATGTTTTGCTAGTGTTGGTCACCTTAAACAGCTCCACAGAGGAGAAACTTGCTCCTGTCCTGAACCAAAAACTGTTGTACCCAACTTCTTTAGAGCGACAAAATGTAAACCTTTGTTCTAAGTTGTTCGATGAAAAAAATGTCGCCTCTTTAAAACACTTTGAGAAAAAAGAAAGGATTTTAAAAGCATAGCTGTATTCTTAGAAATAAATTCTTCAGTGGTGGAAGATTGTTAATGTTAAGCATGCTTTCAAAGGCGATACATTTAACGACCCTCATTGCAACGCAATATTTTCAATTCATGACGACAATGTTTTATTTCTGCGCAAGTTTTAACATGGTTAATTATGTGGAATAATCTGTCTGTTCAAGGGGAGATCACAAAAAACAGAGAGTCGTCATGGAAAACTTCTCAATGAAACTCAAACAGCTTTAGTTCACACTATAAGAACTATTTTCGAATGAATAACTTTCTTGAAATCAAGTTTAGGATTTACGTATGTATTGTTAGGTACATTTCAAACTGACGAAATAGAAGCAAGATTTGGGCACTAGAGGGAAATGAGTGGTGCCTGCTACCATATTCAGTCAATCCTTGAGTCAGAACGAAAATTGAAAGCCCTAACGGTAATAAATGCATACTCTGTTAAACATGCAGCCATCCCTATTAGTGATATTTCATCAAGTTAGTATGTTGATTGCAATAGCTCAGATCGTAAAAGCTTCAAACCTACAGACATTTCACATTTTGAAAATGTGGTAGGAGAGTTAAATGATGTTGTTGTATCTAAAAACATGTTGTTAGGTCTAGTTTATATTGGTGGATATATTTGTAAAATAATTATGAAAAATTGTACATGTGTAAGTTGTCAAGATGTTTTATTATTAAATAATGATAATGTAACGTCAGATGTGTCAAAGCCAGAGGACAATTATTATTTCAATATAATCGACAGGGGAGCTTTGAAATATCCATCATATTTTACTGTTAACATTTTGATCACGCAGTTTAAATTATTTAGTGTACTTATAAGCGATAAATATGAATGGATGTTTTACATGGGGATTCTCAGAGAAACATTCTGATTTTTCTTGTCAACAATGTTCTGAAAAACTAGAACGTCACGTTTGAAACATGCAGTGATTGCAGAAGTTGTTTTAAAGATTTCGCTAACCAATGTACCTATATACATCTTTTGTAATATAAGCAGTTCAAAAAAAATAAGGGAACATGATTTGTAACGTCTGGTATGTGAATGTTTATTTGGTAGATGAGGTTACAATGGCCGTACAGTAGTCCTTGAGACCTTAGCTACTCAGGGCATCTCAAATCGAAGTTATACTCCATCTGTAGGCGTAACCATGCATTGAACTGTCAGGTGATCCCTCAAAACAAAGTGAATGGCGGTGAGTCCGTGTGTCGTTGTGAGGTACACACACTACTGCGGTCATTTGAGCACGTTGTACGTCAACCAGCACATTCCATGAGATATCTTAACGAGGTTCAAGTCGCAAGGGCCGTCACTTAGATCAAGGAAGGATGGACTTTTCGTCGTGTTGCTGTCTCTCCGTCAGTTATTCGCCGCTTTTGGAATCGCTACAATGAGACAGGCCAGTTCACAACGAGGGTTGAACAAGGTCGTGGACACATGACAACTCCACAGGATGACCGATATCTGACTATCTGTGCGTTGTGGCGTTGTTTAGCAACTGCCTGAGAATTTCAACAAGACCTCAGGAGGGTCACTGGAGACACGGTATCTGACCAGACAGTAAAGAACACGTTAAAAGAAGTGTCCTTACCACCCAGACGTCCTGTTCGAGTACATCGTTTAACGCAGCAACATCGCGCAGCTCGCTTTTTGTTTACCCGTACCCACGTCAACTGGCAACTTCGCCAATGGAGACCTGTGTTGTACACAGACGAGTCCCGATTTCCCCTGACACAGCGCGATGGACGTTAACGTGTATAGAAACGCCATGGTGAGCAGTACATGCCAAATGTTGTCCAGTAAGGCGACCGATTCGGACAAGGTTCTGTGATGGTTTGGGGTGGCATCAGTATTGATGGTCGTACGGATCTTGTCGTCGCCCGTGCTATCTTACCGCTGCGAGGTACATCGAGCACATACTGATACAGCATGTGTTGGTTGCTGCATGCGGTGCTGGCCCTGAATTCGTACTCATGCACGACAATACCAGGGCTCGTGTAGCGCTCATCATCAGAGCTGTCTTGCGAGAGTTGGACATTCAAGAGATGGATAGGCCAGCAGTGAGTCCCCGACGTTAATCCCATCGAGCATGTGTGGGACAGGCTTGACAGAAGTGTTCATAGGCGTCCTGTTCCACCACAGGCTCTCCAAGACCTCGAAGAGACTTTCATTTAAGAATGGTACCTCATACCGCAACGTGACCTCCGTCGCCTTATACGGAGCATGCCACGTAGATGCCAAGCTGTGATAACTGCTCGTGGAGGACAAACACCATACTGAATCTCTTCAACTGTGATTCAAATCCACCCTGGAGGACTGTTATCACTTTGTTTTCACCGCTATTTGGACATTTCCGTTTGTGTTCTGAAAATGAACGCAGATCCATCGATGTTCTTTTGTATACTTCAACGGTAAAGAAAAAAGGTTTAGTTGGAAATATACTTGGGTGTGAGGTCTTGTTTTGTGGAGCTTGTCATACGTTCAAAAACATGTTCCCCTAATTTTTGAACTGTGTATTACTGCATAACCATAGAAAAGTTATCGCTGACAAACTCATGCCTAAGAAGAATAAATCCTCAAGTAAGGATACCTATAAATCGGCAAAGAAAAGAAAAATTGATAAACTGAAACCTTAACAATTGTTAGATAAGTTTTAAGCTGAAGTCTAATTTCTACGACTATTGTTCTGAATTGCTATCATGTATTTGCCTAGTAACATTTAAGATATTTTAATACGTTTTATGGATTTTAATATTTTACCTGAAACCATGTTCCGTTACAAATGAGATGTCAGCTTAATTTTACGTAAAGAAATGTACATAAACTTCCCCGCCAGTTTCCTCCGCATAAAACTCGTGTAGTACACAAGACTAAATGAAAACCACAATTGAAGGCGTGTTCAATTATACCGTTAAGGTTCAATAAATAAACAATATTACGGGGACAGTGAGAGCGGGCCGTAAACTGCCATGTTGAATATGGGCCACTTTTGTGACGTCACGGTCCAAGTATTGTGACTTTCTATCTAGAGCGGCCTTGGCTGAAACACGGCGCACTTCCGTCTCGTAGTGGAAGAGAAGCAGTGTTTCGCTATGGTATGGTAAAACATGAACCACGCTTCGTAACTAAGATCAATTCACTGAATAAAGTGTTCGAAGTTTTGATAACGATAAAATATAAGATTCATGAAATATTTAATGAGCAAATGAACAAAGTAGACTATGATAAATAAAAAAATGCACAGTATAATAGTACCAGTATATAATAAAAAAACTGCGCTAACTTCTTCATAAGAGCGTACAATTATACTAAAAGAATCATTTACCGTTAAAAGGACACTAAAACAGTAACTAATCTGAATATTTCTAAAATGATCAATACAATTTAAGATATGTTCAAAGTAGGAATTATATGTACAAAAACAATTAACCTAATACAATTACAAAAGCATACCTAGTAAATTAGTAGCCTAAGTAAATGAACTAACTTGAACAATTACAAAAGGAGTTATGAAATTTAAGAAGAGTTCCTAATCGAAATGTTACGTACCGCACCGAAATTGCGATATGGTGGAATATATTAATTCACTAGCTGATGTACCCGTGCTTCACTACGGAATTCTACATTGTATACATAATTCTAGGTTATGTAGTGTACATGCTGTGAGCAAGATTGTATTAAATTGCATAGCTCTTAACGTTATCCTAGAAACACGATGGGGAAGTCACCAAAAGTCTTTTCTTATGTGAAGACTGGGTTAGGGAATTTTCATTGTAATGCTAGGTCCTCTTGACTACCATCGGTCACAATCAAGTCGGGGAATTTTCATTATTTTGGCACCCACTCACTCTCCACCTGCCTTTTTACATACTTAGAAAGGCTGTATCAGTGGTTTTCCCAATTGAAATCAACATACATCAGTACAATGACGCCAGTAGGAATGTCACGATTAAAATCAATGCTATCAGATGAAATACGCGATCAAATTATAAACCACACATTTTCTCACTTTTAACGGACACTACTACGCTGCCGATCTAACAGTCCAAAGTTCCAGAGCTGGAATGACCTGGCCGCAGACAGACGTGATCCGTGAATACTCTAAAAAAAATTGCGCGGGGTGGTGGGAGGGGGGGGCAGGAGGGGAGTTAAGGCGGGGGAGGGGGCGAATAGCGTAGAGTCCTGGGGCAAAACTATGCCCTCGTACTCATCTGTTTAATAGGATTACGCGAGGAGTCAGAAAATCTCAATTCACTACACTGGCGGCGGTAAAATCTATCTGACTTGGAGGCAAATTTTTCCTCCAAGCCAGAGGAGAAATCCCCTCATCACTGCTAATCTGGAATAAAATGAATTTACAGTTTAATAAAAGTTAGGAGGAAGAAGCTTTTCTTAAGAAACGGTTCTTTTCAGGATTGAATTTTGAGTTATTTAGTGAACTGTGGTGCTATAATTTGGAATAGGCCTAAATTGTTATTCTAGACCAGGCCATACTACTACTACTACTGCTACAAAGTGAGCCTCTGCCTTAAATGTGCACACGGCTCATTCAAAACAGCGTGTCAGAGTAGGGATCGAATAGCTTGAATACTACGATTAACCAATGTGTTACGTACCAGCAGTATCAGAAAATGGAATGGCAAGCTAAAGAAGAAAGTTATCTAACTCCCCACCTCTTTCCCGCCAATATTCAGGCAGGCTGTTATACTCGGTACGCAGCAGTAATCTCATCTATCGGAGATGAGTGACACCATAAGAGACAAAGACAATCACAACAAACAATGGTCGATGCAATGTTATTGTTGATCACTGTTACGCGGATTCGATATTGTAGACCTTCACATTTATTTTCTTTCGACTTTAAAATACCACTCTCATCATAGTCGGTACGCTAAAACTGAATAAAACATAAATGATCAGAAATTGTATTCTCAATAACCTTTCGTTAGGACAAGTAACATAGGTGTTTAAAAATTAAAAATTAAATTTTAGGCGTCATCCAGGGTGAATAACATTGTTTATAGCTTAGACTGTAGTATCTTATTCCCCGACTCTATATACTGATTTTCATTCATTTCTGTTAACCCATTTTCTTGTGGCTCGGCATTGATATGGACTTAGCAAAAATACAAATTTGTGAATATCTGTGTTCTCATAGCCGGTACGGTAAAAGTGTATACGACATAAATGATAGGAAATTTAATTCTATATAACCTTAGTTATCTTATATTTATCGATAGGGCCAATAATGATGTAAATATTTGAGAATTATATTTTGGGCCTTCCCCTAAACTACCATTTCACTCAGCGTGAATAAAATAATTTATAGCCTAGATTATTGTGGCTCATCCCCCGACTTCACGTACCGATTTTATGTAGGTTCTAACCAGGATTTAGCAGTTGTAAATTCTACTCATGAACCCATTCCTAAATATACACACTGGAATCCAGAGCCAATTATTTATAACTTGAGTTGTCCATCGCAGTGCTAGAAAGTGTTAAATGTGTTATTTTCAGATGAGCCTGGGTTATTATTTCTAAATTCAGTTTGAGATGTGTTGTTTTTCCACTCAGAGTATTGATATTTTATATTTTGTGTGTTGCTGGTTTTTTACCATCGTTAATGTCTGCGTCGTTGTGATATGAACCCACATGAATTAAATAGCAACTGGGGAAAAATATTTGTGAGTTGGGAGATATATCATTTACACAGTATTTTCGACAGACAAAAAACTAGAAATATTACTTTTAAGACAATCTGTTTACAAACTTTCTGACAAGTTTAGATTCAACCCCTTGATCAGTCCTCCCCGCCCCCCACCCTCACCCCCATTTAAGTGCATTTTCCGAAAACAAAAATGAATGTTTCTTTATTTTTAAAGGAGATTCCCAATACCTATTTTCACGTCTGTAACATCTTCTGTTTTTAAGATATATCCTCATAACAAATAATTCAACTATTTTTCACTTTTTTTTTCATCCCCTGTTAAGTACCTTCTCCGAAAACAAAAAGGTACAGGTTCATGTATTTATTTCTAAAAGACATTCCAAATACCAAGTTTCTTGTCTCTAAAATGTTAATTTCTTTTACATATAATGTCAAACATTATATGGTCAATGGCCAAACAAAATATAAGACCATCACTAACTTTCCACAGAAAACTGACAACTTGGAGTCTGATCCACGGCACCAGAAAAGTGAATTACATAGATGAGCACAACCGAGCGAGTTGGCCGTGCGGTTAGGGGCTAGCAGCTGTGAGCCTATATTCGGGAAATAGTGGATTTGAATCCCGCCGTCGGCAGTCCTGAAAATGGTTTTCTGCGGCTTCCCTTTTTCACAACAGGCAAATTCTGGGGCTGTACCTTAATTAAGACTCCGGCTGCTACCTTCGCAGTCCTAGCCCTTTCGAATCCTTCCGTGGCCGAAAACCTTCGATGTGTTAGTGAGACGTTAAACTAGTAGCAAAAAAAAAAAGAATTTTACATGCCACAATTCTGTTTTAATCTCTTAAATATAAGTAATTCTGAAGATCCTTTATATAAAATATAAATACCGAGCTCGATAGCTGCAATCGCTTAAGTGAGGCCAGTATCCAGTATTCGGGAGATAGTAGGTTCGAACCCCACTGTTGGCAGCCCTGAAGATGGTTTTCCGTGGTTTCCCATTTTCACACCAGGCGAATTCTGGGGCTGTACCTTAATTAAGGCCACGGCCGCTTCCTTCCCACTCCTTGACCTTTCCTGTCCCATCGTCGCCATAAGACCTATCTGTGTCGGTGCGACGTAAAGCAACTAGCAATATATATATATTGTGCCATTTCACTGTTATAAGAAGTTCCGTCCGTAAGTAGAACAAAGATGGAACCCAGGTATCTTGGAATAATTAACGTCGAAAGGTCTGATCATACCGCATGTGAAGGCGAAAGTACTCACATCAAGTGGGAGAGAAGAAGAATTAAGATCCAGAAGGCAGTGAAAAGGATCGAACGGGAATATTGTTACTAACAATTGTATGAAAGAAAAAAGTTAGAAAAACGAGATTGGATTGCTACCTAGAATATACGAGTCGAAGACGGAAGTAACTGCACCAGAATTTTAAGGACGGTACAACAAGAAATCAGCTCAGCGGGATAAAGAACGAATTTTTAGAAGCTACGTTGCGAATTGAGTGGGAGACTAATAATTTCATTCAGCGATCTCCAAGAGACGTGAAGAGTGGAAAATAACAGCAACAAGCTTACGTCACTGCAGTCTCTGCTGACGTACTTCATGATATCACCGAAGTGAAGAGTTACAGAAAGGGGATCCTACAATAACTCGAAATTGAGTGAAGAAAGAGAATTTAATCATTTCGAATTATAATATTACATCACCCCAAGGAGAATAGTCGACAAGTAGATCAACTCTTTCAAAAGGAACAATCTTTGCATTAGACAGTTTCTCTCACAGTTATTCACAATGGAAATGCTAATTAATCTTATATGCTATTCTATTCCAACTAGTCCAGAGATGAACAAGATGTTCTAAGGAGATGATAAGCCAGACTGCCCAAATGGGTGCCGCAGGATAACGTTGCCGACCGAGATGACTGAGCCCAGAGGAGGAATATGCGAATATTTCCCGTCCACCCAGGGAAATAAGAGGCGACGTTTCAATATGTCCTGTCAGCTGGACATATGACGGCGACTGGAGCTGCTGAATTCAGATAAGTCTTACTTTTAAATCAGTGTAATAATGTTTAAATTCAACTGTAAGTGTAATATGATTTATTAATTTGTTCCGTGCGAAGTGATTAAGCGACAAGAGTGGTGTGATAAGTTAGAATAAAGGTGGATAGGTAATCTTCAGATATGCATGACAAATCCTTAGATAGGTAGTCACTCAGTGATGAAAGCCTACGTTCGAAATGTGATCCATGTAGTGTGAAATTCTGAGTTAATCTAGGTGACAGTAAGTTGTGTGATATGTAAAAGAGCGATATAGATGCGTGTGTACATTGGTTATAGTCAATGAATGTCAAGTTAGGAACCAGCAGTAGGATATGCTTGCTAGATAGACAAATGTATTTGTGATAAATGAAGGTTATGACTGAATGAAGGTCATGGTAGCTGGAAATGTGTCCATGAACCGTAATTGAAATAATAAGGGCCACGATTGTAAGAAGTGAATCCGTGTTTAGTAAGGAGACAGATTATGGTTTTGAAAGTATAATAATAATATTTTAAGAGAAGTTGATACGTGATTGATGATTTAGAATAATGGTAGTTATTGATTCTTCGCGAGGATGAGCACGGTGACGTGGTTATTCACTTAATGGTTTTCATGTAGAGTTTTGCTAATTAGGAAATGAACGTGTAGCAATTTCATGTACTGTTTATCTTACGAGCAAGCATAAAGAAATACAAATAAGATCGGAGTGACATCTGTTGGTTAGAACGTACACTTGGTAGTGTCAACAAAATCTCAGTTAGGAGGACGAACTAAACACACGTACTGTCACAAATGTTTTCTAATACCAATCTATTTTCAGGCGAGGAACGTAGTAACTTCTTAGGCGACATCCTATCACTGATGACTGAATGAAAATGTAGGAATGATATTCGACGGTCAAGTCTTCACACCATGCACCACTCTAGATAGCATATTTCAGATGAGACTAGTAGAGTAGTAGCTAACAAGTATTATATCGCACCTATGTTTAGCTTAAAATAACGAGAGGATTTGGATCTCTAAATGGTATATGTATCTTATTGGTTCTGATTGAACTTTTTATGAGAACTACATTGATTTGAAAAGAGGACTTATCGGACTTCACGCAGAATAAAACGACGTAAATAAAGAAGCATTAATATTCAACATTCAGTATTCAATATTCAATGTTCATTATTCCATATCCAACATTGTGACTTAATTATGTATGGAAGCATTAGGGAACTACCCTCTCAGGTTAATACCCATAGGTATTTATTAGTACGTTGAGAAAGATAGGAATGATTCTATGGCAGTAAATGAATATGAGCTCCGTGGGAGAGCTAACAGTTAATTCAAACCTGATATGTAGTAGGGAAAATTCCGATTCATGAGATATGGTAAGTCTCAAAATGCGTCCTGGATACCATGAAGAAGACACCCTCAGTCTATATTTTTGCTTATTGGAACTCATGTTGTAAATATTTTTCTTTTCCTTTGCTAGGGTGCACCCAAACAAATAATTTTTTTTTAGTTACCCAGATAAGTTACTAGCTATTCGGATAAGTTTTTCTTTAGTTGTCCAAGTAAGTTTTCAATTACTTATACGAATTTTTAATTACCTATGTTAGGAACTATTTCACTAATTTAAGTATTCGAGCATGTTTGACTTCGTTTCAATCCATTAATTGTACGCTTTATTGCAATTTGACTATTTCTTTAAGGGCCTAAGAGGGAGAATTTGACATTTTCTTTTGGACTTATGATTTTTAATTTGATAATTTTGAGCTGGATCATAATAGTAGTCAACTTAATAATGGCTTATGCGGAACTTAATAATTTGCCATACACTATATTCTGTCCCTGATTTTGTGGGCAAGCAAGACCTGAGCACTTAATGTAGTGGATTTCAGTAGATCTATTATAGATGATGATGAACTCAAGCAACTTTTACTTTAGAATGTATAGTGGGCGCCGGATGTGCCAAATACCGGCAGATTCTCCGTAAACATTGCTTACATATATTTTTGCACGATACCGCCATTTCTTCGGTTCTTCTTTCTACCCAGAAATGTGGAAGTGCTGAATGAAGGAGTGATATGAAGCAATTAGGAGAGAAAAGGAAATGATTAATTATATATATTGAATGGAGAAATAGGTAGACGTATGAGGTTAAGTACATGTTCCCTTGAAATAGGCCAAGTGAACAGTCAATCATACAGTTTCCTTTACCAGATTTTCTTGTGGGAGGATAGCTCAATATTCGAATTCTGGATTGAAACATTTGTATAATAAACAAATATGTAAAATGTTAAACAGTTCTTTCAATGTGTTCGTAGTATAGAGACCTAGATTTAAGTAAATGAGAGCGGTAACATCTTGATAGCATAAGAATTAGAATAAGCAACATATGAGAGTCGTTTCTATAGGTGATTTAAGTTTTATTTGGCTCCGTATGGTATGTCCTTCTCTTATTCGGAACTCACCACCCAAATTATAGAACTATTTAATTACAAAGGTCATAATTAAGCTAGCCTGGATATTATGCGTCCTCTCAGGGAGCCGGGAACGGCGCAATATATATAACTAGTTCATGAAGACATCCAAAATTTCTTGCAGCCCAACATTGTCACACGGTGCAGGTCGTACAATGAACATAGACAGATTGTCATGCCTTAACTCAGGGGATCCTTTCCTTGAAAGGTAATGGTTACACCTACACATAACTAGTCAGCACTTTATTTGACATGGACGGTTCCGAAAACATCCGAGTCCAAATTCAATTACATGAGAATAATCAACCATAACAATATCAAATTTGAGGAGTAACCTTCGATAAACGTAGGACTTATCTCACAGTGCCTAGCAACTCCATGCATTTCAGTATGATAACCTCGAACTCAGGGAGTAACCGCCGATGAACATAGAACTTATACCATGCCTAGCAATACCACACGAACATAGGATTTATGCAACGCCTAGCAATACTATAATGAACATAAGACTTACCACAACGAAATACAGTGGAATCCCGCTTAACCGAATTTCGCTTAACCGAAACCCGGCTTAACCGAAATGCTCTGGCAAAATTGTATTTTAATATTTTGTTTTTACCCTCTTGTTCTTAGCCGTCGATATTAGTTACTCTCTTGCTGTATGTGCTGAGAGCTACTAGGCAAACCCTATTTTTATATTATGACTTGTGTCAGAATGCATGTGTAGCATAAAACAAAACAGTGTCTTACCCTCTAGTTTGTTCCATGATGCATTTGGTCTTGAAAAAGCAGGAATTATTATTATTATTATTATTATTATTATTATTATTATTATTATTATTATTATTATTATTATTATTATTATTATTATTACTCTGTTATTATTAATAATAATAATGTTATTATTATCATAATTATTATTATTAGGCCCTACTGTATTATTCGTCATGAAGATTATGCAGACGACTCCGACCTTGACAATAGCACTTCTGAGAATCGAGTTACATTAGATGATGGATTTATGCATTGGAGGTAAGACTGATTTCGAGTTTTTATTAAAATACAGTACCACACGCTTTAATTACAGTACTGTAATGAAATGAAATGGCGTATGGCTTTTAGTGCCGGGAGTGTCCGAGGACAAGTACTGTAATAAAATTACTGTATACAGTATTCAGTTCAGTAGTAACAGAAACATGTTTCATTACTTCAGATTGCTTTGCGCTTTGCTGAACAAAGCAATGAACATACACCAGCTGAGGTATTGTTGATTAAACGGTGGTGCGACATAGCTGCACGACAGCGCTGCACCAAGAAAATTCAGAAGAAAATCACTGATTTTGTACAATGAGTGACATTATGTAAACATATTAATGTTAATATACAGTATGCACCTTTGTTTAACAGAGTTTTTACATTTTTATTTCGACATTTAACTTCCGAAAATACAGTATTTACCATGCGTTATCCGAGAAAATGCGTCAACCGAAGTGGCTCCGCCCCTTTTATTTCGGATAAACGGAGTTCTACTGTACTTAAGCTTTCATAGGCCTGCACCTCAGGAATACTTCACTTCCTATCAGAACAGGTTTTCTCACTGCAACTAGCAAAATCAACCTTGGGGATCATTCTTACATTACTCCAGACATCCAAAAGTTAGATATAACAAGCTTTACCATAGCTAGGCTCCTAATGGATGAAAATTAGCCTTTACAAAAAATAACTTACAAACTGGTTGGAACACGTAACTAGTCAGCACTGTATTTGACATGGAAGGTTCACGAAAACATCCGAGTCCAATTCAATTACTGTACATGGCGGAAAATGAAATCCCGTCACAAAGAAGGAGTCATGCTAGATAAACGAAATTCGGGAGGCGTGTTTGCACATCTGAAAGATGCCTATTCAAATATGCGCTAGACTAAAAGAGTGGTGTTAGTAGCGCCACTATGACCTTGCAAAGCAAGTTTGCTTTAAATACGTACTTCGTGAGCGTTAGTCATCGTCCGGTTGACGTTGTAAGGTAAATATGAGTCAAACATGCCTTTACGGAAACGAAGAAGGCAGTATTAGCGGTTGCCGGACAATTGTGGTCACGGACATTTGCGATAACTGAGATAAACTTGTGCCCACTCACAGAAATTCCCCAGTTGTCACAGAACATTTGCGGTCACTGCAGCAGGGGGTGGGCCTCATTAGCTTATTCTCGCAGTATCCCCGCTAACCTGCCTGAGCAGCTGCTTCCTCCTTGCAGATCAACATTTTTCTCTCGCGGGCATTATTTATAGATTGATAACTTCAGCCACAAACACTATTTTATACCGAAATTTCCTGGTGTGAGTACTGTATTTACTATTGTGTGCTGTAATGGAGTTCACAGTTACTAATCAGGGAAATCGTTGTGCACTTTACAAAGGTTATATTTACAGAAAGTATAGGGAGAGTCAACCTGGAATCGTCACTTGGGTGTGTATGAAGGAGAACAAGATTAAAGGACGGCTGAGGACAAGAGGCGAAGAAATAATTCATACAGTCGTTCATCAATGTGGACCACCTGAAGGAGCGGCCTTCACAGTGAAATCTCAGGTTCAAGAGGCAAGGAAGAGAGCAAGAGAAGAAGCGACTCCACTATCACAGATTTACGTGCAGGAGTTGGGTGATCTGCATAACAGGGGTTAGGACTTTGTCACTGATATGTCAGCTCAAGAAACTTTAAAAAGAACAATGCGTCGACAAAGAAATCATGCACACGGACTACAAAACAAGTTCTCTTTATGAAGAGGTGTTAAGGATGAATATGGCAGCCCGTTTCTTTCAGCTGACGACGACATGGGAGAAAGAATTATATTTTTAGGGCCGAAAAAGGTAGAGAAAGTCTTAGGCATTGTGCGCAATTTTTATGGATGGCACGTTCAGGAGTTGCAGCAAACAGTTTGCCCAGATATACACCATTCACGCAGACCATGGAGGCCGGATTGATGAAAGCAACGTTCATCCAGTCGTCTTTGCGTTCCTGCCTAACAAAAAGAAAGAAACATATCCGTTTCTTTCACCTTATCTTGGAAGCGGTTCCCCTATGGAATCCTAAGAAAATCACTGTTGACTTCGAAGCAGCTACAATATCAGCCCTACGAAAAAATATTTCCGTCAGCAGAGTTAAGTGGCTGTTTTTTAATTTTTTTTTTTTTTTCACATGAAGCAATGTCTGTGGAGGAAAGTGCAGGAACTTGGCCTGACGAGTGACTACAAGGAGAACGAATGTGCGCTGCTCTGGCATTTTGAAGCCAGATGACGTCAGTGAGAGATGGCTGGTGATACATTCTCAGGCTCCTTCTACAGAAAAACTTACTGGCGTCTTCGACTATTTTGTTGACGTATGACTTGAAAACAGCGAGATACCAATTACTACGTGGAGCTGTTACAAAAAGCGACATCGAACAACAAATGCTGTAGAGGGATGGCATCACAAGATCGACTCTTTAGTTGGAAATCCACATCCTCGATTCGACGATTTGGTGGTTTGTTTAAAGAAGAAAGCAGAAGCGACGAACTGCATGTACCTGAAACTGGAGCTCAGTCTTGAAGGTAAGAGGAGGAAGACGAAATATGTGAAGAAAGATGACAGGATTGAAAGAAACATCAGGCCCTGCTTAAAGACAATTTCTTACATAGAAACACTATCGTAATCTTCTAGCTGCTTCAGGTATTCCTAATGTAAATAGATATGCACAAAGGAACAAAATTATAACGACGCTTACCTAAAGCCGACAAAAATAATTGACGAAACTTAGTTACAGCTGATTTTAAACACGCCAAAATTATTTTAATACAATCACTATGCCAGTCCAAAGCCTGGATAAAGTGTGATGGGAATCAGCATTTTAAACCATATAATTTACTGTCGACCAAATTATTGTATGTACTCGAGTTTGGAGGTTGTGACCCCATGTGGGTGGGGGGCGCAGACGAAGAATACATCGACGGTATCCCTGCCTGTCGTAAGAGGCGATTAAATGGGGCCCCGTGGGTTCACAACTTGGGAGCGTGGGTTGGCAGGATCGAACCTGCCAATTTGGGGCCAGAAGGCCAGCGCCTCAACCGTGTGAGCCACTGAGTCCGGCATGTCTAATTCTTTCCCATCCCATTTTCTCCGACAAATAGTTAGCGTGAAGTAATAAATTAATTGATTAACGATGGACTGACTTTTGTTTTTCTAAAATTGAAGGACTGGTGCGGAATAAAACAGTGTCGTTTACCTTGGCCTACCTTTAATTATTCCACGATAAATAAATAGGAAACTTATTTTTTGAATTAGCCTCCGATGTTTGTATATAAAAATTCACTTCGTGGTGTATTAGAGTTTAAATATCAAATATACGAGCTTGTATATCTGCGTGACTGTTTATATCGTGGTAGCCACGGGACCTTTTCGTGATGGTGGTGATTACTGTTTTTGTGAGGAAGTAGAGCGGTGCCACCATCCTCTCTTAAAACTAACCAGAAAAAAGTCTAATAGGTCCGACTCTCTTTTAGGGAAAAAGAAGGGAAAGGCCACGAAGGATGTGAAAATGTAAGACTGCCTGGGCTTGGCAAACATCGTACCATGGGGGTCGGAAGAGAACAAGAGTTGAGCAAGACAGGCCTGATAGGAATTGTATGTTACCAAAATCATGACATGACTTGATCTTCTCCTTCAGACACACCCAGGTGACGATTTCATGTTGACTTTCGCTATACTTTCTGTACATATAACCATTTGACTTATTAATACCTGTCAAATCCATTACAGCACACAACAGTAAATACTTACACAAGGAAGTTTCGATATAGAATTGTGTTTGTGTCTGAAGGTATCAGTCTCTAAATAATGCCCGGGAGAGAAAAATGTTGATCTGCAAGGAGCGAGCAGGAGCTCAGGTAGCGGGGATAACCGAAGATTAAACTAATGAGGCCCACCCTCTGTTGTAGTGACCGCAAATGTCCTGTGACAACTGGGGAGTTTCTGCGAGTGGGCACAAGTTTATCTCAGTGACCGCAAATGTCCGTGATTTTGTGATGACCGCAAATGTCCGGACACCGTGTCAGAAGCTTACTGAGGGTGAACGAGACCGTTTAATCGGACTACAGGACTGTGGATGTTCTTTCCGCGATATTGCAGGAAGACTTGGCAGGGATGTATCCAGAGTGGATAGATATTGACAACAATGATCACGGGAAGGCACTGTCCAAAAAGACGGGGTTCCGGCCGCATGGAGCCACTACCGTATTCGCCGCATGGCTGTGGTAGATCGTACTGCATCTGCAGCAGCCATTAGAGTGACACAGCGAACTGTAACAAATCAAATTACTTGACGGACAGCTCCTAGCCAGACGTCCGGTAGCGTTCATTGTACTAACTCCGAATCACTGTCACCTACCATTTCAGCTCATTGGAGGGTGGAGTGGAGATGTTCTGTGTTTTCAGACGAGAGCCGTTTGTATCTTAGTAGGTTGGTAAGGAGGAGGCCAGGTGAGCGCTTGGAACAAGGCTGTCTGCGGCGTGCACACACACTGGACCTCTGCCAGGAATTATGGTCAGGAAAGAGATTTCCTTTGACAGCAGGAGCACGCACGTCGTTATCCTAAGAATCTTAATAGCGGATTTGTACTTCGGACTGGTGACTGAACCGGTTGTGCTGCCATTCATTCGCAGTATTCAAGGTGGTATTTCTCAACAGGATAATGCTCGTCCTCACACCATTGCTGTCACCCAGTGTGCTCTACAAAGTGTCGACCAGTTGCCTCGACCTGCAAAATCACCAGAACTTTCATCCATGGAGCACATGTGACAACAAATCGAGCGTCATCCAATACCAGCGTTAATCGTTGCTGATTAGACTGACCAAGTGCAATAGGCGTGGAACTCCATCCCACAAAATGACGTACGGCACCAGCATGTCACATGTCTTCTAGCACATACTTGAACCTGCAACCTGGAAACTTTAATCAAATGAATGGATCACCTAGATAATTGCTTAGCCTAAATTTCATTCCTCAAAAGTAATGTCTTCTTGGTGTTGGGGTTTTATTTTCTGCCAGTGTATTTGAGCTCCTTCAAAATCATTCTGTCTCACAGGACATGTATAATAACTGTCTCCCATCTAGTTATTACTGGTTACATTTTACGCCTACAAAGTTTAAGTCATGTCCACAGTCATTCAATTATGTTAGCTGAATTAAATAAACATTACTGACACTATGCGACATTATGTAATTATCAACCCACACCTGACTATTTACTTAATAACAGTACTAAAGAAAATTATGTGTGGCTTGAAAATATATCCACGATTGGCATGATATTAATAGCTACTCATCACAAGTAAAATATGTAGAATAATATTAATAGCTACTCATCACAAGTAAAATATGTAGAATAATATATATTTTGAGATATCTTGTTGCAGCCTTTCCGACGGAGGTTACATTTGGTTAGTCAACTGACCATCTCAGTAAATACCATTACTGCTGATTCTTCCACTCTTCACAGTGGAGTACAGAAATTGGAATACTTGCGGAATAAAATTTTATACTGATTGACTGATCGATCTTGTAATAATACTTAGAATGGCTCAGCAATGTTGATACTGCTACACGCCTGAAGGCAACGGGAAACTACAGCCGTAACTAAATCCCGAGGACGTGCAGCTCTTTCTATATGAATGATGGCGTCCTCCCGGGTAGAATATTCCGGAGATAAAATAGTAACCATTCGGATCCCCCAGTGGTGACTACACGAGAGGGGGCAATCATCAGGAAGATAGATACCGGTACTGACATTCTGCGACTCGGAGCGTAGAACGTTAGAAGTTTGAGTCGTTGTGGTAGGTTAGAGAATATGAAAAGGGAAATAGGTAGACTAACTAAAGTCAGATGTAGTTGGTATAAGTGAAATACTTTGGCAGGAAGAGCAGGATTTTTGGTCAGGCGACTACAGAGTTATCAACATAAAAACAAACAGGGGAAATGGAGGAGTTGGTTTAATAATGAGTAAGAAAACAGGGCAAGCCCAGGTTAAAAATATTCACTTACGAGTAAGAAGAGAAAAAGAAGAAATTTCGTCTGGATATTTCAAGCCGAGTGCAGCCCTTGTAAGACAGACCCTCCGATGAGGGTGGGCGGCATTTGCCATGTGTAGGTAACTGCGTGCTAATGTGGTGGAGGATAGTGTTTTGTATGGTGTGTGAGTTGCAGGGATGTTGGGGACAACACAAACCCCCAGCCCCCGGGCCTCTGGAATTAACCTATGTAGGTTAAAATCCCCGGCCGGGAATCGAACCTGGGACCCTCTGAACCGAAGAGCAGTACGCTGACCATTCAGCCAATGAGTCGGACTCACTTACGATTAATAAGTAATGTAATACAAAAAATAGAAAATACTACGAGTAGTTGTATGAATATTAAGAGCTCAGCTGTAAAAACCAATTCTAGGGAAAGAAGAAAAGGCAGAAAGATTGCAGGAACATATCCAACAGTTGTATCAAGGTAAAGAAGTAGATGATATGGTTCTGGAACAAGAAGAGGCTGTTGATGCTGATGAAATGGCAGACCCATTTTGAGGTCAGAATTCGACAGAGTTTTGAGAGACCTAACAAGGAATAAGGCACCTGGAATTGATGACATACTTTCAGAATTACTGATTGCATTAGGGGTAGCCAGCATGGCGAGGTTATTCCATTTAGCGTGTAAGATGTATGATTCTGGAGACGTGGCATTCAATTTTAGGCAGAATGTAATGTAATGTGCTGGCAAGTGTGAAAACTACCACACCATTAGTTTAGTATCTCACGCGTGCAAAATATTAACACGTATTATTTGGAGAGCCTGCCCCGTGGTGTAGGGGTAGCGTGCCTGCCTCTTACCCTGAAGCCCCGGGTTCGATTCCCGGCCAGATCAGGGATTTTTACCTGGACCTGAGGGCTGGTTCGTGATTAGAATTGAGGCGTTATCTGACGGTGAGATAGTGACCTCGGTCTCGAAAGCCAAGCATAACGGCCGAGAGGATTCGTCGTGCTGACCACACGACACCTCGCAATCTGCAGGCCTCCGGTCTGAGCAGCGGTCGCTTGGTAGACCAAGGCCCTTCAAGTGCTGTAGTGCCATGGGGTTCTGGGGGCGGATTATTTGTAGAAGAATTGAAAGACAAGTTGAAACTGAGATGGGAGAAGATCAATTATTGATCTATTATCCTACAACACCAGGAATGCCATGCTTATCAAAATTATGTTTGCTCGATTTTACACATAAACCTAAAGTTAAACGCGAATATCTCGAAACCAACTTTTGGCGCTTGGTCTCTTGATGCATAACGGCATCCAGTTTGGCTTCAGAAGAAATGTAGGAACACGTGAAGCAATCCTGACTTTACGACTGATCTTAGAGGACCGAATTAAGAAGGACAAGCCCCCGTATATGGCTTTCGTAGATCCAGAAAACTCGTGCTATTTGACATTGTAAAGGTGATCGGGATCAGATTTGGAGAAAGAAGAATTATCTATAATCTGTACAAAAATCAGTCTGCAGTAATAAGAATCGAGGTCTTTGAAAAAGGAGCAGCAATCCATAAAGGATTCATATAGAATAGGCTGTAAAGGAAGTCAAAGAGGAATTTCGAAAAGAAATCGCAATCCAAGGAGAGATCAGAACCCTCAGATTTGCCGATAACATAGTTATCTGAGTCTACAGAAGACCTGGAGAAATTGCTAAACGGTATGGACAGAGTCTTGGGGGAGGAGTACAGGATGAAAATAAATTAAGTCCAAAACAAAAGTAATGGAGTGCAGTCGAGTGAATTCAGGCGACGCAGGAAATATTAAATTAGTAAATGAAGTTTTAAAGGAAGTACATGCATATTGTTACTTCGGTAGTAAAATAACTAACGATGGCAGAAGTAAGGAGGACATAAAATGCAGACTAGCACAGTCAAGGAAGGTCTTTCTTAAGAAAACAAAATTTGCTCATTTCGAACATTGATATTACTGTATGAATTGAAAGGAAATTTTAAATACTTTCGTCTGGAGCGTGGCACTGCATGGAAGTGAAACATGGACGATAACTAGCTCGGAAAGAAAGACGAGATTTTGAACATTTTGTTTTACAGAAGAATGCTGAATCTGAGATTGGATTTGATCAGATGACGGGTTTTGGGGAAACAATGTCTTAAATTTGACTCATGGTTGAAACACGCTTAAAAACGCGCACTTTTTGCTTTCCAAAAAACCAAACCCAAACCCCACGGTACTTAACTCCCTTGAAAGGGCCTTGGCCTGCCCATCAACCGCTGCTCAGCCTGAAGGCCTGCAGATTACGAGGGGTTGTCTGGTCAGCCCGACGCATCCTCTCGGCCGTTACTCTGGGCATTCGAGGCCAGGGCCGCCATCTCAAAGTCAGATAGCTCCTCAATTCTAATCACGTAGGCTGAGTTGACCTCGAACCAGCCCTCAGGTCGAGAGAAAAATCCCTGACCTGGACGGGAATCGAACCCAGGCCCTCCGGGCGAGAGGCAGTCACGTTACCCCTACACTTGCGAAAAAAATATAAAAATATAAATTAAACATTTGAAACCTATACGTCCTAACGTGAAATGAAACGAGGGAAACGATGGTGATATTGCATTTTCCGTAGGCCTACTGGTTATTTCATAAACAACCTCCAAACTCGAGTGCACATCATATGTTGGTCGACAGTAGCCGTGTCGGAATTCGATCCTGCAATTTTCACTGTCTGGTGGTGGTGGTGGTGGTGGTGGTGGTGCTTGTTGCTTTAAGGGTAAATATAACTAGGTAACTATCCTCAACCTGTTTAATAAGCTGTGCCTTTTAGTGCGATTGTGTTATATTTTGATTGTAGGATTGGGAACGATAAAAGAGGGACTAGCACAGCGTTTTTCTTCGAAATTCAATTAGGAATAAATAATAATGATAACGTTATGGAATTTACGTCCCAGTGTAAGAGAAGGCCTAATGACCTTAACTGCGCCAGTATTTATCTATTTTCGGAAACGTCTGAATGAGAAAAATCTCCTCGTTATAGTTCCCGGAATAACAGACACTAGAAACGTATTCCTTCAGTTATGTACAGTCGTCCCAAACAAGAATGAGTGTATGGTATTTGTTAGAGCAGAGGTGGGATTTAAGGGAGCGGCAGGGCCTCAAGGCTGAACAAGGTAATCACGAGAAAATAAAAGTCTTCAAATATTAAACTGTATTTATCAACATTCAATCTTCATTTATTTTTAATTAACAACATTTATAACAGTTAATTAAATATTCGTGCAGGATAACAAATAAGTAAACTGAGCTCAAGGAAAAAGGTAACGATAAAACTATTGAAAAGTTTGCGGATAAACTCTCTCGTTATTTGGTAAAGCTAAAGTTCACGGAGCAATGAGAGATAGGGTAAGCAGAGTGCGAGCACACAGTATGGGCTTCCAAGCCGCGTTTTACATAGGCATATTGAACCATACAGTTCATGGACCAATAGTACGGATTTTAGTATTAGATATTGGGATTACCTGAGACCACCAAGGAAGTCATTGTCGTATAGTTTATTTTATAAAAGATTCCAGAAGAAGCGTTCTCGTGGGAAGAGAGCTAGAGCATCATTATGAAAAATTCCAGAGGCTCATTAAAGGGATTTATGGCCCAAGCGAAGCCTCTTAATGGAGATCGGGGACGCTCCCCGGATCGCGGCAAACAAACCTTTGGAGGGAAGAAGGAATTAATTTAATATCTCTGGTTACGAAAAAGATGCGTTGGATCTGATACAAGAATTGCAACCTGCTTAATTTATGCCAAATTTTGATATGCAACATGGCTGTAATCATAAATGCATTCGTTAAGTAGGGTACTTGACGGGCTTTGTGCGGGAGAACTTCGAGTCGCGGGCGCGCGTATCCTACACGCGATCAAGCGGCGTGGTTACGCTAACCTGATTATAAATGCAGGTCCGCCTGGCACGTCAGGCTCATTCTCTGACCGTAAGGCTGCTTGAACGAAGTCGTCACGCTGCGAGTCGGCACCGAGAACAACGTCTTATCTTCGAGCTGCACATACAACTAGCACTACTGAATCTGGAAGAAATTACCCCTGCATCAAGCCAGTACGAGCTTCTACATAATCATTGCGAGGAAGCCACAACGGGAGCTGAAGCCGGCACGACATCGGGAATCGATCCAGGAACGTTGGGCGCACCTGATCAGCGCGACGTCGAAGGGGACATCTTCTAACCATCTAAGGAGCTGCACGAAGGATTCACGTCAGATAGAGTGTCTCCAGTCGTCCGCCTGTATCTGCTGCAAGCGTCGCAGTTTATCATGATGTGGTAAATTCAGTGGTCCACAGGAAGGGCCGCTCCGTCATGTCATCAATCATATAAGGTCAGAGCTTTCCAATTCTGTTTCAAGCATGTCATTTAAATTTAGATAGGAACAGGGGGGCCGTGAGCCAACAGGTTAGTTTATGGTAGGAAAATTCTTGGTAATATATAGCTATGCCTCAAGCTCGAACCCAGTACATTAGTGTAGCTAGTAGGTTGTATATTCCTTGTTGGTGTGATTATATTTCATTTCGATAATATTATCTTAGTGTACGTGTAATCTTCATGGGTCCGGTAGAACTCCCTTGGTCATGTTAGGTAAGTCTGACAGACAGGCACTGTTTATAGTGTAGCGTTTAGGCATATGTCTCTGCAGACGTAGGTTGTGTATTTGAGATCAGGATTTACCCCGTAACTCACCTAGCTTATCCGACAGGGTGGGCGTGTCCGTATGTTTGAGAGATTTGGGCATTATGCATGTAGCTGACTGTATGAATTGATATGGGAGAGCCCCAGCACAGATTAAGAGTGTATTAGATGCATATGAGAGGCCTTATTATAGCTATGTGATGATAGCACACTGGATTGTGCATTTGTATTATTAAGGATGAGCCCATTGGAGGCGGAAATGAGATTTGTTGTATTGCTTGTGGCATTGAGATGAGGGCGTGTAGCCCATGTGTATTTAAGAGAGCGCTTTAGCAGCCAGATTATGTGAGATACTTTGAGTAGCGAAGTTTCCTTGCATTCAGCCTACAAGTCAGTCAGCTGAGCTCATTAATTGTGTGGGCAGCCGCCTGTCTAGTGAACCGCTGGTGAGGGTTGTTGTGTCTAACGTCACAGTCTTGAAACTCAGTTATATTGCTGTCTGCAGCTTGTCGAGTGTGTAGAGGGGAAGGACGACCTTGATGTTTTGACGCAGGGAGAGATTTTAGTTCTGTTTGTTCTGCTTTACATTAACGCTTTGCCCGTTTTATGTTTACCCTTGGACAAGGTAGTTGTGTTCCTTGTAAATTGTCTGTTTGGCATATGATTATTTAACGCCCTGTTCTTCATTGGACCAGGGATCGATACCGGGTCAGGGCACTGTACATTATGTGTTTATATTTGTTTTGCACCGGGGTTCGATGTTCCCAGGCATAGTAAATTTTTATTATGAGGAGATTACTGTTAGATGTGTATTTCAGCAGATATCCATTTTCTCTTTATTTTATTACTTACACCATTGTCCCATGCTTGTTACAGCATAGCTGTTTCGTGAAGGCAGTGAACTGGTAATCATCGGCTCAACATTATCTTTACCCCAGTCACATTTGAAAGCTCTGATATTTGTATAGTATTTTTTATGTAATAAATCCCTGATTGTAAACTTTGAATGCAGCGATGTTTTCTGTTAGATATTTTTTGGTAGGTTTTTCTCTCACCCTGTATTATTTCGTATCCACCTAAGTTATCTTATTTAGCCCTCATTTCTACCCCGACACCCTGATTCATGTTCTACTGAGCTGCAGATGGTGGATACGCCCCGCAAGGTAAGACATGTGCCGTACATACATCTTTTCTTGGGTGTATTGGTCACTATAATGTTCTTGGTTCGAATTCGGCATTTGCCTGACGGGAATCAAAAGCATTATAGGGCACAATATATCACATTCTGGTAAGCTTACGTACCGCAAAGGAAGTTCGAGTACTCAGAATTCAGTCACTCCAAACAGTGAACAACGAAACAGTTCCAGAGACTAAATCCTAATCGGGATACCCTCCCTAGAATACAAGAGCTGATCTCAAATTACATTACTGGCCAAAGGGAGCATTAACACCAAACAAGAAGAAAGAATAGATTTTAGAATAGGCCAAAATTCATGATCACATGCGATACCCCAAGAATGACGTAAGGAAAAACCTAATGGGGCACGAGTGCCCAATCTAATCAGGGGATGAGCCCTAACTAAGCAGCGATTAGGAGAATAACAACTAGAATCCTAAAGAGATTACCATTGAGTAACAAGACTGCCTTTTTATAGTCAGCTTGCTGGCTGTTCACTGTACACAGTTAGTGTCATCTTAACAGTCCGGAAAAAGGATGTACCAACCCCGGAAGTGAAATTTATCATTGCTACATAAGTGTTCAGAGGGTAGCACTAGATGGGGTGAAGAAACTGTATGAGAAGGGTAGACTAACTGCACAGAAAGCCGTATTTTTATGTAACAATAACCATAGATATAAGTTCTTCGCAGGTTCAATTTTCTCAGATACAATTGAAACTATAGATATAATGTTCGTTGTAGGTATCCACAGGCTTTTTGTCCACGCGGGAGGTGAATTATATAATAATAATTAAAGTTCAGTCAGATAAAATGTTACACGTGAGGAACATGCAATACCATGCCCCCATCCTTCTCTTGATCAATTACATATATGTATATCTCAAATAGAAATCCTGGATGTTCTACCTTAACAGTTTATATCACTCCAATATTACAAGTTTAAAAACCTATAAAAGTATATCCCTGAAAGACGAGAGGAGGTGCGTCGATCGTAGGAGCCTTTACATGTTGAAGTTTGCTCTTACCTCAGCATAAGCCAGCTATATCACGTATATGGCTGAAGCAGAGAGAAAACCTTCGCGTGGACTTTCAGTATTATTCCAAGTACTACGTGAGCTCAGTGCATTAGGGATTGTTGAGCTTATAACTTATCCTTGTACAAGAGATCGCGAATATCATCTTAGAAGTATTAGATTTTATTGCAGAATTGAAAAAAGATATTGGTCCACCTCTTATTCATCTTGAATCATTGTGCGTTACACGTTACGTTTCTCCCTTCCACATACTTTCTGTTTTCTTTCCTTACTTTCAGTTTAACTCCCACCAACACATACAGGTTTTCGTCGTCGCTATGACAGAAAAGGGATAGAACTGGGAAGATCGCGGCTATGGCCTCAGCTATAGTACATTCCCCAGCATTTTCCTTGAGTGTAAAAATAGAGCAGCCGACGGCGTGGGTTGAACTATCACCTCCCGAATGCAAATGACAACCACACGATTTGTAGTATGTAACCAATTCGCTTTGTAGATTATTGGTATGTTTACAGTATATAGGTCGGACGAAACGAAGCTGTGTGTCTGTAACAGGTTCCCATTAACTCAGTAATAGGTCAAGACACCGTGAACCTTTATATAGACGGATTAGAAGACCGAGAGAGTTTGGAAATATAAAACCTAATGAGATCGTCACGGACGACAAGGCCTGTTGTAAAATTTGTTGTCTTCAAAAATTTACGGTATTCGGCCGGGAACTAGACGGTGTCATACGCCCAGACACTAGCACGTTATCCATGATACGATCGGCGTCGACGTAATAATAATAATACGAAGAGTAAGAAAATATATAGCCGCCTAAGATTTAGCAGTGTGTGACTTGACGAACACAAGATATTAACACTACGTATAGTAAGTACAAAACTAAGATGTCGAATAAGAAGAAGAACTCTTCACCTATTATCGATCTTGACACATGCCCTAAAATGAGGGTGCTATTTGCTTTAAAATCATCTTCAGAGCTGGTGACAGTGCGTTTCAAACTCTTCACATTCCGAATGCACGCGTATAGCTAAACGACCCGTACCGCGTAAGCATCTCGCTTGGTAAACTAGATACTCGGATCATTTAATAAATATTATTGTTTTTAGAGTTTTTTCAACAGTCGCGTGTAGTTGGTGTGCGACAGTGCTCTTTGACAACCTCTACTTTTTTTATAGGTATTAAGTCTATTTTAGTGTGAATATCTGTAACTCTTTGGGACTTGGTTTCTAATGCATAAGTCATAGTTGTTGTTGGTACGATGTAAAGATTTGGGACACCTTTGATCGTAAGCTTTAACCCCCCCCCCCCAAACCCCATGGCACTACAGCCCTTGAAGGGCCTTGGCCTACCAAGCGACCGCTGCTCAGCCCGATGGCATGCAGATTACGAAGTGTCGTGTCGTCAGCACGACGAATCCGTCAGATAGCTCCTCAATTCTAATCACGTAGGCTGAGTGGACCTAGAACCAGCCCTCAGGTCCAGGTAAAAATCCTTGACCTGGCCGGAAATCGAACCCGGGGCCTCCGGGTAAGAGGCAGGCACGCTACCCCCACACCACGGGGCCGGCACATCGTAATGAAAATGACATTTAAAACCGGAAAAGTAGTTAGTAGGACGTAAAACTAGAGACGCAGAGGTGCCAGCATCGAGTTCTTTTACGTGTCGGTAAATGCACAAGGCTGACGTATTTGAGGATTTTTAAATATCACGGGATAGAGTAAGGATCGAAGCTGCCAATTTGGACTCAGAAAACCAGCGTTCTAACAGTTTGAACCACTCAGCCCTGTGTCAGTCCTATCTTGAATCGGACTTTAACTTTTTTTTAGAATTTGTTTTACGTCGCACCGACACAGATCGCGTTGGGATAGGAAAGGCCTTGGAGTGGGAAGGAAGCAGCCGTGGCCTTAATTTAGGTACAGCTCCAGCATTTTCCTGGTGTTAAAAGGGAAAGCCATCTTCAGCGCTCCTGACAGTGGGATTCGAACCCACTATCTCCCGGATGCAAGCTCACAGCTGCGCGTCCCTAACCGGACGGCAAACGCGCCCGGTGTGAACATTAACCATTCCGTGAGTGAGTGAGTGAGTGAGTGAGTCAGTGAGTGAGTGAGTGAGTGAGTGAGTGAACCAGGACATAAAATACAATATTCGGGTATTATTCTGGAGTTAGTGTAAAATAACTAGAGAAACAACATCCTCAGAGTGGCCGCTCTGTCAGTGATCGAACTGTTGACCCACTGTTGGTGACAAATCTGATGTGATGTGCCTGCTATTTGGCAGCGTGCGATTTTAAGAACAATTAAGATATTGAGACTATAGTAAATATTGAGCTAAGATGTCGAGAGATGTTCTAAAACTCATGAATATTAACTTCCTTAGGAATGTTAACAGCCTTGCAGCGAGGATATTGCTGCCACTCGGCCTCTGTGTGAGCCCTTACCTCTTCTCTAAATGGCTCACTGAAGTGGCTCATGTCACGTTTCTATCGAGAGCAGCTGTTGCTCTGTTTCACGACTAACAGATATTGTCTCGTTGAGAGAATAAATTTGTAGTTTTAACTGCAATGTGCACAGATTTATTCAAGAAGGGATGGTCTCTGAGGAACGGTCGGCAATCGATAACTTGAATGGGCGGATTTTATCACTTAGCTAAGTGACTCGTACTGTGCCATTTGGTCTAATACAGGAGTAACATCTCCAGATCGGCTCTTCCAAACTGTGCACCATTACAGAAACTGCTTATACTTCGTGATAAGTAAACAGCTAGAAACCGAAGACGTAGCTACCACTCAAGAAAAATATACATTTTCTCTAGCACATCCGTTGACCGTCGCACTGTACAACCTGGATATTATTATTATTATTATTATTATTATTATTATTATTATTATTATTATTATTATTATTATTATTATTATTATTATTTGCCTTTAATCTTAGTGGCGAAGTTAGGACTCATGGTCCCCTTTCAAACTTAACCACACTTCTTTAACCTGAGAAAAATATTCATAATCTTATCTTACAAACTAGAAGTAGTCCGCCTCTGTGGTGTAGTGGTTAGCGTGATTAGCTGCTACCCCCGGACGCCCGGGTTCAATTCCCGGCTCTGCCACGAAATTTGAAAAGTGGTACGAGGGCTGGAACGGGGTCCACTCAGCCTCGGGAGGTCAACTGAGCAGAGGTGGGTTCGATTTCCACCTCAGCGATCCTGGAAGTGTTTTTACGTGGTTTCCCACTTCTCCTCCGGGCAAATGCCGGGATGGTACCTAACTTAAGGCCACGGCCGCTTCCTTCCCTCTTCCTTGTATATCCCTTCCAATCTTCCTATCCCCTCCACAAGGCCCCTGTTCAGCATAGCAGGTGAGGCCGCCTGGGCGAGGTACTGGCCAACCTCCACACTTGTATCCTCCGAACCAGAGTCTGAAGCTCCAGGACAGTGCCCTTGAGGCGGTAGTGGTGGTATCCCTCGCTGTGTCCGAGGGAAAAGCCGACCCTAGAGGGTAAACAGATAAATAAGAAGACAAACTAGAAGTAACATGACACAAAATAACATAAGCACAGTAAACGTACTTTCACACACACATATACACTGCAGACGATTTATTCAACCTGGCGACCTACATCGAGGAGATACTGACGCCAAGGAATTTAAGCTTTTTATGGCTCTAATGTTATCGGGGAGAGAGTTCCATATTCTAGCTGCTTTAGCAACAAAGGAACGGCTATATGCTGCTGACGTGCTGAGAGGGATAGCAAGTGTGCTGGCTGGATCAAGTATTAATAAATAAATTAATTAATTTGTTAGTTTGCATCAAGGAAGGCATAAGAAGCCATTTTACCGAGCTGAGTGGATCAGGCAGTAGAGCGCTGGCCTTCTAAGGGCCGTTATTATAATGAGGGTTTAAACTGAAGATTGAGTTAAACTGTAACTTGAGTTTAAACCAATGTTGAGTCTTGTAATGGCCGGCCAAAGTTAAACTGAGGTGAAGAAGGAAATATACGATCTTAGCAGCAGTGACTTGCGAGAAAAGACTACTGTCAATAATGTTTTGCAATGACTTGCAAGAAAAGATGACTATCGATAATGTTTTGTTAACTTCTTGTAGATAAAATGGCGGATAAAAGCAATAAAAGTTGTCCTAATTTTACTTGTAAGGAAATAGAATTGCTTATGTAATTAGTACAGAAATATTTATATAGTCCATGAAACAGTGGCCTTATGAATTCCTCCCATTTTAATAAACATACTACGGGAGGCATAAAACCGCAATGCTATTAGTAGCTGACTGAGGGGTTCTACAGGATGATTTTTGAAATAGAAGGAAGTTACTTCATTTTCTAAACTTAACACTTTTGATATTCAAACAGTTCAAAAAGTCATTTTAACATTCTTAACTTTTAGTTGCGTGTTTTATTCTAGCACCAATTTGCTGAAATAAGTTTATGACAGTCTGTTTTGTAAGCCTAAACCTATTTAAAAACTAGTTTTCATTCCATATATGAAAGTGACGTCCCCTTGCTCGGAAAACTCGTTGTGCCCGTGGTCGTTTAATAATTTGAACCACTTCTTCGTCATCGCTTAGTATTTCTTCAAACACCTCAAAAATATCTTCGAGACCCATTCGTTCTGCCATGCTGTAAGGTTATGTATTCGTAAACTTCAGTTTAAACGGTAGATGAGTGGCAGTAAAATTAATCTCTTGTTAAACTTAAGTTTTATAATACACGACTAACAGATAAACCGAAGTTTAAACTGAGCCAACAGTTTAATCCTCTATATAATACGCTAGTACAGGGGATATAGCCGTCGTCGTCTAATCCCAGCCAGGTACGTTGACCCTTACAGCTCACATGGAAGGGTGCAACCTATTTTTCAGAAGGAGCATCAACATGTAAGTACACTCACGTTCTTCTTCTTATTATTCTTACCTGTTATTTTCCTGTTGTCTGGGGACGAAAAAGCCTGTGGAGTAAGCCTAGCGTTACGGCGGGATGCCTGACGCCAAACATATGAGGTGGAATGTGTTCACTATTGCGTGTACGTGTGGTGGTTGGTAGTGTGGTGTGTTATACGTATGAAGATACGTATAAAAACAATCACAAACACTCAGACCCGAAGGCAGAGGAATTCACGGTACGAAGTCAAAATCCTCGGCCTGGGCGAGAATCAAACCCGGGACGCTCTGAACCGAAGGCCAATACCCTGACCACTCAGCCAAGGAACGGGATATTTCAGTATATCCACCGAAACCACAATAAGAAATGCAGTCGCATATGACTCATAAGTCATGGCAACTATTTCTTTTCTCACGACCAGGAGACAACACAGAAAATCTAAGATATGAATTTGGAAATATAGGGCATGTACTTATGCATAGTGCCTGAAGACAAATTCTGTCTTCAGGATATTCTCGTAGGAAAGTGACAGAACGTAGGCTATCGGTAAACATTGTTTTATTATGGTACTAGCTGATGTACCCGTGCTTCGCCACGGAATTCTACATTTTGTACAGAACTCTAGGTTACGTAGTAAACGCGTTGTGAGCAAGATTGTACGAAACTGCACACCTCTTAACGTTACCCTAGAAACGCGACGGGGAAGTCACCAAACATCTTTTCTCCTATGAAGACGGAGTTAGGGAATTTTCACTGTAATGCTAGACCCGCTTGCGTACCATCAGTCACAATCAGGTTGGGGAGCTTTCTTTATAATGGTAGACACTCACTCTCCACCTGCCTTTTTACATCAACAGGACTGTCTTAGTGGTTTTCTCAACTGAAATGAACATACATGACAATGACGTTAGTAGTAATGGCGCGATTATAAGCAATGCTTTCATATGAAATACTCGATCAAATAGAAAACCACACATTTCCTCACTTTTAACGAACAGGACTACACTGCCGATCTAATAGTTCAAAGTTCCAGAGCTGAAATGACCAAGCCGCAGACTGCCGTGAGCCGTGAACACTCTTCGTCGAATATTGGAGTGTCCCAGGGCAAAAACTATGCTCTTTTACTAATCTGTTTCCTAGGAGAACCCGATGAGTCGGAAAGTATCAATTCACTGCCCTGGCGGCGGAAAAATCTGACTTGGAGGCAAATTTTTCCTGCAAGCCAGAGGAGAAACCCCCACTTCGCTGCTAATTTGCAATAAAATTAATGTAGAATTTAATAAAAATGAAAAGTAATAAGCTTTTCTTAAGAAACGACTCTTTTCAGGGTTGAATTTTGAGTTATTTACTGAATTGTGTTGCTATAATTTGGAATAGCCCCAATTGTTATTCTAGACCAGACGATATTACGAATACTACTACTACTACTGTACTAAGTGAGCCTCTGCCTTAACTATGCCCACTGCTCATACAACACAGCGCGTCAGAGTAGGGAATGAATAGCTGGAATACTATGATGAACCAGTGTGTTACGTACAGCTGTATCAGAAAATGTATGAACCAGAGGATTGGCATGCTAAAGAAGAAAGTTTTCTAACTCCCCAGCTATTTCCTGCCAATATTCAGTCAAGCTGTTATACTCGGTACGCAGCAGTAATCCCATCTATCGCAGTTGAGAGGCAGCATAAGAGATAAAGAACATCACAACAAACAATGGTCAATGTAATGTTATTGTTAATCAATGTTATGCGCTTACGATATTGTAGGCCTTCACATTTTCTTCCGACTCTGAAATACCACTCTTATCATAGTCGGTACATTAAAACTGAAAAAAACCATAAATGACCGGAAATTGTATTCTCTATAACTTTTGTTATGTAGTACTTTTCGATAGGATCAATAACATAGGTATTTAAAAACTACATTTTAGGCACCTTCCCCTAAACTACAATTTCATCCAGGGTAAAAAAATTGGTTAGCTTAGACTGTAGTTTCTTATTCCCCGACTCCATATACCGATTTTCATTAAATTCTGTTAACCCATTTTCTCGTGACTTGGCGTTGATATGGAATTAGCACCAAATACAAATTCATGGATTTCTGTGTTATCATAACCGGTACGGTAAAAATTTATAAGACATACATGGTCGGAAATTTAATTCTATATAAATTTAGTTATGTAGTATTCATTGACACGACCACTAATAATATAAATATTTGAGAATAAAATTGTTAGGCCTACCACTAAACTACTATTTCTCTCAGCGTGAATAAAATGATTTATAGCCTAAATTTTAATGGCTCATTCTCCGACTTCACATACCAATTTTCAATGAGATAGGACCACTAATAGTGTAAATATTTAAGAATTAAGTTTTTTTTTTTTTTTTTTGCTATGGGCTTTACGTCGCACCGACACAGATAGGTCTTATGGCGACGATGGGATAGGAAAGGCCTAGGAGTTGGAAGGAAGCGGCCGTGGCCTTAATTAAGGTACAGCCCCAGCATTTGCCTGGTGTGAAAATGGGAAACCACGGAAAACCATTTTCAGGGCTGCCGATAGTGGGATTCGAACCTACTATCTCCCGGATGCAAGCTCACAGCCGCGCGCCTCTACGCGCACGGCCAACTCGCCCGGTGAATTAAGTTTTAGGCCTTCCCCTAAACTACTATTTCACTCAGCGTTAATAAAATTATTTATAGCCCATATTGTAGCAACTTTTTCTCCAACTTTGCATACCAATTTTTATTAAAATAGGGCTACTAATAACATAAATGTTTGAAAATTAAATTTTATGCCTTCCCCTAAACTACCATTTCAATCAGCGTGAATAAAATTATTTATGGCCTAGATTGTAGCGACTTATTCCCCGACTTTACATACCTATTTTCATTCTCTTCAGCCGTTTCCTAATGATGCGTGTACATACAGACAGACAGACAGAAATTACGGAAAAGTAAAAAGCGCATTTCCTTGTTACAATGGACATGACCGATACAGAAATACCATTCTTTTCAAATTCTGAGCAATGTACAGACAAAACTCTTATTTTATATATATATATATATATATATATATATATATATATATATATATAGATAGATAGATAGATAGATAGATAGATAGACAGCAAATACAGAAGACTACGTACAAAGGACAGGTCTCCACCTTCGAAATAATCACCCAAGGTCCATGGACACTGCACGTCTCCACCCCCCTTGCCGCCGTCCTATAGAGCATGGCATGCACACCTAACGCTTCCCGCAGCTCTGAATGGCATTGGCGTGCATTTCTGCCGCGGAGAACTGCTATTTTAATATGCGATCGTTGCTCCTGCTTGTTGACTTCCATTTTGTGACGCTCTCACTCACACACTGAACTTGGGGGGCCTGCTTAGACCCACACTGTTGTCTACATACACCATTTAGTGGCATCATACGCAAGTACATATCGTACGTTTCCAAATGCATATCTTAGATTTTCCGTGTTGTCTCCTGTTTGCGAGAAAAAAATAGTTGCCATGACTTATGACTCGACCTACGGATATTCGTGCACCGCTATATATATTTTCCAGAATTACAAGGACTAGCGATCAAACTTAAAATATTAGCATTTTTTGTGTAAAACTGTTACCGTTCATGTTTCTAGAACCAAACCAGTGAGCAGATGGTACAGATGAAAGTTAAGCTATATGCCTATGCTAAAATAATGCCATCGTCTGCTACGGAAATATGGTAAGCACAAGAGAGTGAGGCGTGACCGCGTTAGCACTCCACCGCGTGCTCAGTCTCGGACATAGTATATGGGAAATAATTCCATTGTGGAGATTTATCTCCCGTATGCAGTTATCAGACTGTGCCTCTTATAAGGGCTTCTGATAAGTTCCCCTGCATACACCCCAGCGTCAGTGGGTAGGGTCTGACACATCCCACTCTGATGAGTCTAGTGTCAGACCTAAGACGAAACGCTGGTTAATAGAGCAAACGCCTGAAAAGCCTTACATCTTATCTGTTTCCCACAGCTTGACCAGTTTACATTTTGTTCCGATCACCACTGGTTGCTTCTTGGGTCGCTAAAGAGGTCAGTTCAAGTCGGTGGCGACGTAACGCAATTTTTTTTTTTTTTTTTAAGTGTTATAATGTTCAAATCGATGGACGTCTGGTGAGGATATCAACGATGGAAGCAGATGGAAGACAGAAGTGAAAGGGACAGGGGATTTCGAGAAAAGGACGGGCGCTTTTTAATTTCGTACAATGCTATCAATAGAAACTCGCCATATGTTTTCGCGTCCAAATGTTAGCATCAAACTAGCTGCATTTGAGCGAGATCGGGCGTTAAAGACGCCATTTCGGGCATACCCCTAGCTACGGACCTGATTCCAATATTTGACTAGGGTGAAAATGAGGAAACCATGGAAATCGTTATCAGAACTTTCTACTATGGGGCTCGAATGCAAGTTTACAGCTAGACAATCCTTGCTAGGTACCGCTGCTAAGTTGAGTGGTGTATCCCATTTACGGTGAATTCAAGCGGGTGAATATCAAGGGTCAGGGAAGAGAAGAGAAGAATAGAACACGGGAACGGAGTGCTTATTTCTTAGTTCTTGAGTTGACATTTAGTATACGAAATTATGTAGAGGAGAGTCGTATAATATGGAATACCATTAACTTTTGACAGTATAACTTCTTACCGAAATCAGTTATGAAATATAAATAAATATGGTTTGAAAATTCAAATAATTAGCCAGGATTCTCTATATTTTTTAATTGTAAATTGTTAATGTCCTCACGTCAAAATTATTTCTTTCAAAAAGTTGCACTTGGTGGGTAATACGGAATAGTCGGCTAATATGGAATAGTAGGGTAAATAATATGTAAATTAAAATACAGCTTCAATAAATTCTTTCAGTTATATTTAAGGAACGTTCTTACGGGTGGACGTACAGAAATTTAAAAAAATCGAAAGAATAAAATTGGTAATTAACTTAAATGATAATCTGTATACACTAATTATTCAGAGTTTTCTTTTTACAGTCATTTGTTCATTCAGTGTCAAAAGTCACAGATGCAGAAACTGAGATCTATAGGTAGTTACATGTTATAATATACCAGGATTAATGCAATTAATTTTAATTAATTTTAAACGTCATTTTACTTTGAAACTAAAACAGTATTCCATATATCCCTACACACCATGTTTGAATTAAAGGATTCGTCATGCCATAAACTTTGCACAACAAGGAAGTTACACTGGTGTAGCAATATAAGCAACTCTTGTACAATATATAACATTGGATTTCCCAGGACTAAACTCAGTGTTGGTAATTAATACAAGCTTTAAAAGAATTATCTGCAAAAGCTTTTCAAATATGAAAAACAAATATTCTTGCTCCACGCACTAACCTCACTCACGAGCATGTCGAAACTGAATACAAAACATCATGAGAACATTTACCGTAATTCGACGAGTTTCCACCTGAGAGGAGTACGTTACAGGCAAGATATCGTGGTATTCCATATTGCCCGACTATTCCATATTACCCGATTCTCCTCTATATTTCGTGCATAACTTCAGTTCTGTCAATCTAAATATATAAATAGCAGAATAGCGTGAGAGTACTCCTTAATAACATAATAGTGTACCGGGCGAGTTGGCCGTGCGGTCAGGGGCACGCGGCTGTGAGCTGGCATCCGGGAGATAGTGGGTTCGAATCCCACTGTCGGCAGCCCTGAAGATGGTTTTCCGCGGTTTCCCATTTTCACACCAGGCAAATGCTGGGGCTGTACCTTAATTAAGGCCACGGCCGCTTCCTTCCAACTCATAGACCATTCCTATCCCATCGTCGCCGTAAGACCTATCTGTGTCGGTGCGACGTAAAGCAACTAGCAAAAAAAATCTAACTTCCCGATAGGAAAATCTCTTAAGACGGTTAGCATTCTGGACATTCCTTTGTTGTGAAGCACTCGATTCCATTCCATTCCAATATTCGTGTCATGGTTGAGAGGTGGTGCCACTCTTTTGAGGCACATACCAATGGGGATGAGACGCATGTATATTTTTATCAACACACCAGCACTCCTGCCAATCTAAAATTTCTGGCAGTACCGAGAATCGAACCCAGGCCCCCGAGGACAGCAGCTATTAGCCCTAACTGTTACTCAACGGAGATGGATTGTCCACACTTTCAACCAACATACTTCATCTCTGAAGAGCTCCTGAATTACTTACCAGTTTTCGACCAAGCTTAGAGATAATAATAATAATGGTTTTAAGTCCCACTAACTACTTTTACGACCGAGCTCGATAGCTGCAGTCGCTTAATTGCGGCCAGTATCCAGTATTCGGGAGATAGTAGGTTCGAACCCCACTATCGGCGGCCCTGAAAATGGTTTTCCGTGGTTTCCCATTTTCACACCAGGCAAATGCTGGGGCTGTACCTTAATTAAGGCCACGGCCGCTTCCTTCCCACTCCTAGCCATTCCCTGTCCCATCGTCGCCATAAGACCTATCTGTGTCGGTGCGACGTAAAGCAACTAGCAAAAAAAAAAAACTACTTTTACGATTTTCGGAGACGCCGAGGTTCTTGAATATAGTCCCGGAGGAGTTCTTTAACGTGTCTGTAAATCTACCAAGACGAGGCTGCCGAACACAGTATCAATGAAGAGCTTTTATGGGCACCCAACGTTCAGATATTATTGTATCACACTTTCAAGTTCTGAGGCACTTTTACGCAACCATAAACGTAATTAATCATCAAGGACACTCACAGGACAATAACAGGCCTTAGTCGATAAGAATTTTCCTCATTTACTGTGAATTCACAGATCACGTGAGTTTTGAATCAAGTTTATATGAGTCGCGATGCACTTTGTTCAACTCCAATACGCAGTTAATTACATTAAAAACTCGCAGGACAATAACAAGATTTATACAATTAACTTCCTGTCCGCCTCTGTGGTATAGTAGTTAGTGTGATTAGCTGCCAACCCGGAGGCCCGGGTTCATTTCCCGGATCTGCCACGAAATTTGAAAAGTGGTACGAGGGCTGGAACGGGGTCCACTCAGTCTCGGGAGGTCAACTGGGTAGAGGGGGTTCGATTCCCACCTGAGCCCTCCTCGAAGTGGTTTTCAGTGGTTTCCCACTTCTTCTCCAAGCAAATGCCGGGACGGTACCTAACTTAAAGGTCACAGCCGCTTCCTTCCTCTTCCCTGTTTATCCCTGCCAATCTTCCCATCTCCTTTCAAGCCCCACGTTTAGGATAGCAGGTGAGGCCGACTGGGTGAGGTATTGGTCCTTCTCCCAAGTTGTTTCCCCAGACCCAAAGTACCACGCTCAGGACTCTGCTCTTGAGGTAGCAGAGGTGGGGTCCCTCTCTGAGTCCGAGGGAAAAACCAACCCTGGACAGTAAGCGGATTAAGAAGATATTTTTTCTGCAAGCTGCTTTACGTCGCACCAACACAGATAGGCCTCATGGTGACGATGGGACAGGAATGGACTGGGAATAGGAAGTAAGCGGCCGTAGCCTTAATTAAGGTACAGCGCCAGCATTTGCCTGGTGTGAAAATGGGAAGAAACGGAAAACCATCTTCAGGGCTGCCGACAGTAGGGTCCGAACCCACCATCTCCCGAATACTGGACACTGGCCGCACTTAAGCGACTGCAGATATCGATCTGGGTAGGAGAAGAATATTCCTGGGATATAGTGAACTCGGGGTTATACCGCATTACACAATTTTCGTGTCATCTTAATGGCTATGTGTACTGTGTTTAAGGGACTACACGCTGGACCAGGACCTCATTAATTAAAATATAAATATATCACGGTAATTAGAGATAAAATTGACTCTGAGTGTGCTTTGAATGGGGGGGTGGGGTAAAAACAGGCTAGAATCGGCTGAAGCCGCATTATTAAGGTAACATTTGAAATTATGACGCATTCTGAGAATAATCATCAAAATAATATTTATACACTGGAAAATTGATTATATATGGTATATTTATTTAATACTTCAGAAGAATATTGCCGGCCCCATGGTGTAGGGGTAGCGTGCCTGCCTCTCCCTCGGAGGCCCCGGGTTCGATTCCCGGCCATGTCAGGGATTTTTCTCTCGACCTGAGGGCTGGTTCGAGGTCCACTCAGCCTACGTGATTAGAATTGAAGCGAGATGACGGCCCCGGTCTCGAAACCCCAGAATAACGGCCGAGAGGATGCGTCGTGCTGACCACACTACCCCTTGTAATCTGTAGGCCTTCGGGCTGAGCAGCGGTCGCTGGGCAGGCCATGGCTCTTTCAATGGCGTTAAGTGCCGTGCGGTTTCGGTTTTGGATTTGGTTAGAAGAATATTATAATGTATTTATTTCTTGAAAAATCAACTTAATTGTAATTGCAGTACTTCGGCAAAGTCCACAGCATGGTATGGCTTAATTACGCAGTAGTCCGTGAATTCATTGACTATATCACTGTACATAATACCACTTGAAAGTAGTAATACATTTTGTAGAAGTGTTTACGTTAAAGACTCCTGTCTTCCAAATAAAGTAAACAGAATAAGTACTGAAGTTTCTTGATACTACAACCAAAGGATCCACTGTACAATTAATAACCTTTAGTCTACCAAGAGAGCACAAATGTTTAGAGACGCAATAAGCGGATCCGTTATAATTCAGTTCCTGCAGATTCGGTCGCACTGTGGATTTAGACGAGGTTCCTCTATACTGTTACAAATAAAACACTGACTGTTTTAACCTATTTAACTAATTTAATCGAGGTTGATCCCATCAGTACACTCGACAATAAATGAAAACATTTCACTAATTACTGGCTATTTATAAACGTGTCTTGTCCTCGCAACGGGTTTTAGGTTGGCAGTCTTCATCTGGAGCGGGCGATCCTCCGTAATCTTGACATACAGGTTTCATCGTTGACTTCGCTGCGCACGCATCACGGTCACCTCACGTGTCGTGCCATTTCGTCCAGGTGCCATTTCGTCCAAGTGCCATTTCGTCCAAATTCCACGAACAGAGGCAGATGGTTAACTCTCTACCAGCCCACTAGTGCTATTTCGTCCAAACACCAATGATTGACAGTTTGACAGATCTACAATAACTGTTCCATTTCATTGCGTTCCTTGTTAGAAATTAATGTTTGTAATAATGGACGTTACTCGCTCCGCTCGTTCATAAAAATTACATGGGGACTTTGAAGGGCTTTGGGGAGGGAGCCGTAAGGGAATTTAGGGAAATCATGTCCTTTCAAAACATCTATGGAAAGTTCCCTTTAATTTGACACATCAGTCATCAAAATCGGACTTATAATTAAAAAGTAGTTAACGGGACAAGAAATTCTTAACGGAATTAAATATAAGACAACATACTCACTATTAACTGCGTTCCTGGAGACTGTTATGAAGTCACGTTCAGCCAATTTTCACATTACTACAAAGGTTTGAATAAAAACACAAACCAAATCTGCCAATGCAAAAAACGGCCTTTTTTTGCTATTTGCTTTACATCGCACCGACACAGGTATGTCTTATGGCGACTATGGGACAGGAAAGGCCTAGGAATGGGAAGGAAGCGGCCGTGGTGTTAATTAAGGTACAGCCCCAGCATTTGCCTGGTGCGAAAATGGGAAACCACGGAAAACCATCTTCAGGGCTGCCGACATGGGGTTCGAACCCACTATCTCCCGATTACTGGTTACTGGCCGCACTTAAGCGACTGCAGCTATCGAGTTCGGTAAAGCGGCCTTTCAGCCTTGTCAAGTTTTGTGTCTATTTACAAATATATACAGTGTGTACAATGTATGCAACAGCTAATGCGTTGTCCAATGATGCAAATCAGTAACTTTTTTGTTCCTCTTAATCCATTTTAATTATCTTGGAGACGTTCCTCAAAAACTTTTCAATGCCTCGTGACTTCTCCAATTTTTCAATGGCTCTTTCTATTCTGTTGTCCATTACAATGTACTTGTTTCTCCTCTTTAGACATTCTAAATTTAGGTCAATCCTGATTATTTTCGTGGCAGAATATTCTGCTTCTTTCTTTAGTGTCATAATTAGGTGTTTTATTCGAGGGTGTGGTTTGCCTACGATTGCATCCAAGCGATGGTTCCATCTTTCCACAGCGCTGTTGGTACGATGCCGCCTTCCGGTACAATTCCATGCATCAGTTGGGAAATGAGGGTTTTCTAACCACTGGTCAATGAAATAGTCAAAAACCTTATTGAGTTTCTCATGTGCTACAGCAACACTGTGGATGTGTAGCCAGCCTTCCTCCACATCTGTCGTCTTTAAAAAGGCCAGAGCAGCGCACATTCTCACGGAGTCTCCTATTTCCTGGCGTGTGTTGTAATCTTTGGCAAGCCCAAGGTTTTGTACATTCCTCCATACACTTTGTGAAAAATGAAAAAAGCACGCATGAAATTCTGCAGCAGGAAATACAATGTTGATTGCCTCGATCACTCCAGCTTCGAAATCTACGGTTACTGTCTCAGGGGACCAGTCTGGAATCACCCGAAGAATGGCGTTAAACAGGCGAATGTAAATTGACTTTCTCTTGTCAGGAAGTAATGCGAAAACTACGGGAGTTACGTTTGTTTCTTCCACAGTGCTTCCTAAATCCACATGGATGGTGTATAACTGAGAAAATTGTTTGCTAACACTCTTAAGGTGCCATTAATGAAAAAAATCTTATTTTCTTGTAATGCAGTTTTTTCTGTGGGACTGGCAAAAATAAGTACCGCTCACCATCACAGTCGTCAGCTAGTAAGAAATTATTTCCATCTGCCATCTTCAAACGTTCTGAATCCAACTCAACTTCATCTCGATGATTGGGTTCAGCCTGAATTCCCTGAGCATCTCTTCGCTGTCTATGCAGAGTAGACTTGCAGTTATATAATTGAGGAATTCTGGTAACTAGTTCAAATCCGGATTGTAGAAGAGGTTTGAATTGTTCGTCAAAAATCTGAAACCAAAAGGAACTAACTATACTATCTATATAAATAAAATAAGAGTTATGTCTGTACATTACTTGGTAAAGTGAAATTTTGGCATAATTTCATGTATTACACATCGTAGAAGCCGAATCGAAATTTATCTCAATTTCTGTCTGTCTGTCTGTCTGTCTGTCTGTCTGTCTGTCTGTCTGTCTGTCTGTCTGTCTGTCTGTCTGTCTGTCTGTCTGTCTGTCTGTCGAGCAAGACGTCACTCGCAGAATGTAAACTCGCTTCGCTAGTTTACTTCCTTCGGCCTTCAACCTCAGGATTTGCAAGGAGTTCTAACTCAATTTAAATTAATATATGCCCATTTAGAAGCCAGTGGGGCGCAGTCCTAGAGTCTGGGGCATAAATATTGTCACAAATAAAAAATATAAACCTACCTGTGAAATGGATTTATCAGTTTCATCGCGGGCTTTTTCTTTCCCTGTGCACCCCCTGTGGGTGGGGGACGCAGACAAAGAATTCACCCATGATATCCCCTGCATGTCGTAAGAGGCGACTAAAAGGGGAGACCAAGGGATGATCAAATTAAAACCATGAAACTACTTGCGATTAGTACCACCACGTGGGGAACACCATGGGTCGCTTTTACTTGCACGTAGTATCACTATGTTGGGTACCAAATAGGTTTGTGATTAGTAGCAGACGAGAGCGCGACGGCTTTTACAGTGCTTGTGATTAGTAGCACTGTATGAGCGACACCATGGGATGAGGGAACCCATGGTTCTGGCTTGCCTGTGATTAGTACCCACTATATGAGGAACACCACGGGATAGTACGAGTCCCTGTGGTTAGTACCCTTATGTGATGAACACCATAGGTTTGCGTTGCCTGTAAATGGCGCCGCAATGTGCGAAAGAGCGTAGGTCTGTAATACATGTGCGAATTTCATTACTGTGAGTAGTACCATAATGTGTGGAACACCGCGAGTTTACGCTACTCTTGATTAGTACCGCAACATGACAAATACCATGGTTCTACTTTCCTAGCGATAAGTACCATTGTGAGGGGCCGCTGACTTGGATTTTGGACCCCTTTCGACTACAAGTATCATCGATTCAGTATTGTGCTATAGAAGCAGTCCCTTGGTCAGTGATACTATTGTTCTACGCCAGCTTCTGTGCACGTGAGGCACTGTGGGTCGGTTCCACTGATCGTTTTAAATTCATATCCATCCATCCATTCAATCTTCGTCCTCACGTTTTGAATTGTGATCAGTGGATGTTTTTGGGCTTTTAATTTGTCATTTCATTTCGTACCATTAGGGGCCGGTGACCTAGATGTTAGGTTAGGCCCCTTTAAACAAAAAGCATCATCATCATCATCATCATCATCACCTTTCCCTGTGCCATAGCCTTGTGGACTTCTTGTGCAGCCACGTCAGGAACACACCTATTATGGATCTCTTCTTTAATAATTTCACGGTTTATAGTCAACACTTTTCCACTATAAGAACGGTTAACACAACGCCACAAAACTTCACCGCACTTCTCATTCTTAACCGTATACCGATACCCGTTAAGTAATAAACTAGGTTGGTCCCTTGTGGTGGTTGAAAACTCCATAATTAACAAAGATGTTAATTCATAGATATCATTCGAACGAATGAAGTCTCTGTTCATAAACAAAGGTGGGGAGGGGAGGAATGGAATTTCATAGCAGGGGTGGGTGTGAAATCCCACAGGCAGTTGTGGATATCCCACAACCTGTGATTGTGCAAGTAAGCACAGGGTTCATTGACCTCTGACTACCTGCACTGCCTCAACCCTTGACAACATTTCGTCTGGACGAGATGGCACTCATAAACTTGTATGATAATTTGTAAAACCGAGCTGGACGAAATGGCACGTTTTTCAAGGAAATTTGTTGCTGGACGAAATGGCACTTGGACGAAATGGCACTGAACCTAACCTTACGCAGCAGCTCCCTGCAGTGGGGTTCGAACGCACGCCCCTTGGCTATCATAACGCATGACTGCTATACACTTGGTTCGGCTAAAGATAAGACCGATAACCTGCACAATCAGCTCACGTGACTGATCCACACAAAATTCTCAGATTACTACTCGTGAAACACTACTCAACACACTCTCCGAGGCGAACCTCCTTTTCTATACCTAGTGATGAAGTTCTAGTATCTAGTGTCCTCGGGGTACGGCCCCAATACCAGTGTTCTAGTTTTGTCCTCGAGATAATTCACGGATACACCAGACGAAAGGGACAACAGAAGCAGGGATTGTTATGTACCACAAGGTCGGCCGGTAGCTCCCCAGTCTGACTCAGTCATCCAGGAACCACCCAAGGGGACCTCAAGAGGACTGATAGTCGCAATTAAATGTAACAGCATGGGTTTTTTTCGGGGAATCCTAGACCTTGCATAAGCTTAAGAAGGTGTTAGATGTGTCGAAAAAATATCCTTGTGGGCCACATTCTTCCAAATATTCGTTATTTCATTATCAACTACTCATTAATGCATACTTCAAGGACACGTTATATATAAATAATAATAATAATAATAATAATAATAATAATAATAATAATAATAATAATAATAATAATAATAATAATAATAACATTGATTTTACGCCCAACTAACTACTTTTACGGTCTTCGGAGACGCCGAAGAGCCGGAATTTTATCCCACGGGAATTCTTTTAGGTGTCGGTAAACCTAGCGACACGAGTCTGACATATTTGAGCATCTTCAAATACCACTGGACTGAGCCAGGATCGAACCTGACAACTTGGGCTCAGAATGCCAGCGTCTAAACCGTCTGAACCACTCAGCCCAGCTACAATTTTTAAATAC
Source organism: Anabrus simplex (assembly GCF_040414725.1). NCBI lineage: Eukaryota > Metazoa > Arthropoda > Insecta > Orthoptera > Tettigoniidae > Anabrus > Anabrus simplex. The sequence goes on along the minus strand of NC_090266.1, from coordinate 513,854,140 downwards.
GAAGTCCTGATTCAAAGGAAATCTTCTCCAAAATCTGGTGATTTTCCGTCGACTTTAGGGATGAAAATCCGACTAATACAGTCATTTATTTGTCGAAAATGACTTTGATGTCTTGTTTATTAACCCAAAAGTCCTTAGTTTAAAAATGAAGTATCAGTAACAACAATGGATTTGACATAATGCAAGATAAATATATTTTAAAATCGGTTGTATTTAGGGTACGAAACTGTAAGAAGAACTCAATTTACGTCACGAGAGAAAGATATCTAAACTTCAGTAGTGGTATTTCGAGAGTTCGGCCGCCTTTACCTCCACACGTGCTTGAAAGGCCACCTCCTCCACTTAGATGTGCTGACCCATAACAGTCCCAACTGTAGCAGACATCACTCCCAGATGGAAATGGCGGTATTTCATGAACTGTTTGCCATAGGACCCTGCAACAAAAGCCATTGTGATTATAATAGTCTCCACTTTTATTTTAGTATTAATAAGCATTGCTCCTCTGTAAAATATGAACTTAGTGGTCGAAAACGACTTTCCGAGCATTGTTGGAATCGCCGTATGGGCTATATTTATCAGCCCCTGGGTGTACTTCTTGCTGTGAAAATAGCACATCAATTGCACGTATCGTTTCAGAAATATTTGCGATCGTAGTTTTAGGTGATCCAGCCTGTATAGGGTGCGAAGGTGATGTCACGGAAACAGGAGTGGGAGTGGATATGAATGTGAATGGAGGACAATGGACAGGTAACCTGTTACCGCGCTACTGATTATAGGTACTGGATCATACGCGATTTTCATATGTTTGAATCGTTGTATGGACAGCGATGAGGAAGTGCAGCAAGCCATACTAACGAGGCTTTGGGGGCTACAGTATGGCCATGGTACAGATTACTTTTCGAAATAGTCACCGTGCATGTCTAAGCACTTATACCACCGGTACACCAAGCCAGCAATTTAAACGACAGGATGCAGTACGAACACCGCCGACCAAGCTCATCCATCCACCACAAATTACAACGTGTGTATAATGAAGGTCTGATTCTGAACGATGAATGTATTGTCAATGAACTGAACAGCTCCAGTAAATGGAAACACGCCTCGTCCCCATCGTTCAAAAAGTTTAAAACAACGGCATCAGATAAGAAGGTTTTATGGTGACAGTTTTTTGAGACCACAAGGGTTTTGCTGGTTGATTTCTTTATCCAGGAGCAGACGATATTCTGCACGATCTTCATTCAATTAAAACGATTGAAGAAAAAATATATTTGCTATGAACAGAATTGACCTCCAGTGCTTCTTCTAAGGATACTTACGTCTAAACTGTTAAATCATCGTGAAATGGTGATGCTTGAATGAAGATAATTTCGAATTGTGGTTGGAAATGGAACCCTGTGACTTCAATAAAAAAGTACCCCAGCCTTCGTTTAGGTATGAATATAAAAACGTACTGATATTACCATTGACATATCTTCGAATCTACACTCTCCTATCAGATTTTAGTTCCTAAATTCCGTCAGTGGAACTGCCATTAAAGAGATTATGTCACAAAGTTGTTTTATCCAGTCTCAACCGGATTTCTTTGAAATGAAGATTGACTGCCGCGATTTTGAACAAGCGGAGTTAATGGAATAAATACAGAGGTGGGCGAGAGCTCACGATTTACAGCCTAAATCGTTCATATTTCCATTTATTTACAAGAGCTGAATTTAAAGTTGATGGAAAATCCATGTTGATATACAACACCGAGTGATAGATGGGATCAGCCGTGATTGCTATGGCGGGTGAGCCAAGTCAATCACGAGTGCTCAATTTCTGATGGTATTAAGTTTATATTGGTCGGTCTGTGGGGAATGTGGACATTTCATTTCAAAAGCACTTCAATGCAGGGAAAAAATCCAATCATTGTAACAATCTGTTCATGTGTATACATCGTTTCACTTAGTTCAATACACAATCATTGTACCGATGTCATTCCCAGTGGGCGCCCATCATTCTGAAAATCTGAAACCTGAGTGGTGAAGATAACAGATTTAAAACACATTTTTAGACAAATTTCCGAGGTGAATTCCCGAAAACTGGCGTTTGCTATCAAGGAAGTATTTGCAATACCGTTGTACGATGCTGTGTGGCCAACCATTTCCCATGTCAGTCAAATGGAAGAGTAAGGTTTTTCCTGTGAGTACTTGGGTTCCATCCTTGTCTCTGCAACTATTTTAATACTGATTTGGTTTTGTGGTACGGTATATAGAATACACCACCTCCAGAAGACAGTTAATGAAATGTCGGATTTACAGGATGCGCAAAATATTATGCCGATCAGGATATGCTGTATTTCTAAGTCAACATCTAAATTCCCTACCTGGGAAGAAGTGTGTGAACGAATATAAGATTCTGATTTTTGTTTTGGTGAATAGACAAGATTATTAAGAAAGCTAAAGAGTTACCCGCTTATGCTATGGGCGTTGTAAATGAAACTTCATTGTGTATGGTAAATAAAAAGCATGGAACAAACAAAAACATTTTGAGCCTTGGCTTGCCATGATGATTGCTACTCAGCCAGATGTCCTACATATCTTGCAGTGCATGTGGACAGCGTGACGACATTCTCAGTCATACTGCTTAGCCTCTGATTCCAAACAACTCTTCAGTTGGTCTCACAATGCTGAGTGAACCCCATTTTTTTTAATGGTAGCGGCTCTACGTCGCACCAACACAGATAGGTCTTATGGCGACGACGGGATAAGAAAGTGCTAGGAGGGGGAAGGAAGCGGCCGTGGCCTTAATTCAGGTACAGCCCCAGCATTTGCCTAATGTGAAAATGGGAAAGCACGGAAAGCCATCTTCAGGGCTGCCGACAGTGGGATTCGAGCCCACTATCTCCCGGATGCAAGCTCACAGCTGCGTGCCCCCTACCACACGGCCAACTCGGCCGGTGGGTGAACCCCATTCCAGCCCTCAATCCTCTCTGATATGGCTGGGAATCAAAACCAAGGCATCCCAGTAAGAGGCAGGCGGGCTGCCTCTATACCGTGGGGCTGGCCTTGCAATAAACACATTGCCTAAGAAGCTCAAAGATTGGTGATACAGTCCTCATTAAAGACTGAAAGATAACACAATGGAATTGTAACTTTTGACTACTGTTCAGAATGATGAGTTAAGATGCCCAGTTTCCCTATAATTTACGCCCGCAATGATTTGCTTCCAGTTAGATTGGTATAAGGGGATGAACATTTGTTATAGACTCCTTTGACGGGTAATATTCCAAGTTATTATAATTGCAGAGTTTTTTCAAATATCAACATAATAACAAATAAAAATAACAACAATAAAAAAATACACTCCCTCTCTAAGAGTCAATGTCAGTGTCAGTTCCCTCTATGGATTGTGGTAGAGTGTCGTCCTCCTGAACCTACGATTGGGGGTTCAAACCTTACAGAGGTAATCAGACTGTAAAGGGCCTGGAACAGTCAGTTTGGTACTCAATGTTGTACGATGTCAGAATGAGAAAGAGCTCTGCCGATGCATACAGGTTTTATCAGCCATTATTAATAAAAACCTCGCCGAAATGTTCCTTAGTATACTTCTAGTTTCTCAACCAATGTCTGCACACGGCAGCTGAGGTGATGCCATTACACAGACGAACAACTTTCTGAAAAGTAAAAACTACTGTTACTGATCTTAGAATATCAGTTTTAGTAAATGTGATTTTAAAATGTCATCACCTAGCATCTTTTTCTGCAAACTAATGCACCATTTACTATTCTCAAAAATTTAATTCTCAGTAAAAATATCGCAGAGAAATTTTATATTCTTTTTAACATTTATACTTATGGGATATTGTCCCTTATTCACAGATCATACTATAAGCTATATTAATGAAATTAGACAGGAGAATATGAGTATGCTATGATTCTTTTCCAGAGTATTTAATTCTATATTTCACTGAGTGACATATCCTAGGAAACTAAATTTTATTCTCATGCTAAACAATGAAAGGGCTGTGACTTGGTATGCTGCATTGTTACCTTCCATCCACAACTGCATTTATTTTTCATTTGAATTCGGTTATAACTAGATCTTCATGTGTGATGGTTTTATACCGGTGTAGAGTTCTAAATACAGGGTCTTTATTTATGCTTGGCAAGGACTATCTCGCTCGACCTTGGCCGCCAGTGACAGTTCAGTTGCCGGCTACCGCGCGTGCGTATGTACGGCAAAATACGGTGCTCAAAATCATTATCATGCATTTTACCCACCATGTTTACAGTTTATGCTCAAAATCATTATCATGTATTATCATACATTTTACTCACCATTTCTACAGTTTATGCTGAAAATGTTCCCAATGCGCTGCCAAACATAATCGGCATCTCCTAATGAAGTTTTCGGTTACTCTACCACGTTCTTCAGCACTGATGGATGCAATTGCAGCTTTTATATTGTCTTTAAGTTTAGTGTGTGAGGGTTGTTCCCATAAACTACATGTTTTAACATTCCCCACAAATAAAAATCCCATGCCGTTAAATCTGGGCAACGAGGGGGCCACAGATTTTTACTTATGATCCACGTACCAAACACGCTTCAGTAAGGAGATATCGACCTTTACGTCTATTTTTATTGTTTACTGAACCTGTACGTTTGAATCTCTTGGCCAGTTGTCTTGTTGTGTCTTTTTCTAGCGTACGATTTTCTGCACTTAATGTAAGTATTGTGCAGATATACACGTTCACGTAACGAATATTTCCCATACATTACAGCACTATACACAATCACAATAAAACACTATACAATACGACATTCAGTATGCAGTAGCTTTATTTAACACCCTACTATCTCGGAACTCAGCTCTCAGCAACTGCAGGAAGTGCCGGAAACCGCGCGCGCCAGCGGCCGGTAGCGGCCTGTCATCGGCGGACAAGGTCGAGCGAGAAAGTCTTTGCCAAGCGTAAATAAAGACCCTATATTATAATTTCGGCAGAAGTCTATCGTTTCCTTAGTGAGTGGTTTTCTTGAGTTTCCGAGATGGCTGCAAGAGGTTGTCGTAGTTCACCTCGTAACTTTTCTACAGTTGTGGAAACGTTACGATGAAGAAATATTACAGACTTCGATCAGAAATTGTACTGGGTAATTTGACAAGTCCTGACCACCAGTTATTTGTGTGGAAGAACTTTGAAAATTGTTTCACAGTAAGAGAAAAAGGTTTTCGTTTCAAGGTCCTAATGGTTTGGAGGGAACCCCAAAAATCACAGTGACGACTCATTTCTGTTTCTATCCGAACATCCGATCCGAAATATATCTTGTACCCTATGATCCAGATATACGTGTACCTTTACCCTTAAAGCAAAATAACTTAGGTGCTCTGTTACCCCATTCTCAAGGTATTCAAACAGGGAAATAAATTTAATTTCATACTACTCCTAATGTGCGTATGTTCAGTCGATGTCTTTACTGGCAGGACCTAGTGTTTACAGTGCACTATGTCTTCTGGTATAGGCTAGAGCAATTTTGTTACTTTCATTGACCTGTCATAGTCTTATCCTTGGCTCTGACAATATGAAAGTGACTGAGGTATGAGCGATGCTAGTAATGCCATTCCTTCTGCAGCCAGTCCCTGCTATGAATGATGTGAAAATGTTGCTCATAGGGTCGGTTGATGCATGCATTTCAGTGGGCTTGGCGGACTGATATGTAATAGCAACTTCTGGTTCGGTGAGGAAAGCAACGGGAAATTACCTCACGCCTCATTTCCCTAGTGCGCCTTTTCAGTGATGCCTAGGCCATCTATGACAGATGATGGCGGAGCTGTTGAGGATCCAACCAACCTTCGGGCTGACGACTGAACAAACAAACAAACAAACATACATACATACACTACTCCTAATGTATCAGTAGAGAAGCCTTCATAGAAATTAGATAGAAATTTACTGAAAACTATAAGGATCTACATTTGAAATGTTTAGTAAAATGAAATGGTGAATGGCTTTTAGTGCCGGGGTGTGTCCGAGGACTTCGGCTAGGCAGGTGCAGGTCTTTGGATTTGACTCCCGTAGGCGACCTGCGCGTCGTGATGAGGATGATATGATGATGAAGACAACACATACACCCAGTCCCCGTGCCAGGGGAATTAACCAATTATGGTTAAAATTCCCGACCCTGCCGGGAAACGAACCCGCGAACCCTGTGACCAAAAGCCAGCACGCTAACCATTTAGCCATGGAGCCGCACAATGTTTAGTAAAAACATACTAACGAAGTATTGCACAACGTTTTGGGTTAAGGAAATGTCAAGAAAATTGAACGCAGGTACCAGGGTTAATGGGATGTCCACATGGTTGCAGACTATTATTGGATGCTGCAGGCTGCTTACAGGGAAAGTACCAGTAAGTGTTTTGAGGGAACTGAAAGAGGTATTATCAGAATTTGTAAAGGTAATTGTGCCGAAAGCCATGGAGAAGGAATTAGTTTTAGATTGTTTCTACCACGAAATTTGAAAAGTGGCACGAGGGCTGAAACGGGGTCCACTCAGCCTCGTGAGATCAACTGAGTAGAGGTGGGTTAGATTACCACCTCAGTCGTTCTCGAAATGGTTTTCCGTGGTTTCCCAATTCTCCTCCTGCCAAATGCCGGGATGGTAGCTACCTTATGGCCACGGCCACTTCCTTCCCTCTTCCTTGTCTATCCCTTCCAATCTTCCCATTCCTCACAAGGCCCCTGTTCAGCATAGTAACTGAGGCAGCCGGGGTGAGGTACTGGTCATTCTCCCCAGTTGTATCCCTGACCCAAAGTCTCACGCTCCAGGACACTGCCCTTGAGGCGGTAGAGGTGGGATCCTTCGCTGAGTCGGCGGGAAAAAACCAATCCTGGAGGGTAAACATATTAAGAAAGAAAGAAAGAAAGAAAGAAAGAAAGAAAGAAAGAAAGAAAGAAAGAAAGAAGACATGACCAAAACAAGTCGCCTACGATAAAACCTAAGATAGTCGTTTTTGCATTTACGATAGTTTACCTCTGTCGTCCAAAATTATAGACTATTGTCGACCTGTACGGTGCAATATGTCTAATTGTTAGTCGTTTCCGTCCGGTCCCGCGGTGTAGGGGTAGCGTGCCTGCCTCTTACCCGGAGGCCCCGGGTACGATTCCCGACCAGGTCAGGGATTTTCACCTGGATCTGAGGGCTCGTTCGAAGTCCACTCAGCCTACTCGGCTGCAACTGATGAGCTATTGACGGTGAGATAGCGGCCCCGGTCTAGAAAGCCAAGGATAACGGCTGAGAGGATTCGTCGTGCTGACCACACGCTACCTCGTAATCTGCAGGCCTTCGAGCTGAGCAGCGGTCGCTTGATAGGCCATGGCCCTTCGGGGTATTGCGCCATGGGGTTTGGTTTGGTCTGGTTTAGTTTAGTTTGGTTAGTAGCCCCCTGTTCCCAAGATAGTGGATGTAATCTCAGCTGCGGTCAGTGACATTTCAGAAGGTTGGTTTCCAGTAGGTCAAGGAACTATTGGTCAAATTCCTGACATCCGGCGTCTCTTAAGATCTGTAACAATTGAAGGGTCGTTCGATGATTTCACAGACCGTTGTGCCTTTCAGCTTCCAGCCCATAATATTCTATGAAATAACTATGCGTCTCCACAATCCGTTATTTCCAACTAGCTCTGTGGCCTCGATTAGTTCCACACCTCTTATCATTAATAATTAAAAACTGAGCCTAAACATCATCGCCTTGGTCTCCCTCTACTCCTTTTACCCTTCATGTCCGACTCAATTATTCTCCTTGGTAACCTATCATCCATTCGCCTCACATAACCTCAAGAGTGAAACTGATTTAGGTTATGCGTAAAGTTTCATCCATCGAGTCCATTCCTAACGTAGCCACCCTCCACTTATTTCGGGTGTCCTCATACTATTGTTCCCACCTGTTCTTACCTGTTATCATTCTCGCCACTCTCACGTCTGTTACTTCCAACTGATGAATATGATATTATGAGTCCAGCCAGCTGTCTCTCTCGTACAGTAAATTCGATCTGAAAACCGACATATGTAAAGAGAGTTTCGTTCTGGAGCTTACTGCTTTCTTAAAATACCGTTGATCGCAATTACGAGCTTACTACATTACTTTTGCTGCACGTGGATTCAGTTGCGCTTAGTCTTACTTCATGGTCATCCAATGAACACAGAGTCTTAGGCCGGCAAGATATCGCTTTCCGCCGGCCGAGCAGAATTGAGAGCAAGCTAGAGTGACTACCTGATAAATTCTAATGGACGTTAGAGTACTACTACTACTACTACTACTACTACTACTACTAATAATAATAATAATAATAATAATAATAATAATAATAATAAAATAATAATAATGACCGGGCGAGTTGGCCCTCCTGTTAGGGCCACACAGGTGTGAGCTTGCATCCGGAAGATAGTGGGATCGAACCCCACTGTCAACAGCCCTGAAAATGGTTTTCCGTGGCTTCCCAGTTTCACACCAGGAAAATTCAGGGGCTGCACTGTAATTCCCACTCCAAGGCCTTTCCTGTCCCACCGTCGCCATAATACCTATCTGTGTCGGTACGACTTTTACATCGCACTAACTACTTTAACGGTTTTCGGAAATACCGAAGAGCTGGAATTTTGTCCCGCAGGAGTTTTCAACGTGCTAGGTAAATCTACCGACAAGAGGCTGACGTATTTGATTTGATCACACTCAAATACCACCGAAATGTGCCAGGATCGAACTTGCCACGTTAGGCTGAGAAGTCAGCTCTCTACCGTCCAAGCTACTCATTTTACAATTTTGCTTTACGTCGCATCGACACAGATAGGTCTTTTGGCGACGATGTGATAGGAAAGGGCTAGGAGAGGGAAGTGGCCGTGGCCTTTAATTGAGGTACAGTCCAAGCATTTGCCTCGTGTGTACATGGAAAACCACGAAAAGCCATTTTCAGGGCTACCGAGAGTGGGGTTCGAACCCGAGCTACTCAGCCCGGCTTTAAAAGTACTCACCCATGTCATTAAAAGAGATGCTGGAATTGCCATCCTTCGTTTTCGACACATTCTGGCATCTTCTTCTGAAACTACCCATTACTATTCTCAGTTCTCTTTGAGGAATCGAATTGACTCTTGCCCAACGGTATCCTTCAGTTCGTCTAAAGTGTGCAGATTCATTTTTTTCTTCTTTTTTTCTTTTAATGGCCCCCAGAGATAATAGTCATAGTCTGTTAAATCATAGGATCGTGGGGCCTTATGTTGTTACTGATAAGCGATAACTATCTTAAATACTTGTCGAATTTCCTGCAATGAAACATGGGCTGTATAAGCCGTAGCCGAGTCCTGCTGAAAAATTCGCGAAAGTACGTTCTCTTTCAGTTAATTCACCAAAGAATGTTCGCGAAATATCACACATCTAACAATGTTAAATGTTTCTTCAAAAACGACTGGTCCTATTCTCTCACCGGAAAATGGTCACCACACCCCTAATTTCTCCTCATGAAGTGGTTCTTCATGGAGCAAGTCAGGTTTTTCGGCACTGCAGTATCGCCTGTTTTGAGAATATACGTACCCACGTAAGTGGAACCAGACTTCGTCAGAGAAGAGAATGAGATTGGGATACATTTCTCGGTCATGCACCTTATTCAAAATCTATTCACTAAATCTAATTCTACACACAGGATCACCCGGTTTAAGTATTTGCACCACAGAATATTAGAGTTTTAACATTGTTACCCTGTGTACGGAACCGTAAGAAATTCCCGTTTCCTGAGAAAGACGGCTAAGAGGCTAAGACGGCCAGGAGAAATGAAGGGTTCCTTCAAAGACAGCAAATAGATTAATACGATAATGGTGGAAACTCTCCCCAACCACCACGCAGAGTAGAGGCTCGAGATGATCACTAACATAACAAGCTATTAAACCATTACATAGTTAGACTTCGAAAACGCTACGAAAAACAAATTTTAAGCCATTTCTGGCACTGTAGTAACGTGATATAGGAAAGGAAGGTGGATATTGATCTGATGGAAGCAGTAATAAGAACAAAACAAATGTTCAATTAAATTAAAACACTCGATCATTGTGCTATGACCGCAGTCCGATAACAATGCAAAATTTTGCAAAAGCAAATCGCAATGTAATATCATATTTAGTTTGATATTTTCAGTGGCAATACTTTTTCTTTGGCGAATTGTTGGTTCTGTTACAGAGCAGCGTTGTTTGGGATAACGGTGGCCACGGCTTTATCATGCTTTACAACTGTGCATTCGGGAGGCGATGGGCTGTATGCAGTGTTTTAATACTTTAAAATAGTTGTCAGTCAGTAATTTAATTCCGCTCTTACAGATACCTTCACTACATTAATTCATTGATAGAAAACTGTTAGTTAATTCACTTGTAATCCTGTACGTGCTTTCCAACAAAAACTGACCAAAACTATTTTCAAATGTTCCTGACATTTTGGCAGTCACACATCTGGAAAGAGCATTTTACAAATATCGCCATACTTCATTATTTCTATGTGCACGTTGTAACCGTCCAGGCTTCTCCAGCCCTACTAATTTAATATAATATCATTTTACGCGATATCATTTGATATCAAGTTTATCCGCCATCGGCAATTATTTGTAATAACATATTTATTCAACGTCAATCATTTGTAATCAAGGCTTTTTGGAATCATATTGTATATATAATAACATCGTTTTAGTATTTAAATTATTATATTATGTAGGATAAGAATTCATTATGTTGTAAATACGGTCAATATGTTGAGACATAGTTGTTTTCATTTCATCTCATGTTTGTGTATACGGAGGGTTATTCTTGAAGCTTGGGATTTTGCGTGAGTCATGGGTTTATTTTATGACCAAGGCTAGTAAACAGCGACCCGTGCGCGAGGCTTGCAAGCTGGTCAGCTATATCATCGCCACGCCTTCTGGACTTGTCGAGGAAGAAGGGAAGGGGAGTTGATGCTTCGATCTATCGAATCAGATACTTCGTTGTATATGAGTTTTAAGATTGAACTGTTACCAAGAGTGGGAGTGAGCCCGGATATATACTGATTCTCAACACGAGAACGGGACCTTACGACCTTACGACCTTACAACCTTACAACCTTACAACCTAACTACGAGATACTCCATCACTACTACTTCTACTGTGAACATCTACTTTGAACGACGTTATTTGATTTTTGAAACAGTGTGTGGTCGCTCCGCGACAGAGTTACTTTTGTACAATGTATTGTCGCTTCGGTAATGTTATCGGATCTGCGTGAGACGAAACAAGCTTACGGCTTGTGTGATATTCAGTAAATATTATGGATGAAGAACTATGTTTAGTTCAAGTCTACGGAAATTTGGTACAAGTCTGCACCGTATAAATAGTATAGCTCAGTTGGATTGATATTTCTACTAATATGGAAAAATTCATATCTCTGAATTGTCTCCTCATACGATCAACGCTGATCAGTTTTTAAAAGTATAGGGCCAATGTTTAATTTAAAGACTAGGCAAATAGGGAGTGCTAGTCCAGATCGCCCGTACCATATCAGAGAAGGAAGGAAGGATGTCCATGGAGCAGAGTCTACATCGAGAAGAAGAGAACGAGTAACCACGGAAACCAGATGACGTCAACGAAAGCTGCAATTGGTGAGCTTCAATTAGATAAAGCAAGCAACATTAAATTCAGTAAATTAAATTCTAAATTCCTCTACGCTATAAGGAAACTTTTCCAATTCATCTCATTTTTTGTATAATAAATTCATTTGTATTTTATATTGCGTTAATTTTCTTTCTTAAGCGATACTTAATGGTTAATTATTTAAAATCCTACCCCTGTGATTTAAGTATAAGTCTCTATGCTAGTAAATATAAATTTTGGTTTACAGTTTTATTTAAAACTGTAACCCTATCGCCCAAACATTACATAGAGAAATGGGGAACCATGGAATGTTAATTGTTTCTATTTGCATGGCAATTTGCGGGCAAGCCACAAATAGTTTATTAGATATTCATGTGTCCCAAGATAATAACTTTCATCTCCTCAAGTGTTATGACGAGGTGGAACAGTTACATTTGGCGCCCAACGTGGGGCTCGAAAACCATTAAGTATTCGTGGAAAGAAAGCAGTAAAGTAGAGTCTGTGTTTGTGGGGGTTAAGTGAGTGTCCATATAATTTGTATGTGTGATTTTGGGGAATCATGGCTGCACAAGGTGAAAAGGATATGAAATAACGTAGCGGAAACTTAGTAAAGGGAGGCGAGACACTGAATTCTAGGAATGTTGTAGATGAAAGTATTGAAGTAGATAAATCGGTAGAGAATGGTGGGAACATGGAAAATAGTACAGATTCTGATGTAGCTAGGATAGAGGGCGAGAAAAGTAATACGAATAGAGATAAGAATATGGAACAACTGTTTGTGATGATGCAAGGGATATTAGAGCAAACGAAAGGGATAGATGAAATTAGGAAGGAAGTCGAGAAAACCCAGACAGAGATTAAAGAAAATAGAAAGAAGATAGAACAGACGAAAACCGAAAGTAGCAGAGAAGTGAATGCTAGGATGGATGCTTTAGATCATAGATTAGATGAAGCACTAGAGCAGCAGAAACTTTTTGAGAATCAGTTAGCGGAACAGGAGATGAGACGCAGCCAACATGAGAAAGTGGTAGAAAGAAAGTTAACCGAACATAAAACCGAAGTCATAGAGTTGGTAGAGAAAGAAAATAGTAAAGTTAGAGAAAGAGTACAACAACAATACGATGATCTGTGTGGTAAGGTAGAGATTAATGCCAAAATATGCAATGAAAAGTTTAAGAAAGCAGAGGAATATGCTATTGAAATTAAAGCCACCAAGGAAAGACAGGAACACATTGCAAATGACGTAGAAACTAGAGAGAAATGAATTAATAAACGCACTGAGAGGTCGGAGGCACTAATACGTAAAGAAATCAGAGAAAAGCAAGGTAATATAGGAAGTCAGTGCCATGGTACAAATTTCATATATGAAACTGATTTACCTAAATTTAATGGGAGGCAGACAAACCCTTTAGATTTTTTAAACACTGTTAAGAAACGGTTTGAAAAGCGAATCGAAGAAGGAATCATTGAATGGGAAGAAGCGTTAGAGATAATTGGTAAAGCTTTTATTGGGGAAACGAAATCATGGTTTGCGGTGTATAAGAGCAGCATGACCAGTATGGTGGAATTCCAGAAATATTTCACGGAAAAATTTTGGAGTGAAGCTATACAAAGCAGGGAAAGAGAACGCATTGTCTTTGGGAAATTTAGGCCACACGAAGGAGTTTCTATGACCGAGTATTTTCTAGCCCACGTTATGATTTGTAAAAACGTAGATGGGATGTCAGCGGAGAGAGATATTGTGAAGTTATTACTCAGACATTTTCCCAACAAAATCCGTGAAGCTAGCTGTATGCAACAGATAGAATCTATTCAGGGAATGGAAAGATTGCTAGCAAGTTTCGATGAGTTAGGAGATAGTAATAGTACACGAGAGCACACAAACTATCAGACACCACCCAGAAGACAAGAACACAATCACCGTGGTCAGTTTCAACCGAGACAACAACCTATAGGTAATCAAACACACCAGCAAAATAGGAATGTTCAGAGGGAACGAAATGTAGAGGAAGGTACAAGCCGAAATCAGGATACAAGGAGAGAAAGTAATTTAAACTGATAGTCGACGGTAATGAGAGATCAGATTATCAGTCTTCAGTACATGTTGCGAGAAACTGTGTAATGACGCACATGAATTATGATCTCGATGTTAGAGATGAGTTATTACGGTAGGTTGAAGTGAATCAAGTCGAAGTTGGTAGTAAAAGTGAGAACCCCGTTGTTACGATCGTTATATGGAGGGTGCAGTATCTGGCTTTATTGGATTCAGGCAGTCAAAGATCATGTGTAAGTTTGAAGTGGTATGAGGACAGAAGGAAGGAGAATATTGAGATTGAAGAAATGCCTGTGAAATCCACATATATCGTCACTGCTGTAGGTAAACGATCCAAGTAAATATGTAAACAAGTTGCCATACCTATTTGTATTAACGGGAAGTCGAAAATTCAGATCTGTCTTGTTATTCCGAATCTTATATTTGATGTTATCTTGGGATCTGACTGGCTAAGTTTATACTCAGCTCGGTTAAATTACAATGAGGCGATAGTATATTTAAGGTGAGATGATGAGGATGTTAAAGTCACATGAGATGCCGAAGTTCAGACGAAAGTGGAGGTTTGTAACATGTGGTGTGTTAAAGAGGTTTCAAAAGATGAAGAAGGGAGAGCGGATTTTAAGTTGTGTGAAGTGTGGTTAGAGGAGAACCACGATGATGCTTTGAGAGAAGCGGTAGATAGTAGCAATTTGGAAGAAGGTCAGAGGGACCGATTGTTGTATGTGTTGAGAGAACACAAGGAAGTATTTTCATCGAAACCTGGTAAAACACATGTGTATGAACACTCATTTTCAGTGCTGGATCAAAGTATATTCGCTGGACCGAGATATGCGATTCCACATAAATATGCTAAAGCAGTAGACAATCAAATTGAAGCTATGTTAGAGGATGGTATTATTGAAGTTTCGAGTTGTGAGTGTGTCAATATTTTATTGTATCCGATGAGAAAAGCGACAGGTCTTAGTTGCTGTAAGATTATTAGTGACAAGTATGTTCAGGAATTAGGTACGCCTAGTAGATTATTATCTGATAGCGGATCGCAATTTACATCGAAGAAGTGTAAGGCTGTGATGACAGAGTCAGATATCACACATGTTTTTTCCTCAATTAGGAACCCACAAGGGAATATGTGTGAACGCACGATGAAGGAATTAGGTAGGATGTTTAGATCTTTAGTTCAAGACAAGCACACTGCGTGGGTTGGTTCTTTAACGTTGATTGGGAAATGGATTAACATGGTTCAGCATGATAGTACGAAATTCACTCCATTAGAGGTTCATTTTGGCAGCAATCCAAGGAATGAGCTGACAAAAGTACTAGGTATTACACAGAAACCTCAGCGGGACTCTCAGATATATGTCAGATTAGCGAGAGAGAATTTGATTAAAGCGGCTGAGAAGCGTAGCAGACAGCAGAAAGGTCAGGTGTTAGACGAATTTCAGGTAGGAGATTCTGTTCTGTTACATGTTCCCATGCTCTCGTCCAGTGAAGAGAAAGTGACGAAGAAATTATTTTTGTTGTATCAGGGTCCATTCCAGATTCATTGTCGGGTTGGTCCTTGTGCATACAGATTGAAAGATGGTAATCGTGTCATGTTGGGCACTTATAATATTCGCTCTCTGAGACGATATATTTCTGCGAATTAAGTGTAATGTCTCCCAGATGTTGTTGTGACAACAATAAATGTACTTGAGTTTGTAAACGTGAATTCATGTATAGGTTGTGAACCTAGACCTGACACCATTGTAGAAGTCATGAGTAACTTGGGATTTTTTTTGGAAACTGCAGAAGGAAATTAATGCAATAATTTTCTATGTATAATTTCTTTTTCAATGAAAACAAGAAATTGCTTGCGGCCATCTATGAGAGGTAAGCCACGTGTGATTACGTGTGTGTGTGGTGTATATATTATTATAACCTGGAACTGCCGAACACTTTGATGGTGAAGTGCAAAGATAGAGTTATTTACCTGTTGTAAATATTATGAGTGTCGCTGACAAACTTTCGCAAGAAAATCGGCAGGATTTATTACTAATGTTATCTGGTATCGTTGAAATAGGCACTCTACAGTGAGATACAAGATTTGGTTATGTATGTTTTTTATTAAGTGTTTGTAAGATGTGATGATGTATATATCCGCCGTTTTGGTGTAGTGTATTATTTTCATATATGTTATATCTGTAAATAACAGGAGGGAGTATGTAACCGTCCAGGCTTCTGCAGCCCTACTAATTTAATATAATATCATTTTACGCGATATCATTTGATATCAAGTTTATCCGCCATCGGCAATTATTTGTAATAACATATTTATTCAACGTCAATCATTTGTAATCAAGGCTTTTTGGAATCATATTGTATATATAATAACATCGTTTTAGTATTTAAATTATTATATTATGTAGGATAAGAATTCATTATGTTGTAAATACGGTCAATATGTTGAGACATAGTTGTTTTCATTTCATCTCATGTTTGTGTATACGGAGGGTTATTCTTGAAGCTTGGGATTTTGCGTGAGTCATGGGTTTATTTTATGACCAAGGCTAGTAAACAGCGACCCGTGCGCGAGGCTTGCAAGCTGGTCAGCTATATCATCGCCACGCCTTCTGGACTTGTCGAGGAAGAAGGGAAGGGGAGTTGATGCTTCGACCTATCGAATCAGATACTTCGTTGTATATGAGTTTTGAGATTGAACTGTTACCAAGAGTGGGGGTGAGCCCGGATATATACTGATTCTCAACACGAGAACGGGACCTTACGACCTTACGACCTTACAACCTTACAACCTAACTACGAGATACTCCATCACTACTACTTCTACTGTGAACATCTACTTTGAACGACGTTATTTGATTTTTGAAACAGTGTGTGGCCGCTCCGCGACAGAGTTACTTTTGTACAATGTGTTGTCGCTTCGGTAATGTTATCGGATCTGCGTGAGACGAAACAAGCTTACGGCTTGTGTGATATTCAGTAAATGTTATGGACGAAGAACTATGTTTAGTTCAAGTCTACGGAAATTTGGTACAAGTCTGTACCGTATAAATAGTATAGCTCAGTTGGATTGATATTTCTACTAATATGGAAAAATTCATATCTCTGAATTTTCTCCTCATACGATCAACGCTGATCAGTTTTTACAAGTATAGGGCCAATGTCTAATTTAAAGACTAGGCAAATAGGGAGTGCTAGTCCAGATCGCCCGTACCATATCAGAGAAGGAAGGAAGGATGTCCATGGAGCAGAGTCTACATCGAGAAGAAGAGAACGAGTAACCACGGAAACCAGATGACGTCAACGAAAGCTGCAGTTGGTGAGCTTCAATTAGATAAAGTAAGCATCATTAAATTCAGTAAATTAAATTCTAAATTCCTCCACGCTTTGAGGAAACTTTTCCGATTCATCTCATTTTTTTGTATAATAAATTCATTTGTATTTTATATTGCGTTAATTTTCTTTCTAAGCGATACTTAATGGTTAATTATTTATAATCCTACCTCTGTGATTTAAGTATAAGTCGCTATGCTAGTAAATATAAATTTTGGTTTACAGTTTTATTTAAAACTATAACCCTGGCGCCCAAACATTACATAGAGAAATGGGGAACCATGGAATGTTAATTGTTTCTATTTGCGTGGCAATTTGCGGGCAAGCCACAAATAGTTTATTAGATATTCATGTGTCCCAAGATAATAACTTTCATCTCCTCAAGTGTTATGACGAGGTGGAACAGTTACAACGTTTCTCATATTATAACAATTAACGTACGATGAAAATACATCCCTACATTCAGCATGAAGATACTTGCTATACGTTCAGCACATGGCATAATGGTCTGCATTTTCTTGTACTACCTCATAGTGATAATCAGTTCTTATCACTTAGCTCACTCTCTTTACTGACAATTGTTTCCAAATTACACTTCACGGTGTCATTATGAGTCAGTAGAAAGTTTGTTGCAGCAGATTTACAATTACTTTCATCAGAAGCAGAGAGCAATAATTATTGACTTACCACTACACCTCTAATGGCACTACAAAATGTTATTGCGTCTAGGGTTGCTTTGTTACCTCCTTTTGCTCTAATGATTGAAAAAGTGTTTTCACTGCCATCCCGTGTGATCCTTCTTGTTAACAATTAACAGAAATCATAATCTTTACTAATACTACTAAAATGTTTTCATTCCTCCCCTGAAGGGGGAAGCGGGCCTCTTAGACGGTGACGCCGTATCTCAGCCGGGAGATGTGTTGCGGTGCCTATGTTAGGAACTGTCCCGGCATTCGCCTTAGTGCAGGAGAATGGAAAACCACGGAAAACCATTCTCAGGACAGCCGACGGTTGGGGCCAGCCGTGAGGTCCAGCCCCATCCCGTCTCCCGAATGCAGAGGTGTAGAGTCACGGTAGAACCGTAGCCAACCCCTCCTCTGCTTGGTTGTCCGGTCAGAGTGCAGAACTGTTGGACCACGGACCAGCCGTGTCCACTTATGGGCCGAGACCCACTCTGCATCTACCGACCCATAATCTTTCTGTAACTCTGACCACAATAGTTTCAAAGCAAAAAAAAAATGTCCTACCAACCCTGTCTGCGAAATGGATTGTTTTTGCAGTTCTTAAATATTTTCAGTTTTTGAAAAAACCGCAGATTTCATCAAGCTTATGGATATGGCGTGAGTCATTGATTAAAGGTCCGCTGTACACATTGGGGCTACTGAAAGTGAAATAATTTTAAAAATCAGACATATCACGCCAGTTAACTGCAATAGCACGTGTAGTTACCTGCAGAACCGCCAGATGGCATGCAGAAGCGATGTCGCCAGTTTCTCGCAAGAGTTTCCACTGTAATCATATTAAGCTATTTGGAGATAGTCACAAACCAGACTCTGAGCGATTTTAAGTGTTATTAATGCCTGTGTTACTTTTCAACAGATGTATCCACACACTAATCATTGGGTGACATCTGGTGACAAATTAGGTAGGTAAGGGTTATTCTGCCCGACGGCAGGTCCCAACCTCCGCAGAGGTGTTCCTGAGCCGGAGTTTACGTGCGGTAGGGTGGCCAGTTCCTTTCCGCTCCTCCATTCCCTTACCCCCAACCAACAGCGCGTGGCAACCCATCCAACTCCTGACCACGCCCAATGTTCCTTAACTTCGGAGATCTGACGGGATCCGGTGTTTCAACACGGCTACGGCCGTTGGCTGGTGACAAATTAAGGTACCGTATTATAAGCCAATGTTGTTCTCTGCTATCCTACTTGTCTTGCAAATATCCGGAAGATACAAACACAAGCCACCAGCAAATGTCGGAAGTGAAGAGAAAATTTTAATTCAATTCTCAAGAAAATGAAAATTTAGATTATCTTTAGGATTGAGAATAAAGTGGTAATGGTCACTTTTACTGATGGTAGAAGTTCATGGAATCCTGAAAGAGTTAATATGACTCATTCTGAACAAGTAGGCTGATTCTGAATTTATTTTAATTAACTTCACCTTAAGTGGCTTGTGACTATGGCTCGGAAAATACGTTTCAGCTTCAGTTAAGTGTTTCAAAATATTAATTATTAATAATTGTTGACTCATATTGAGGTCAAAATATATTTAAAAGTGTTTAAGCTATAAATTCACTGCTTTTCAAGTGTCATATAACAAAATATGAGAAATATACTGCATTACAGTTACTATATATTCAGTTGGGAAGGAGACTTCATTTATAGCTACAATTTTTTATAGCTTGTGCCAAGACACAAATGACAAAATATGGCATCTATCAGTAAAAAGCAACAGGCCGCCTGCTAAGTGGTCCAGTAAAGCTTGCTTCAAAAATTTCAAGGTATGTTTCTTTCTGTTACATACTTTCTCACTACTACATAGTAATTCGAGTGTCCGACTCGTTAGCTGAATGGTCAGCGTACTGGCCTTCGGTTCAGAGGGTCCCGGGTTCGATTCCCGGCCGGGTCGGGGATTTTAACCGTCATTAGTTAATTCCAATGGCCCGGGGGCTGGGTGTTTGTGCTGTCCCCAACATCCCTGCAACTCGCACACCACACATAACACTATCCTCCACCACAATACCACGCAGTTACCTAAACATGGCAGATGCCGCCCACCCTCATCGGAGGGTCTGCCTTACAAGGGCTGCACTCGGCTAGAAATGCCACACGAAATTTAATTTAATTTTAGTAATTCGAGTTCAATAATCTGTTTGGAAATGTGTTTAAGTTCCGAAGTCCATCCATTTCCAATCTCCTGCTGACACAAAAATGTCCCATGTGATAAGCACGATATTTGTTATATCACTCAGAAAGTTTCGTAAAATTTGACGCAGGGTTTCCTACCAAGCGAAGGATTTAATTAAATAATAATAATAATAATAATAATAATAATAATAATAATAATAATAATAATAATAATAATAATCATAATAATAATAATAATAATTCTTTCAAATACTGACTCTTTTAGAAGACGGTAGAATTCTAGAATGTTTTGCTCTGAAAACGGATTCTTTAAGGAACGATTACATTTACTGTCAAGTGGGTGTACTATCTGAGGATTCCTTAAGCGCCAATCGACTGTGCCAGAATTCAATCTACAACTTTTGAATAATTATCGATCCCGAAACATAGCAGTGCTGTGTCTCGAAATGTCTTGAAGTTCAGACTGGTTTATCCCTTAAGCTTATGAAGTATTCCATATTCAAGACGTTGAGTCTCCAACAGTGGCGTGTAATGAGGGCTACCAAGGCTATCCGTGAAGCCCAAACCTCGAATAAGAAAGAAGGCAATCTAAATCACATTTTAATGTAAGCATCTGACACACCGTTCCATTTACAAAACTTGAAAGCAATGAGAAAAAACGTCGCTCATATTTCTTACTACAAGGCATCGGAGACTGATACCGTAGTGCACGCACTGCGTCCCTCTCCATTCGCCGCACCTTGTGCGGCTCGCTGCTGTATGTCCGGTAGGTGCGGGGACCGAGGGGATAGGTGGACAAAGCTTCGCTCCGTCAATTCGCCACTCGCCCACCCACTGCTAAGAAGGGAGAGAGCTCAATGACTCGAAGTTCTCTGGAAGACTCCGAACAGACGCGATTGACTCATTTCTGTGGTGTCATGTGTTTGCTGTTGCATGTTCAAGACATCTTACCGATTGTTTATAGTTGAGAAAAATGTTAGTGTATTTCGGTGGTGTTAATGTTCTCAGAACAATGTTAGTTTATTTGAAGTTACAGTGTATAGTGTGACTGACCGTGTTGGGTTACTTTTGTAAAAAGGCTGAACCGTATAAAACGGGCACTATTGATAAACCATTCTCGTAACTGAAGTATGCAAATAAATTGCTGATAGTTTAAAATGGTAAGCCTACCCCACATCTTCCTCGCAATCAACCTCCTCGTACTCTTAATTTCCCTGGCTTGGGGACTGGGGGTTTATGACGTCTTCGCAATTCATTCCATCCGTATGTCAGCACCAAGCCTTTCAGAAAACATGTATTATTATTATTATTATTATTATTATTATTATTATTATTATTATTATTATTATTATGTAAATATTGACAGCATTACCAACGGTCGTACCCATCATTCAATGGTTTAGTATCATCCTCGGTAGATCACTGGTGGTGTCCGACCCATGATCATGGGCCCGATTCCAAACAACCATGCCTTCCTCATCATAAATATTTCCTGATCTCATACATCTGACTTAATTATTTAGATAACCGAGTACTAGTACTTCACTCCCGTCTACTTCTGCATCCTTATAGGAAGACACCAGGCTGCTGTTATAGGAGTAATATAATTTTCTTTTTATAGGTAGATCTTCTAAAAGGAAACACAATCCTTTAGGGTTAGTGTTCCCTTTTGTTGTTTGGAATCGAACCCGTGATCATGGGTCGGACACCACCACCGATCTGCCGAGGAAGCTAATAAACCAGTGAACGACGTGTACGACTGCAGGTAATGCTGTAAAATTCTACATTTTAATTTTATGATGATAATAATAATAGTGCATAGCCTCTGGAAAGGCTTGGTGGTGAGCCAGTGGGGATGAAATGAATGGCGAAGACGTCATAAATACCCAATCCCCAATTCAGGGGAATTAAGAGAACGAGGAGGTTGATCCCAAGAATTGAACCGAAACCATCGGACCAAAGGCAAGCATTCTATCAATTTAGCCACAAAGCCGGGCTTTAATTCGCTAAACACTACGCTACCCTTTCCACTGATCAGGCGTTGATTATCCGTAGTAGCAAAGGCCTAGGCAGTGTGTTGTGAAACAGCCTTTACAACACAGCAGGCTCAAAACGCTTAAGACTTGAAGACTTGACGTTCACTAAATCAACAGACTGTCAAAAAGGTGTTTGGGGCGAGGGGGGGTGGGGGGGGGGGCAACCTAGTGGTAACCCGCGTCTTGATCCCGACATACCCCACTGGTCTCCAACCGCTCCTCTCCTCACCAAATATTATTTGAATATATGCACTGTAGATGTGAATATTTTTTTGCAATTGAAGACATCTCTTGTATTTTGAAGCCATCCGAGCAACGGATCCTATTAACATTCTTCAGTTTGCTTTCTTATCCTGAAGTTCGATGAAGCCGTATTTCTTCCCAATTCTCAAAATTAACACATTGGTTACAACTCTGCACTTTGGTTTTAACAAGACCTGCGCCTGCCGTCGGATGTTCAAGATATTCAGAGAAGAAACCGTGAAAAACTTTCAGCCACTTAATGTCAGACCCATCGAAAAACTTGATAGAAAATGTGGTTAGTAAACATAACCTCAGTTATACCAATAAATATAATCTAAGTTTATCCATGGATAGTTATGAAACCACCTAATTTTTCTCATGAATAGCACTTCAGCCGTTTTGGAATGGCCTCTTAGGGATTATTCGTCAGAAATTACAACCCATGATTTGCCTCCAAAGAAGGCATCACTTTATCCTTCTCTGTTATTTGACACCCAACTCAAATTGTCAGTCGGGCAGATCCACGAACAGAGTTTCAATTTTGTTATATATACTAAGAATTGTTTTCTGAACAAGCAAGACTGTCTGTCACTCTTGATTTGTCTACCACCTACAGCCTCAGTGTGGCGAGAAGTGTGGAGGACGTGGTGAGATGGGAGACGAAAAGACTTGCCATACAAGAAGTGACAAATGAAATGAAGTGGGTGGAGTGTTAGGGAATGAGAGAGTAAAGGAAACGACGTTATCTCGCAAATCATGACAAAATACGCTGCAGACCCGCAGATCATTCAGAGCGAGGGAAGCGATCCCAGGGGATTTAACGCCAGCCAAATGATGCATGTTTTGCAAATCGTACAACAACTTAGCCTCGAGCAGGCTAAAAAGTACTCGGAGGATTCGTCTTATACGTACCCTATAATCGTAAATCTTTTATCTCGTTGTTCTTTTTTCTTTTGCTTTAACGCCAGTGCGTAGGGTGTGCTCTACTCGCTGATTCCGTTCCGCCGTGACAACTGTGTAAGAAAAATTTTAAAAAATCCGTATAGTACTGAAGAGAGAAGCTTTGATCGTTCAAAAATGGAAACCTATTATGGGACCAGGAGTAATCTTCCAATTAAATAGACATTCAAAAATTAAATAGGTAATAATTAATATTAATTATCTCAAGTCATGTCTGATAATTCGGAAGTGGAGCGACAGCGAGTGTTAACGCAAATGCCCGAAAGTTCCTACTCACAGGCCACAGACGATTGATTCCTTCTACCTCCTTACACAGTTCCTTCTATTCACCATCATTCATTTCATCGTCATTAGCTCCTCTACTGGAGGTTGTCGTCATGAAGGGCACCCGGTCGTAAGACATGTCATATCATTTCATCTCACCTCATACCCTACCCACTCCCTGTGGAAGGGGGGGCGCAGATGAAGAATACACCCACGGTAACCCCTGCCTGTCGTAAGAGGTGTCTAAAAGAGACGGCCAAGAGATGACGGTTTTGGAACCAAGAGCTTACCTGTGATCAGTACCATTACATGGGGAACACCATGGGTCGATGTTACCTACGATTAGTACCACTATGTAATGAACACCATGGGTCGGGGCGTTACCTGATATTAGTACCACTATGGAAGGAACACCATGGGTCGGGGCGTTACCTGCTATTAGTGCCACTATGTAAGGAACACCATGGGTCGGGGCGTTACCTGATATTAGTACCACTATGGAAGGAACACCATGGGTCGGGGCGTTACCTGCTATTAGTGCCACTATGTAAGGAACACCATGGGTCGGGGCGTTACCTGATATTAGTACCACTATGGAAGGAACACCATGGATCGGGGCGTTACCTGCGATTAGTATCATTAAGGGAGGAGCACCATGGGTTTACATTACCTGTGATTAGTACCACTATGTAAGGAACACCATGGGTCGGGGCGTTACCTGACATTAGTACCACTATGGAAGGAACACCATGGGTCGGGGCGTTACCTGCGATTAGTATCATTAAGGGAGGAGTACCATGGGTTTACATTACCTGTGATTAGTACCACTATATGAGGACCCCATGGGTGTACGTTACTTTAGATTAGTACCACTATGTGAGGAACACCATGGGTCTACGTTACCTGTGAGTAGTACCGGTATGTGAGGAACACCATGGGTCTACATTACCTGTGATTAGTACCACTATGTAAGGAACACTAGGAATCTACTTTACCTGAGTATATCACTATGAGGAGTCTCCGTGGCTCAGGCGGCAGCGGGTCGGCCTCTCACCGCTGGATACTGTGGTTCAAATCCCGGTCTCTCCATGTGAGATTTGTGCTGGACCAAGCGGAGGCGGGACAGGTTTGTCTCCGGGTATTCCGGTTTTCCCTGCCATCTTTCATTCCAGCAACACTCTCCATTATCATTTCATCGCACCTATCAGTCATTAATAAATCACTTTGTGAGTGGCGACCCCATCGTACTAATAGCCTCTATATGATTCATTCATTACATCCCTGAACCGGTCAGTGACTGGACAAACAGGTTGTAGGGAACGGTGACCTGGATTTTGACCCATTTGGACAACAAGCATCATCGATATATGATTTAGCTTTGGAAGCAGTCACTTGTTCCATTTATACGGGAATGTGGGGCATTGTGGGTCGAATCCATTGATTGTTATAATTTCGTAATCATTTTTCATCGTCGTATTTTTGAATTCTAGTCAGTGGATGGATTTTGGAATTTTGGTAATCATATCATTGCACTCTATCATGTACCATTAGGGGCCATGACGTAGATGTTAGGCCCCTTTAAACAACAATCATTATCACCATCATCATCCTCAGCATCATACCCTACGCCGCATCAGGAAATGGAAATAAAGAGCAGACTTACCTATATCTGATAATTCGGAAATCTAATTCCAGTGGTAGGCTTTAAGTCACCCCCTCCTTTAAACGTACTTTTGAGGATAGGATAAATTGGTTCTGTCTTCTACCGCTATTACCACACTGGTGGGATCACGGGTGCGAACTATATCGTACATGTGGGCCTGGTCCGGTTTTATGGCCGGATACCCTTCCTAACGCCAACCCTATGCAGAGCAATCTGTTCATTGTTACATGTTTCTGTGATAGTGTGGTGCGTTGTGCAAATATGAAGAGGAATGCGTTGGAATAAACACAAACACCTCATTCCCGAGCCCTACGAATTAACCATATGCCAGGAAGCGAACCCGGAACCCTTTGAACCAAAGGCCAGTACGCTAACCATTCAGCCAAAGAGCCGGACCTAGAGAACAACTGGTTAATGATCAAAACTAAACATTATGGAAATATCCAATCTATGATTTAAACAAAAAAATATATATCGTGTAACAGTACAGCACGTCCTGAATGAGACGAATATGACACTAGGACCATTCTAACTCGAAAATAACATTTACAAATCGCTTAGAGTAAGTGAATCGAGTCTTAAAATAGCCTGGATATATATATTCATTTTTACTTTACTTTTTGCAGAAATTGGTACCATTCTGAAGAATCGAACAGGAGACTTTCTGATGTTCCAACAGAGCAGTGGCTTGACGTGTAGGTTTGTTGTTCACGTTCCACTCTTATAGGGCTGAGTGACTCACATGACATTCTGAGCCCAAATATATGGGTTCAATCCCGGCTAAGTCCGGTGATATTTTAGGTACTCAAATATATCAGGTGCAGTCGCTTACGTGCGGCCAGTATCCAGTAATCGGGAGATAGTGGGTTCGAGCCCCACTGTCGGCAGCCCTGAAGATGGTTTTCCGTGGTTTCCCATTTTCACACCAGGCAAATGCCGGGGCTGTACCTTAATTAAGGCCACGGCCGCTTCCTTCCAATTCCTAGGCCTTTCCTATCCCATCGTCGCCATAAGACATATCTGTGTCGGTGCGACGTAAAGCAAATAGCATTAATTATTAATTAAATATATCAGGCTGTCGACAGATATACTGGCACTTAAGATTTTAAAAAAACCTACGAGAAAATCTTTCAGCACCTCCCTGTCCGCGAAAACCGGAAAAGTAGTTAGTCTTAATAAAATTCAACTTGACTTCATACACTTCTACGAATTTCCAAGAGCACAGACGAGGGCACTCTTGTACAGAAAATCTGATGACCCACCTAGTAAGGGTTTTCTAGTTAATTAATAGGTTGCAAGACTGAACCTCAGTCAAGTAATGATGCTGGAATTCTTTAAGTACAGTAATCCCTCTGCGGAGCACGATGACTAATCAAACGCACGTAACGTAGGCGTGATTGAGGACGCGCGTATTAACAATTTCTCTTTCAAAGCATGAATCAGCGAACATTCCCTTCATCTTCTTTACAAAGTAATCCTCGAAAAACTAGCTGTTATAAAGAATTTCTACTCATAAGTTTCTAACAGAAATACAGTACAGTTCCATGAAACACTAACAAAGTCCATTCTTTTTAAAAGAGAGAATATTTACACATTCCAATGCTATGACAAAAGAGATAGGCTACTCTTACCCAACACTTCCTGTCTTTGTTGCAACATACCAGGGTACCGAGAACCGATAAGTTAGAAACTAAAATACAATCCAGCAGTCTAGACATTCTGCATATAAAATGTTCGTACGAAGAGTATCGCTGCGAAGCGTAATTTTGCAAGAGAAACAAACACAATATTATAGCCAAACCAGCCAAGCAATCACGAAGTAGTTAAAGTGGAACTAATCTTCGCTATGCATGCTCCCAAAAACCAAGGAGAATGAAATAATTTCAGCATTGCATTTTACGAAAATCGGAAAAACACACCGTACATGATACTAGTTGATCCACACAGTATGGTCAAGGAATTTTTTCACTACCACATTAAATGAACGGTATTTAAATTATGGAACTTCGTTGTAACTGAAGGAAACTAACACTTTTACAAGAAATATTGTGTATTACAGACAAAAACATGCGTATAATGACAGTTTTTCATATTTAGTGCTCCGCTACACTGAGACCTTGCTCCATCTCCATACTCCAACTGAGCTCCGTCTGCCCAGCGTTGTCGTAAGCGAATAGCGCCTAATTTGAATCAATCAATAGTGTAAGATTTGCATTTAGGGCTGTCACCCAGACGGATTTCCTGTCAGTTGTGTGCCTGTGTTTTAATAAATGATTTCGAAGAACATGGAAATTTATCGAACGTTTCCTCTGATAAATGTTTCCAATCCTCAATTTCTCTTCTTTTGAATGAATATCTTGCCCCAATCCCTCCTCTTGAATTCCAACTTAATATTTTCTACGTTTAAAAGCTCCACTCAAGCTTATTCGTCTACAAATGTCATTCCACGCCAACTGTCTAACGACAACTCGGAACATGCCTCTTAGCTGAGCAGTTCGTCCCCTTAGTTCCAAGTCCTTCGAGCTCAAAGTTTGCAATATTTTCATAATACTACTCCTTTTTCGGAAAACACCCAAGACAAATCGTCCTGCTTTCTTTTTTATTGTTTCCAGTTCTCGTATCAAGTAATCCAGGTGTGGGTCCCGTTTCTTTCTAATTGAGGTTTTACCACGCCCTTATACGCCCTCTCCTTTACATCTTTACCACAACCCGTAAATTCCCTCATAACTAGCGACGGATTTTATTGAAGTGAGAATTTTTAAATTACCTTTATGGAAGGAAATGTGACCTATAAAATATTCAAATAGACAAAAATTATGACATACAACTAACATTTCATAATCATTATTGATTGCATGTTATTTATGTCATCTATTAGAAAGTTCTCTGTTCCACTTCGCTCTGAGCTATAGGAAGTTAGGTACCCTGAAAAGTAAAACAATAACTAAGTATAACAATCAGTGACGATGTACTTGGCTAGTGTCCAATCAGCAAATTATTTACAAAAATGAGAATAAAAATATCCGTGCCTGGAATTAGTTCCAACTCTCAACGAAATAATCACGTGCATTTTTAAGTTGGTAAAGTGGAAGCCTCTTCGCTCGCCGGACAGTGTGTTTTTATGCCTGGAAAACTCCTCTCGACATCACATGATGTTATGTGAGCAAATTTGAATAAAGTTACTTCATCCGGGGAAAATTCTGGTTCAGAATCCTCAAATTTTTCTTCGTGTCCACAAAGAATGTCTCTTATCTTGCAGAATCAAGACGAGTGATTGATCATGATATTCTGACGAAGTTTAATTTTATGTATGCCAAGTTTCTGCCCAAGCTTTTAGAATAAATAAAACCATGCACAATTTTTATGCATGACAAATCAGAAGGATCAAACTTTTGAATTCCCCTTCAAAGAAATAATACTTTCTGCAATAATAGTGAGTAACATCAAGCCACGTCCTCCAGCGAGTAAGAATAGGTGGAGGAGAAAGATGTAGAGCAGGGGCTGTTTTTCATATTCTATACTCGAAGTGGAGCTTTTAGGAACATTTTCTTCTTGTTATAAATTCGCCTGTCTACGTCGGAGTTAGACCTCTTCTGCCATTCTGTGCAAACTATGCACGAGAACGTAACATGGAATATTTTGAGGTAAAGTAGTTTCCTTTGTCCTGCCTTGCTCATGTAAGGGGCGGCATCAGTTATAAACAGTAGAACGTTCTCCCTCTTTGCGCCATCTGGCCAGAGTAGGTTCATAGCGTCATCGAACAGCACTGTAAGGGCGGATTGGTTTATTTTCTCCAGAAATTCACATGTTAGAAGAAACACTTCACCTGGGTGGATCCTCCTTCATTACACCAATAATAACGTTAGCTATGTATCTCCCATCTTCATCGTTTATTTCGTCCACCAAAACCTATATCATATTGTATCTTAATGTTGAGAACTATAGATCTTTATCTTATTTTACATATATTCATAGCAAGAGGATGTATTATTTGTAAGTGTTGATTAACTAGTAACTGGCTGACTGATGTACTTCTCTAAGATGGATCTGAAACTGACGCTATTTACTTTCTTAGGGATATTGGAAGTAACCATAATCATGCAAGAATCATTACAAAATTCCGAAGTGTTATCCAACGACATCGTATTTAAAGAGGTTCCCTCAAAAATGCAGACGCTGCTTGTTCTCCGCGGCGAAAAATCTTATTGAACATCATTGATGCTTACCGGTTTCACAGTGTTGTTGCACATTAAAACGCTTTTACGCCGTTACCCCAACTTCACAGAGTTTGAAGTATAAAATAACACTATTGCTACTAAAAATCCGTTCCCCAAATTCTTCAACGAATTGGCTTAGCTTCGCACTCTCTCAGCACTTCCCTTTAGGCATGTTGAAATCGAATTGAAAGACTGAAATTGTGATCTCAAACCAACGAGAGTTGAAGGTTGAACGGGAGCTTTGTTCAGTTGCCCCCGCTTTTCCAGGAAACAGCGTGATCTCTCGGATAAGATTGTAATTAAGACGTCCCAAGCGAAGCTGCCTTACAAAATACTGTGTTTCACTGTCTGTGTTGAGCTTATTAGGAATTTCTAATAAGCATCCTTTGTTCATACAGTTACTTTACCTGCTTCCTGTCCTGCTCCATGGCTAAATGGTTAGCGTGCTGGCCTTTGGCCACAGGGGTCCCGGGTTCGATTCCCGGCAGGGTCAGGAATTCTAACCATCATTGGTTAATTTCGTTGGCACGAGGGCTGGGTGTATGTGTTGTCTTCATCATCACTTCTTCTTCATCACGACGCGCAGGTCGCCTGCGGGTGTCAAGTAAAAAGACCTGCAACTGGCGGGCCGAACTTGTCCTCGGACACTCCCGGCACTAAATGCCATACGCCATTAATTAATTAACCTGCTTCCTGTTAAATATTGCCCAAAGCTGAATAATATACCTTCCAGAGAAAGACCCCACCTATCTGCTGCAGTAGTAATATATGGAAGTTTGCCACAGAAACGCACGTACCGGTAACATAAAAATCCATGGAATATGAAAAAATATGACTTTATATAGAACTTTTTTTTGCTATTTGCTTTACGTCGCACCCACACAGATAGGTCTTTTGGCGACGATGGGATATGAAAGGCCTAGGAATTGGAAGGAAGCGGCCGTGGCCTTAATTAAGTTACAGCCCCAGCATTTGCCTGGTGTGAAAATGGGAAACCATGGAAAACCATCTTCAGGGCTGCCATCAGTGGGGTTCGAACCTACTATCTCCCAATTACTGGATACTGGCCGCACTTGAGCGACTGCAGCTTTCGAGCTCGGTTTATATAGAACTAAGCAGAAATATGACCAATATCTCAGAAAGTTCCAAAATATATGACTTTTAAGGCAAACTAAATACCCCACAATTTCCATCAGAAGATGTTAGGTTTTCACATAGACTGCTTAAAAATTAAAATAAAGCTCTTAGAACAAATATGACATGTCCTAGAAATCCGCCCCTTACTCTAACCACATGAAAAGATATGTAACCTTTATTTACAACCTCGTTAATTAAGACATTTCCTTATATTAACACCTGAGTACTTACAATGATCTCCGTGAGATACATTCACCCCCTCAACACAGTAATTAAAACTGAAAGAACATTTCCTTTTGGTAAAACTTAAAGCCTGATTTCTAATTCCGTTTACCATCATCGGGAGCATGGAGCATGAGACATTGGGTCGAGGGTATTCAACTGGGGGGAGGGGGGCAGAGGACCAGTACCTCGCCCAGGTGGCCTCGCCTGCTATACTGAACAGGGGCCTTGTGGGGGATGGGAAGATTGGAAGGGAAGAGGGAAGGAAACGGCCGTGGCCTTAAGTTAGGTACCATCCCAGCATCTGCCTGGAGGAGATGTGGGAAACCACGAAAAACCACTTCGAGGATGGTCGAGGTGGGAATCGAACCCCTCCCTACTCAGTTGACCTCCTGAGGCTGAGTGGACCCCGCTCCAGTTCTCGTATCACTTATCAAATTTCGTGGCCTGCGGGGGTGTCAGCTAATCACACTAACCACTGCACCTCAGAGGCGGACTTCTTTTATTTTTCTGTTATGAAACTGTTCTCTGCCAAAGTAACCCTCAAATCTAAGAGAAATATTAAACCATATTCCCTCATTGCCAAAATACAGAATTTAACTCAACTCCCTTTCAGTTATCTCATGCATCTTCGTCTTTTCCCTACTACTAGTACTATTTAATATGAGTTGCAAATCAGGAATTAAATGTCAGTCAGTACTTTGATTTTCTCATCATCTGAAAAGTATGTACTTTTCTTCCCATACTTTTTTCTTCAACATACAAGTCTATGTGGCCTGAACTAATCTATACACTGAACAGTTAGCCTCAAGATATAGCCCTGATACTGGAATACCATTAGAAGGAACATATCGAAGTATTGCGGAGACTGTACATAATAAGGCACAATACATTCCAACAAGAGCTCAGTAAACAAACAATTGTCAAATAACCTGCGATTAGATATTGTAAACACGTAACGGGTCTTACCGCCAAAGAGGAACAGGGATGTGCTTATTTCATCTATATATTTTTAACGTTTTCTTGTGGAAGAAATTATAGATGGAATTAAGTCAGAAATGTTTACAAACTGCAATAAATCTATTACCTAATTTCACACGAAATAAATGCTGGGGCTGTGCCTGTATTAAGGCCATGGCCGCTACCTTCCCAATCCTAGCCCTTTACCATCCTTGCGTCACCAAAATCCTTCGAAGTGTTGGTGCGACGATAAACCACTAGTAAAAATGTAATAAATCTGATAAATAACGTTTGGGCGTAGACAGAATTACAAAATCACAAGGCAGAGAAAACTTACATATATTTCTCTAGCAAACCACAACAGCAACTAAGAAGAAACACTGAAAATGGTAAAGAAATGAGTATGTGAAGATATGTCGCTGCATTCTAGCAAGGAAGGGTACCCAACTGTTGCCGCTGTCTTTTGAACGAGACCAGTTTATTTGTTTCCGAATATCAGAAACGACGTTTGGTGCAACTTGACGTGCTGTGGACCGCTGGAAGTGGAAGGAGGAGGAGAGGAGTATGGAGCACAAAGAAAGGGGTAATCGAGGAACATGTCTACTAGTTACGTATTAGAGGTGAATGTGACCTGTTGTATGCGTAGGCTGTTAAGTTGTTAGTGGATTTCTTCGGTATTTCGGAGGAAAAGCCAACTAGGGTGGATCACATATTTTTGGAACAGATTAGGAAACAGCTACTTGATGAAGACGTTCCTGTTGAAAAGTATATAACTCTTGTAGTAGAGAAGAAGTCACCAATGAAGATGATATTGTAAGTGATTTTGGGGATGATCCAGCGATAGAGCTAGTAAATAAGACGACTTCAGAAAGCGGTCCAGCATTATGTGGCAGTGACGAGAGCAGTGGTTTCTCGTATTATCCATCACCAACAAAGAAGAATAGAATAAAATTTCCTGAAGGTTACTTGGCTGATGCTTACAAAGTTTGGACGAAGCAGCCAAGAGGAAATGATCCTCCACAACGGTGCCCTCGTGGAGTAGCGCTGGACATGTCCCCAGGATCACACATAAAGTTGGTAGCAGATTTGTTGGTGAGGCCGCTGATATAGAAGAGAAAGCTGAATAGTTTGTTACGGAAGTAAGGCGTTTCATTGAAGAGTATAATTTTACACTAAATTAGATAATTAATGCAGGTCAGTCAAGATTTCGTAAAGAGTTACGTTCTGGGAGAACTCTTGCCGTTAAGGGAGCAAAGACGATTTATGGTACCGTGGGTCCAGTTGCAGCAACCATGCATTCATACATGATAATGCCTGTTATAAAGGATGGCACCCTTCTTCCACGCATGCATCTTCTTGTCTCGGAACCCAACGGGAAATTTTCAGCAAGCATGACACTTGAATTACCGAGTGTGAAAGTATATCCTAGTAAATCACCAAACATGACAAAACGGAATTTGAAAATGTTCCTGGAACAGGTGTTACGGCCGGATTTGCACGGCAGAGATCGAATTCTTCTTTTGGTTGATTCTTGGACAGCAAAAAGAATATGATGCTCTATACAATGGGACAGTTCCAGAAAATGTTGAATTTCACAAGAAGCTGATCACTGCAAAATGTACTGGATTGCTATAATCAGCGGACGCTTTCATTCTCCGTCCATTCAGAAGTATGGCACGGTTCATCACAGATACGATAGTGTTATCATCCACAGTTAAAGTATGGCAAAGGGAACAATTTCTTCGCATTCAATCGTTTGTGCATTTCCAATTTTCGGCAAACAGATTCAAGCAATTGATCCGATTTCCTTTCTTCAAATGTGGTTACACCGATGAACATCCAGGATCATTTCAGACACCTTCCGAGTACTGTTTCAAGAGTGGTTTGGAAGAGGAATGTTTCAAAGGTGACTGCGTTCAGCTTATCTTCATTCGATGTGCTCGTTGTGAAAGATGTTTATGTTTCGACCACGGATTACTTATCGACCTTCATGTATACTTCACGTGAACTGCCATGGGTGCATAACGTATTTTATTTACAGTATTTAAACGTTACTGAATTCATTTGCTGGCCCGCCTACAATGTCCAGCCTCGTTTGGACTAATCTGCACGAAGATTCCTGTCTTTATGTGCACTCATAGTATATATTTGGTAGCTCGTAGCTCCTATGTTTCTTGCACATAACAGCTGTAATTTGCAAAGTATGCATTTTTCTATATAGTATATTCCGCACACTATATAGATTTAAAATGTGCGCGACTACAGATGGGTAACCTTCCTTTAGACCTATAGAGAAACTGAAGAGATAGATGGTATATGTGAACATGAAGCTGTCTTTGTCGTAGTTAAAATTAAATGGCATAGAAAGGAACGTCGTAAAAGTATGACTATTAGGCAATACCTTGATAAGAGTAGCATAGGGTCATTTTAGAAAGCAATTATAATCAATGGAAAATTATAAATAAAAATGTAAACAGCCTGTGGGATGGTTTTAAAGTAGTTGTTAATTGTGAAAAGAGGTATGTACCTTTAAAAGTGGTAAGGAAAGGTAAGGACCCATTATATTATAACAAGGAAATAAAGAGATTAAGAAGGAGGTACAGATTAGAACAACATAGAATTAGGAATGTTTGCTGGAGTAAAGATAGATTGAAGGAGCTTACTAGGAAATTGAATTTACCAAAACATTCAGCTAAGGATAACATTTTGGCAAACATAATTGGCAGCCATATGAATGTTAGCGAGCAATGGAAGGATATGTATAGATACTTTAAAACAGAAACAAGTTCCAGGAAGGACATTCCAGGAATCATTAGTGAACAAGGAATGTATATGTGAGTACTTACAGAAGGCAGAAATATTCAGTCAGCAGTATGTAAAGGAAGCTGGATATAAAGGTAATGTTCAGATAGAGGAGGCGACTAATACTGGCCAATTACTGAAATCTAACTATGAAAATAAAGACATTTACAAAAAGATACAAAAGTAGAAAGCTAGTAATATAGCGGAGATTGATAAAATTTCTGGGGATATATTAAAGACAGTGAGTTGGAATATAGTGCCATATCTGAAATACGTATTTAATCCCTCTTTGCCTCTTTGCACGAAGGAATGATAACAAATGAATGGGGAGTTGCAATAGTAGCCCCAGTGTACAAGGGAAAGGATAATAACATAAAGCGGATTATTTCAGGCCAGTCAGCTTGATACGTGCTGTTTGTAAGCTCTGGGAAAGCATTCTCTGTGATTATATTAGACACGTTTGAGAAATGACTAACTGGTTTGATGGAAGACAGTTTGTGTTTAGGAAAGGTTATTCTAGTGAGGCTTAACATGTAGGTTTCCAGCAAGATATAGCAGATACCGGCATTTTAGATTCAATAGGTCAAATAGACTGTGTCGCTATTGACTTATCCAAGGCTTTTGATAGGGTAGATCATGGGAGATTACTGAGGAAAATGAGGGCCACAAGACTAGACAAAACAGTGGTTGAATGGGTGGCTGAACTTCTAGAAAATGTAACTCATAGAATTAGAGGAGGTGAAGTGTTATCTGATCCTTATTTTCTTATATATCACCTTACAAGTGTACAATATACACTGAGTGGCCAAAAGTCATGGGAAGGGGTGTCTCAGAAATTGTGCCGTGTATGACCCCTCAACGTTGCGGCTAGCTGCGGTGTAGCTGAGCAGTCTGTCACAGACACCAGTGTCATGAAGATTGCAACACGTCGCGAGTTAACCGACTTTGAACGTGGGATGATCATTGGCGCACGTCGCATTGGTCATAGCATTGCGGAGATTACACGCAAATACGGGTTTCCCAGGTCAACGGTGTCGCGGGTGGGTCTTCAATAACGCAATACCACCCGCGTAAACCGCCGCATGGGAAGACCACAGGTGTTTAACGAACGGACATCACA
The DNA here is from genome assembly GCF_040414725.1 of Anabrus simplex. Classification (NCBI taxonomy): domain Eukaryota; kingdom Metazoa; phylum Arthropoda; class Insecta; order Orthoptera; family Tettigoniidae; genus Anabrus; species Anabrus simplex. The sequence continues at coordinate 513,818,638 of NC_090266.1, read as the reverse complement.
TCGCCTCCACAGAACCATACTGGGCGCTCGACGGGCTACTGTGAGTCAGATCGCCGCCAAGTTGAATGTCGGGAGTCAGGAACCCATTTCTACCAGGACTGTACGGAGGCAACTTGCACCGCCTAAGCTCCACCAGCCGACGACCAACTCGTGTCCCTTAGCTGACACCTCGACACAGAGCTCAACGAAGTGGATGGGCCGGCGAAGATCAGCAATGGACCATGGAGCAGTGGCGGCCAGTAGCGTAGCGTGAACTAAGTAAGGGGGTAGACAGATATTTCTTTTATTTAAACTGTTTTAATCATATTATTATATGGAATTTTGTTTTCGACGCATACGTCTGTATTCAGTATTATATTAATGACTCTGAAAATAAGACAAACCCTATAACAACCTATAACCCTACGTGCACTTGCTTTATTTTTAAATATAGACGAAATAGGCCGCAGGACTTGTCAAATAACAACATACTTTTAGAATAACAAGCAATATATGTCATTGTTATGTAGATTTAATAAGAGAAATAAGAAATAAATATTCATCAAGAAATAAATAGTTGTTCGTACAAGTCACCTTAAACAATATTCTTGTAAATGAGTTTAATCCGCCTGTTCTTCATTTCGGCAAATATGTCTATTACTCTCGTCTTGAAGTCGGGCGTCTTGCTAACCTTCCACTGAAATTCCTTCTCTATAGCTAGATTTCCCAAGTTGCACAGTCTCAGGTTGGTCATCAAATTCCTTAAATACGTTTAAATTTGTTTGAAGGCACTCATAGCGCGTTCGTTAGAAACTGACTTTAACGGAATATACAGCAACAAGTTAAGGATTTTTTCCGTATGCGTACTCTGGAGTACCTTATTAAGATTGGAAGCCAATAGTTGTTGGGGTTATAATACCGCAACTAATATTGGCCGGCAAGAAAATGCACGTACTTGACGGGTTTTGATGCTGTCATTCATCTATTAGGTGTAACTTTACTATACTTCGTATTTGAATATTATTAATTTATTTTTAGACGTGTCTTGTAATAAAGTAAATTCAAATTAATTACATTAAAAGCATGTCTGAGATGGTAGCCAATAAGAGCACCTTTATAAGAGGGATCCAAATACTAGCCAATGAGAGCAAGAAGAGACGCTGGTAAGTCTGTCTACTGGGCGGAGGCATCTCGCTATAGGAAAGTCATAGTTCCACAGTCAGTACCTACAGATGGCGTTAGTGTTTCTCTATCTGAAAGCTTTGAAAACCAAAGGGAAAGTACACAGAATGGACAGCGTCTACTTTCGCCTACGTGCTTCGTGTAACGGACTCGAGTCTTAGCATTGGCGAAGTGAGACGAAAATAAGTAAAGTGCGGAATACAATAATGTCACGAATGTGCAAATAATTAATGTTCTAAAAAGTAATTGATTTAACTAGACAATATTTCTTTCACAAAATGTTAAGGGTACACGCTGTCTACCCTGTCTCCCCTGACGCTTCGCCCCTGGTGGCGGCGTGTGGTATGGTCCGATGAATCCCGGTTCCAGTTGTATCGAGCTGTTGGGCGCGTGAGAGTGCGGCGTATGCCCCATGAAGTTATGGATCCTGCGTGTCAACATGGTTGTGTCCAGGCGGGAGGTGGCTCAGTTCTGGTCTGGGCGGCGTTTTCATGGTCGCATTTAGGCCCCATTGTCCGTCTGCAGGAGCGCTTACGAGTGCACGTTATGTGGACATTATTTCATACCATCTGCATCCCTTTCTTGCCCTGGAGTACCCTGATGGAGATGCCATGTCTCAACAGGACAATGTGCCATGTCGCCGCCCTGTGGTGGCACGCAGGTAGTTGGAGTAGTAGTCCAGTGCAGTTACGACTATAGAATGGCCCTCCAGATCCCTCGATATTAATTCAATAGATCAATAGAGCATTTATGGGATGCTGTCGATGCTCGTGTACGTTCCATGAATCTCGCACCAAATACACAAGGCCAGTCGTGGGTAGCAATGCAAGATGCGTGGGGTCCAGATCCCTCCAGAACGATTCCAACAGCTTGTAGAATCGATACCTCGCCTTATTGCTGCCATTTTGACGGCTCGCGGAGTAGCAACTCGTTATCAGCATCACATTCAGTCTTCCCATGACTGTTGGCCACTCATTGTTTATGTGATATGAGTAAAGAACTAGAATCACTATTTGTGGATGATGGTATACTATACAGAGTAGCTAGTAAATGAGTTGCAGGATTGTGGGCGACTGCAGGGGTACCTAGACAATTTTGTGAGATGCATAACGGACAGTGGTATGATGATAAACGGGATTAAAACAAGGGTTGTAAGTTTCACCAAGCAGAAAAGTACTCTCAGTTTTAATTATTGTGTTAATGGGGTGTTAGCACGTCATGGGGAACACTGTAAGTACCTAGCTGTTAACATAAGGAATCATCTTCATTGGCGTAATCATATTATCGAGGTTGTTAGGAAAGGTTACATTTCTTTTCACATGGTTATGATAGTATTTAGGTGTTGCAGTAAGGATGTAAAGAAGGGGTCTTATACGTCTCTGGTAAGAGACTCCAATTAGAGAATAGTTCCAGTATATGGGACCCCCACTAGGACTAATTCATGCGAAAACAGGGAAACATCCAAAGGAAAGCAGCGCGAATTTGTTTGCGAAATTTTCGAAATAGGAGCAGTGTTATGAAAATTTTGCTAACTATGGGCTGGGAAGACTTGGGAATAAGGAGACGAGATGATTGACTAACAATAAGTGGTATGTTTCGAGCTGAGAGTGGAGAGATGTCGTGGAATGACATTAGTAGACGAATACGCTTGGGCGGGGCTTTTAAAAGTAGGAAAGATCATAGTATGAAGGTAATGTTGGAATTCAACAGGACAAATTGAGATAAATATTCATAGGACGAGGGATAAGGGATTGGAATAATTTATGAAGGGAAATGTTCGATAAATTTCCAAATTCTTTGAAAACATTTAAGAAAAATCAGAGAAAACAACTGATAGGGAATCTGCCACCTGGGCGACAGCCACAGCCGTAAATGCAGATAATTGATGATAATAATGATGATGATGATGATGATGATTATTATTATTATTATTATTATTATTATTATTATTATTATTATTATTATTATTATTATTATTATTATTATTATTATTATTATTATTATTATTATTATTATTATTATTATTATTATTATTATTATTATTATATTTTGAAAAGATCGCTAACCTTCAATAAAGAATCCCATCGCTTCCAGGGCGACAAACTGGTACAAAAGAAATTCTGGACTAACCCACTTGATAGCCTGAAAACCACGGTGGCTTATAGTAATACCTTCCAAAATACTTTTCCTCAAACGCAATTCTAAAAACCCAGACGTCAGAACCAAAACGACTCAATACTGTCAGATATAACATTCAACCTATCCTCAAATTTTATTGATAGAATTGGAACACACGTAGATCAGTTTAGGAGTTCAAATTTCAAAAGATTATATCACTCATAATTAGACATCGGACTTATAAGTTATGCTGTATAAATCACCAATATAAGCATGGAGCTATCTGAGAAACGTGGTGAAATATGCACTTAAGTATGCGTTTAAACACTTGTATGAAATGCAGACGTAACTCACGCGATTCACCCACACCAATACATAACAACATGAATAAACAACTGAATGAAAAGCAAAAAACAATCACACTACTTACAGCAGTGGCTGTTCCACTAGTACAAACAATCCGTGCATAGATTGTGAGACGTGTCACTCTATCAGAGTCCACTGTTGAAACAATATGTACACTTCTCCTACCTTTTAGGGTAAGAAAGCAGTGTAATCCCCTAAACCAAACCAAACCAAACCAAACCAAACCAAACCCCATGGCACTACAGCCCTTGAAGGGCCTTGGCCTACCAAGCGACCGCTGCTCAGCCCGAGGGCCTGCAGATTACGAGGTGTCGTGTGGTCAGCACGACGAATCCTCTCGGCCGCTATTCTTGGCTTTCTAGACCGGGGCCGCTATCTCACCGTCAGATAGCTCCTCAATTCTAATCACGTAGGCTGAGTGGACCTCGAACCAGCCCTCAGGTCCACGTAAAAATCCCTGACCCGGCCGGGAATCGAACCCGGGCCTTCCGGGTAAGAGGCAGGCACGCTACCCCTACACCACGGGGCCGGCATGTAATCCCCTAATATCTTTAGATTTCGATCACACGTTTGATAGAGTGAATCATGCCTATTTAATTGCTGTTGTACGTGCAATCGGACTTGACATTCGATTTATTAACATCATACAACGTGTTCTTCAGGGAGAATCTACGAAAGTCAAATTCAGTGTACAACAAGAATGTGCCTTATGAATGGCATTTTGTGTTATCTCTTGACCGAGTGAATTGGCCGTGCTGTTAGGGGCGCGCAACTGTGAGCTTGCATCCGGGAGATAGTGGGTTCGAACCCCACTGTCGGCAGCCTGAAGATGGTTTTCCGTGGTTTCCTATTTTCACATCAGGCAAATGCTGGGGATGTACATAATTAAAACCAAGGCCGCTTCCTTCCCACTTCAAGCCCATTCCGATCCCATCGTCGCCGTAAGACCTACCTGTGACGGTGCGACGTTAAACCAACTTGTACAAAAATACGTTATTTCTTGAACTACTATTGAGTAACGTAGAATATTTACGAGACAGAAATATGATGGAAGTCTTTGCCTTGCTGATGATGTCACCATCATTGCAAACTGCAGAGCAAAACTCAGAAGATCTTCGAAAAACTATCAGTGACTACCGCAATATATTTGGTGCAATAAATCGTGTCTGTTAAAATAAGGATCAAGCCGTCTACGTGATACACCTTTATTAAACTGGGCATCGGTACACCAAGAGGTAAAAATCTTACGACTTAGTTATTTTAACAGTATCCTCAAAATGATACAGCGTAACTGGGGCACAACAGTGCATCTGATAAGTGGAATGATACAGAGAGAAGAATACATAAATCTATAATTAATGCAGAGAATTCAGTATATCAATGCATACAAAATAATCAGTAAACTGGATTAACTACACCCGGATAACAGGTATTAGATAATATCAGCAATAGGATGGTACATCTGGCAAGGTTCATTCCTAAAGGTGAATCGTAATACTTTAACTCATTCAAGATCATCTGGTGGATTAGGACTCAGGGATATCAAGAATCACGTGACAGCTTTATTCCTAATCGACATATACAAGTCCTCAATGGTGAATGTCATCCGTAAAAATTCCTCCAACAGTGGTGCAGTTTACAGCAGATGCCAAACCCTTCAGATTTCTATGATACGAATAAATTCGCCGCACATGCACGATATTTGAAGTACGAAATGAGCTATCTGACGCAAACTTTTATGAATAATAACGTGACATCGAAAGCGATCTATATATTTCTGCAGCTTAACCAATATGTAGCTCCCAGGGTTCAGCAGTCTATTCTAGAATTCAACTGGAACCGCACCTGGAGGAATATTACACATAGGTCTCTTCCTCTTGAACTTCAAGCAAAGTGGTAATATAGTTGCTCATGATACTGTGCCGACAAATAGTAAACTGTATAAAATCGTATGGCAGAAAGTTCGCTATGTACCTTGTGTCGCAGAGCATGACTGCATGACTGTACCCGTGTTACAAAAGCTTGGCGATGTGTAGCGTACATCATCAAATGGACTGCTCGATCCCTCTGTTTTAAAATATACCGGAATGAATAGTACACCCCATCTTTGGAACGACTTCAGGTCATTTTATACCTGCGCTAGTGTTAGTGAATGCAGTGTACTTGGTGACAGTATTAAAATGATGTGATGATGATTATTATTATTATTATTATTATTATAGCAAAGCAAAGTCACCTCCGTACAGGCCATGAAGGCTCTTGGAGGAGTGGAAGGTAAAGGCTTCCACCATTGTTAACCTCGGCACGTTATGGGGTAGAGTGGTTAGCTCTACGCCCGGCCGCCTTTGCTCCCAGGAATTAACCTGGTACTCATTTTGGTGTAGGCTGAGTGAACCTCAGGGCCATATGCACCTCCGGAAGTGGAAATCTCGTTTCTTAAATTTACGATTTCCTGACGGGGATTCGAACCCACGTCCTTCCGGGCGAACCGAGCACGCCTTTACCACCTCGGCCAGGCAGCCCCTATTATTATTATTATTATTATTATTATTATTATTATTATTATCGTTATTATTATTATTATTATTATGTAAAAGGACAGTATTTAAAAAACATGAATCATCGAACTCTCAGCACCATACTTTGTGTCCAGGCATCCAAGATGGTATTGATCAAATTTTATCGTCACCAAAAGCTAAGTACGTTGGGAAATATTGTACTTAACAATGGAAGATTTCTACTCTGACTACAATATGAATAATTAAGAAAATTTTTGTTATTTTGATCTGCCTTTTGTAATACTCTGAAATTTCCGTTTCGTTTGTGTTTAATGTCTCTGTAACACCAAAAAAACAGTGCTGCTATTTTTAATCATTCTACTTTTGTTATTGTCATCACAACTGTTATAAAGTAACGTTTAGTAATTTAATACTTAAAATAGTACCAAGTAATAAAGTCACAAGGAGAACTTTTAACTTCTCAGTATGTATACTTTTACCGTCCGCCTCTGTGGTGTAGTGGCTACTGTGATTAGCTGCAATCCCCGGAGGCCCGGATTCGGTTCCCGGCTCTGCCACGAAATTTGAAATGTAGTGTGAAGACTGGAACGGGTTCCACTCAGTCGCAGGAGGTCAAATGAGTAAAGGGGAGTTGGATTTCCGCCTCAGCCATCCTCGAATGGTTTTCCGTTGTATTCCATGGTTTCCCACATTTTCTATACGCAAATGTTGGAAAGGTACCTAACTTAACGCCACGGCCCTCCCAGTCTTCCCATCCCCCACAAGGCCCCTGTTCAGCATAGAAGGTGACCCCTCTTGGAAGAGGTACTGGGCCTCCTCCTGAGTTTTATCCCCTAACAAATGTCTCACGCTCCAGGATACTGCCCTTGAGGCGGTAGAGGTGGTATCCCTCGCTGAGTCCGGGGAAAAACCAACCCTGAACGATTAACTGATTAATAAAAAATCAAAATATTTTTACCAAGACAGTGTTTGCTAAGTTTGTGGTATCCTTTCTATTATTATTATTATTATTATTATTATTATTATTATTATTATTATTATTATTATTATTATTATTAGTCAGTTCATCGTCCAGGCTTTGTTTCTCCGCCGGACTCAGTGAGGGATCCCACCTCTACCGCTTCAGAGGATGAATTGGGGCGGAGGACCAGTACCTCCCCCAGGCGTCCTCACTTGCTATGCTGAACAGGGACCTTGTGGGGGGGGATGGGAAGACTGAGAGGAAGGGAAGCCGCCGTGGCCTTAAGTTAGGTACAATCCCGGCATTTGCTTGGATGAGAAGTGGGATACCACATAAAATACGCCGAGGATGAACACTTGAAAACCTAAAGGGCTCTAGGCCGATGAAACAGGGGCTATTCCCAAACTACTGAGGTGACTCGTATATAAATTTAACACATTACAGAAGGAAAAACAGTTACAAAACGTAGTCACCTCAAAGCAAGACGAAGGGGAGCTCGAGAGGGTACGTCACCCTCTATCCCCGATTTACAGTTAAAGATTTTATGAAATTTTTACATTAGCCGGAAGAAAGTTACATTTTAGAAACGTAGGTTACATGGTTAAAGATTCGGACCTTCCCCTTGGAATAATCTGCGGAGGTAGCTACAACAAGAAAGATGTAGTTTATATGGCCAATTACCTTATAGATGTTCTGCTGCCGACGAAAGAGGCCGCCTGCATCCTGCTTAAGCACACACAAACTCAGATAGACGACGAAAGCGTACCGCAGTGTTCTAAGAATGAGCCCTCGCAAATTCGATGACTTGCTTGAAATGATTACACCATTTATTGCAAAGTAAAATACGAAATTGCGTATAGCGATCTCATGCAGGACAAAATTGGAAATAACACAGCGATGCTTGGCAAGTGGTGACAGCCTAATGTCTGCTCTGTATGCGTCTTTTAGTTTTTTATCTGCTTCTTGATCTCATCTAGCGTAACCGTAAATCCCAACTCGTTTAATTCACTGATAATTTTAGAATAAGCACTGTCTCTACGATCTCCTTTCATGTAATCACAGGTCGAACGACAAATGATGTTATAACTGATTAAGCCATTGCATGTACTGTGCGTCGCGCGTGCAACTTTTGGCATTCTAGTGACATTATATTGAGTCGCAAGCGCGACGTTTGGCAGTTCTAGGGTTAAATTGTAAGTTCTTTCACTTTGCACTAGAGGGCATGATCATAAATTTTTTTAGTGGTGTCATCTGTAGAAAACTGTCCAAACTTCTTGATGAATGGCAAACAAAACAAGGAGAAATTCACTCAGGTTAGGAAACTGCACAATAACAAATTACATAATATTTCGGTGGTGACATCTTCTGATTAAAGTTCTAAGTTCCAGTTGTAGTAGTTTCCACTTTAGTTCGATAGAGGAGTTCCTTTAGGCGCTAATTTTGAATGCGCGGTGTTGAGGTATACCTCCCGGTACAATTATTATTATTATTATTATTATTATTATTATTATTATTATTATTATTATTATTATTATTATTATCTCTGTGTTATTCCATCGAAGTGGTTTTCCGTGGTTTTCCGTGGTTTCCCACTTCTTCTTAAGACAAATGCCGAGATAGCACCTATCTTGAAGTCACGGCCGCTTCCTTCTCTCTTCCTTGCCTATCCCTTCCAATCTTCCCATCCCCCACAAGGCCACTGTCCAGCATAGCAGATAGGCCGCCTGGGCGAAATACTGGTCCTCCTGCCCAGGTGTATCCCCAACCAATTGTTTGACGCTCCAGGACACTGCCCTTGAGGCGGTAGAGGTGGGATCCCTCACCGAGTCTGGAGGAAAAACCAACCCTGGAGGGTAAACGGAAATAAGAGACATTTCAAGAAACGCTCCTTATTTAATTTCTGAAAGTCTTGAAATGTAACTCAAGTCAGGCTTTCTACAGTGTCATGCTGTTTTAATCGGACTGTTCGGAACATAACATCTCTATTAATATGAAATACGACAGACTATTAGGAAAATAACTGATGTAATAATGAAAAAAGAATTAACTTCTAAAATGTTACATTTACATATTCCTAGTCGTCCTAAAGCCTTGCAAATTATAGGCTGCGCCGTACTATTTGAATGTTATAGGCGTATTGCTGTCTTTAGCCAAGTTACTGCTACTCTTGCTTCAGGCAGCGATAAGCAATCTCTCAGTAACGTTGTCTGTTACGTTATCGAGCTGCCACAGCGAATCTTCTGCTTGACTGCGTAATGAATAAAGGGCTACAGTGGTCTTCTAATACAGCACAGGCTGGTGCATTGTGCTCATGTAGGAATTCGCGAACAAAATCTGAATGACTTCATCGCCAACTTATCACTATAGCGGCCATTATACCAACCCCACTCCTGGGAAAGTCTCACTATAATGATTCAGATCTCGCGTAAAACTGTATGTGCTATGGCTTTCTGCTACCCATTAGTGATCGAAAAGTCCAGGTTTATTTAAACTTTGCCGGGGTGAGTGGCTCACACGGTTGAGAAGCTGGCCTTCTGAACCCAACTTGGCAGTTTCGATCCTGGCTCAGTCCGGTGGTATTTGAAGGTGCTCAGATATGTCAGCCTCGTGTCGGTAGATTTACTGGCACGTAAAAGAACTGTTGCGGGACTAAATTCTGGCAGCTCGGCGTCTCAGAAAACCGTAAAAGTAGTTAGTGGGACGTGAAGCAAATAACATTATTATTATTATTATTATTATTATTATTATTATTATTATTATTATTATTTATTCCTTTTTGCGACAAGCACAGTCTCTCATCCGAATCGCTGTCATATCTCTCCTTTCATAATGCCTATTCTATGTGGTTTTCTGTAACAAAGTTCAGTTCAGGACGTTCATATCAGATATATGCCACAAAAAATAAACGCATTGCCTATCCACACATCACTATACAGGTAGAGCCCTACACGGATGCGGATATCCGCGAAGTTAGTGTCTTGAGGGATGAAAACTGTATGGCAGTATGGATAATTTGTTGATAATTTCTAAGTAATGATAATAACCATCAGCGGTTGCGGACGCGGAGCGGGAGAGGATACTCTGTATATACGCGCAGGCTTGATCCAGACTGAAATTGGTCGCAATGTTAATCTTGTGAGCCGTGTTAAAACGTTAAAAGGAAAACATTGCTACATATCACTAGCTTAAGATATACCCCTTAAAATGGTGAGTTCGGGAGTTTTCGGAGTCCCTAGTCGAGAATTACAGTGCAATAAGATATAAAAAGTAAGTCCCAGTCTGGTTCTCTCAGGTCTGCTGCGGGATGAGTTGAACAGCGCTGATGGGGTTATATACCGAGTCCGGTGAGCTCTCGCTAATGGGTTTGGGAAGAAAGTGGGGATAATTCCCTTAAAGTATTAAATAAGATAAGCAGTTTATCAAAATCGAGATGACAGAAATTTGAACCATTCAATTGATGAAGTCATGGAATGTATATACTAAGTATCAGTGGCACCGACTTTGGGAGGGGGGCAAGGCGTTTTCTGCACCCTGCCTCCAACGATGTTAGGAGGGGCAGATTGCCATTTTTCCCCCCAAAAAATCTACTGCTAGATATTAAGTCCCCTAAAAATTGCAAGTTCGGTAGTTTTCGGAGTCCGAGTCGAGAATTACAGTGCAATAAGATTTACAAAGTAATTCCCATTGTGGTTCTCACAGCTCTGCTGCGGGATGGGTTGAACTGCGCTGATGGGGTTATATTCTGAATCCGGTGAGCTCTCGCTAATGGGTTCGAGAAGAAAGTGGGGGTACTTCCCTTAAACTTTGGTTGAGCGATGAATTGACTGTTGACTCGAGTTGATTATGCTCTTTTCTTCTTCTTCTTCTTCTTCTTCTTCTTTTTTTTTGCTTTACGTCGCACTCCGACACAGACAAGTTTCATGGCGACAATAGGAGAGTAAAGGCCCAGAAATGGGAAGGAAGCAGCCGTGGCCTTAATTAAGGTACAGCCCCAGCATTTGCCTGGTGTGAAAATGGGAAACCACGGAAAACCATCTTCAGGGCTACCGACAATGGGGTTCGAACCCACTATCTCCCGGATGCGAGCTCACAGATGCGCGCCCCTAACCGCACGGCCAACTCGCCCGGTGGTTGACTATGACAGCTACCTGGACTCCCTGGAGTTTCCGTAGAAGTAATCAGTGCAATTAACATGTTATCAATCTACAGTCAAAGGAGGTGCAAAATTGCGAGTTATCTATATATATATAATAACTTGTCCTGACTGACTGACTGACTGACTGACTGACTGACTGACTGACTGACTGACTGACTGACTGACTGACTGACTGACTGACTGACTGACTGACTGACTGACTGACTGAATGAATGAATGAATGATTCATCATCGCCGAGCCAAAACTACTGGACATAAAGGAATGCAATTTTGAGGAAACAATTATATTACAATGTAGGTGCTCGCTAAGGGAGGATTTTTGGACATTCCGTCGCTAACGGGGTAAAAAGGGAGGGTTAATTTTTAAAATAAGTATATCTCGAAACTTTAAAAGTTTACACATATAAAATTTGGTATTTAGATTCTCCGTTAAAAATAAAGAAATACGTATTTTTTTGTTTTCGGAAAATCCCACTAGGAGGGGTGAAAAATGGGTTGAATGCCCTTAATGAGGATACTTATATCTCAAAAACTGAACTTATTACAGACCTGAAAATTGGTATTTAGAATCTCCTTTAAAAATAAAGAAACACGTATTTTTTGTATTTGGAAAATCCAATTAATGGGGGTTAAACAGGAGTGATAAATGGGGTGAATTTTTAGAAATTTTCAAAATGAGTGTATCTATATCTCAAAATTTAAAAGTTTACAAATGCAAAATCTGGTATTAAGAATCTCCTTTAAAAATAAAAAACACGTATTTTTGGTTGCTAAGGGTGCGAAAAGGGGCGGGTGGTGAAATTTTGAATGAAGGTATCTCAAAAACTTAAAATTTTACAGACCTAAAACTTGGTATGTGGAATCTCCTTTAAAAATAAGGAAACATGTGCTTTTCTCTTTTCGTAAAATCCCATTAAGGGGGTTGAAAAAGGGGGAAAATTTGTTGAATACCTTTTATGAGGATACTTATATCTCAAAAACTGAAGATGTTACAGACATGAACATTGGTATTTGGAATCTCTTTTAAAAATAAAGGAACACGTATTCTTTTGTTTTTGAAACATCCAATGAATAGGGGGTGACCGGGTGTGACAAACGGGGTGGAAATTTTTAAAAAATGATATATAGGACTACAATATATCTCGGACACTTAACATGTCACAGACTTGAAAACTGGTACTCCTGTAAAAGTAAAGAGACGTAGATATTTTTTTCGGAAAATCCACTTAGGCGGGGGTGTGAAAATTGAAAATTAGTTAAATTATGTGCATGAGTCTACTTATATCTAAAAAACTATAGAAGTTGCAGACATGAAAATTTGGTGTTTGGAATCCCCTTTAAAAGTAAAGTAACACATATTCCTCTGATTTCGGAAAATCCAATTAAGGAGGGTGAAAGAATTGAAAAATTTATTGAATTATTTGTACGAAGATACTTATACCTTATGAAAACTAAAGTTGATACAGACGTGAAAATTGCTATTTTGAATCTCCTTTAAAATAAAGAAAAGCGCATTTTGGGGGAAAATAAACTTGGGGGAGGGGGTGAAAGAATTGAATTCCTTTTATGACGACAAATATCTAGAAAAATGAAGATGTTACAGTCGTGATAATTGGTATTTAGAAGCTCCTTTATAAGTAAACACGTATTTTCTGTTTTCGGAAAATTCACTTAAGGAGGGAGGGTGAAAGGAAGTGAAAAATTGAATTCTTTTAATGTGGATACTTATGTCTCATTACTGATGGTTACAGACGTGAAAATTCGTGTTTGGAATCTCCTTTAAAAATAAAGAAACACGTATTGGGTGGGGGTGGGGGGAATCAACTTAACGGGAGTGGGGTGAAAAAGGAGTTGAATTCTTTTTGTGAGGATACTTATATCTCAAAAAAAGATGTTACAGATGTGAGAATTGGTATTCGGAATCTCCTTTAAAAATAAAGAAACACGTGTTCTTTTGTTTCCGGAAATCCGCTTACGGGGGGAAAAATTGAAATATTCGTTGAATTATTTGTATGAGGATACTTATATCTCTAAAAGATAAAGATGTTACAGACGTGAAACTTGGTATCTGGAATCTCCTTTACAAATAAACAGTATACTTTTGTTTTCGGAAAATCGACTTGGTGGGGGGACGGGTAAAAGTAAGGAAGGAGTTGAATTCTGTTTAAGAGGATACTTATATCTCAGAAACTGAAGATGTTACAGACGTGAAAGTTGGTATTTTGAATTTCCTTTAAAAATAAAGGAACACTTTTTTTGTTTTCAGAAAATCCACTTAAAGGGAGAGGGGCGGAAAAAAGGGAAAAAGAAGTTGAATTCATTTTTTGAAGATACATATATCTCAAAAACTGAAGATGTTACCGACGTAAACGTTGGTACCGTATTTTGAATATCCTTTAAAAATAAAAACACGTACCTTTTCGTTTTCGGAAAATACACTTAAGGGGTTGAAAAGAATTGAAAAAGTGGGCGAATTTTGAAACTGAGTACCGGTATATCTGCAGTATATATCAAAAACTTAACATGTTACAGACATGGAACTTGGTATTTCGAAAGCCCTTGAAAAATACAGGAACACGTACTTCCTATTTTCGGAAAAGGCACTTAACGGGGGGGTTAAAAGAAGTGAAAAAAGAAGTGAATATTTTTTAATGAGGATGCTTATATCTCATAAACTGATGATGTTACAGACGCGAAACTTAGTATTTGAAATTCCTTTAAACGTTAAGGAACATGTGTTTCTGTTTGTTTTCGGAAAATGGGAAGTACTGATAAAGAGGTTAATTATTTTATGCGGATTCTTATAGTCTATCTCAAAAACTGAAAATGTTACGACGTGGAGATAGATATTTGGAATCTCCTTTAAAAATAAGCATTTTTTTTTTCGATTTCAGAGAAGACTCTTTCTCATATGTACAGTTCTATATTGCATGGTCAACTTAGCCCCAAAAGGCAATAACACGAACGTAGTTTACAAGGAGTTTGCAGGGTAAATGAAACTAAATTTGTCGGTGAACGTTTATACATTAGGGATTTTCAGATAATATCTTAGTACAGTACCGAGGAACGATTACTTTTGTTGTTTTACGAAACCCACGCGATCGATGCCGCGGGTAACTGCTAGTATGGAAATATAATTTTCGTGAGTGTGAATTAACTCAATGCGTTCAGAAGTGGAGGTATTCGAGCAAGGCATGTTCACCCCCATTAATTTATGAATGGTAGTAACTTTGTTAGGCTATATCACAGTCACGAACCGTGTTGTACGATCGATCGGGAATTGGTTTCGAACAGTGTAAAAAGAAAAGTGAACAGCCATTGAAGTTGCAGAAATTCACTCACCCACGCTGCCTAGAAGGAGAAAGACGGAAATGATATGACAATTCTGAAGATAATTTAGCAAAGCAATTCTTTGCAATCATAGAAAACAATGTTAATTGTTTGGCTCCCCGTTATGACACATCATTTTACAAATTTGTTATTTGAATTCGAGCAGTTTCTACATGGGAGTGATACAAACAGAGACAATATTTTACAATTTCGTGAAGATGATGTACACTCTGATCGCCTTTTGTTTCACAGAGGAATGTTCCATGAGTCGTTGCTGAAAGAAGGAAAAATAATTGACAACTCAGAGGACATTGCCAATCACTTCAAGGAAGTAGGTTATGTTAAGGATTTACTCTCAGATATATATATTTACAATTAGCTTTATGTCGCACAGACACAGATAGGCCTTACGGCGACAACGGGACAGGAAAGCGCTAGGAGTGGGAAGGAAGCGGCCGTGGCCTTAATTACTGTACAGCCCCGGCATTTGCCTGGTGTGAAAATAGGAAACCACGGAGAAACTTATTCAGGGCTGCCCACAGTGCGGTTCAAACTTGCTCACGGATCTGTTCAAATTTAAAAAATGGTGATGACAAATGCCTTGCCGAGCCGGCCCCGTGGTGTAGGGGTAGCGTGCGTGCCTCTTACCCGGAGGCCCTGGGTTCGATTCCCGGCCAGGTCAGGGACTTTTACCTGGACCTGAGAGCTGGTTCGAGGTCCACTCAGCCTACGGGATTAGAATTGAGGAGCTATCTGACGATGAGATAGCGGCCCCAGTCTAGAAACCCAAGAATAACGGCTGAGAGGATGCATCGTGTTGACCACACGACACCTCGTAATCCGCAGGCCTTCGGGATGAGCAGCGGTCGCTTGGTAGGCCAAGGCCCTTCAAGGGATGTAGTGCCATTTAAAAGAAGAAGGAAAGAAGAAATACCTTGCCAAATTCAAGAGCGGAGTGGTATTTCTCAGGCCTTGAAAGACTTAAGGCTGATTTCCTTTGAACTACAGGACACCAGAGACTAAATTAATTGAGCCTTCTGCATATAGGCCTACACAAGGAGGCTGCTAAGGCGTTAAATCTCAAGAAGGTGGCAGATGATTTTATATCAAGTAATGAGATTAGAAAGCGGACCTTCCTTTAAGAGAACTACATTTCCTAGTTGAGACTGTTCAGGCGGTGCAGCTGGTGGTAGAGCTTTTCTCATTTAGTATAATGAAATACATAATATACAGCAATAGGGCATTTATTCAGAAAGTGTATTTATGAAGCAAGTTCTACTTTTTTACTTATGATTATTTTTTATTTTCCTCGTTCATAAAACACTCCTTCAATACATGTATTTATGAATCAAGTTCTATTTTCTGTTTATTATTGAAAACACCGCACAAAAGATTCGTTTAAAAATATAATTCAAAAAAAGCTCTATTATTGTTCTGTTTTCTCTCTTTGTTTTTGTGGATACTGTTAATATACTGTATATGAATGTTTGCATTAATAGCTGTTCATCATTTCACATGCCTGTGTTCATATCAATCATGCCACCTCCCCTCCCCCCTCCCCCTCATCCAGTAACTATCTGAAGCCTGCAATACATTCAAACACTGATCAAATTACTTAAGCCTATATCATTTTTGATCGCATGAAATAAAATAAAGACATCAACTTCCGCGTTCAGAATTAGTCCGCATGAACACGTATTACTTTCAAAATACGAAATTTATTGAAAAGATGAAATATGGTTTTTTGAGCCCCGTAGGAGTTATATATGAGACACAACTTGTTCTCCTCAAATACGGGCCATCCCGTATAATAGGGGACTTTTAACAAGTTTCATATACAATTTGCTTTACGTCGCAGCAACAGAGACAGGTCTTATGGCGACGATGGTATAGGAAAAGGCTAGGAATGGGAAGGAAGCAGCCGTAGCCTTGATTAAGGTACAGCCTGTTATGAAAATGGGAAACTACAGTAAAACATCCTCAGGGCTGCCTACAGTGGGTTCGAATCCACTAACTCCCGAATGCTAGCTCACAGTTGTGGGACCCTAACCACATGACAATGTCGTAGTCCAGTTTTGATATTACTCTCAGTTACAACATAATTCTGAGCCAGTACTTAAGTTTCTCAAGATTTACCGTGGTAATCATAGTAGTATTTCGTTCGTAAACTTATTAATTTCCTTGAAATTCAGTGTTGTTCCATTTTGAGGCTTGAGGCAACGTGGACAACAACCATGTATACCTATTGCGTGTGAAGTCTGTTAACCAATGTGACTGTATTAATTCTGCTTGTGCGTGTCTCTTTGTAAATAAAAGAATCCAAGATTTAGAAGTAAAACAATCTTCGGGTATGATCGAGTGTGAGTTTCGACCAAATGTTACTCACAGGACTGAGCGCATCTCATTCCAGTACGCGTAACAGAATTTAGTTCCTTCATAACAAAGCCGGGAATAGAACCCCGGTCATTCAGAGGAGAGTTGAAACTGTAATTTCTGAATAACATTTTAAAATAAATTACTTATGTACTTACACCATAAACAATGAGACATCCTCCTAATGAAGCTCAGGGGTATTCACCAATGAGCTGGGAGAGATGGGTTTGATTCTGCTGTGGCTGGTTGTTTAGTGCGGTAGGTTTTACTGTTGCCATCCCTGTAACTAAATTGATCCACCAATCATATTGCTTGACACCTAAAACCTATTCTTCAGTCACCATCCCTGTAACTTATTCTTTCTGGAAATCTCTGCCGGTTTGCTATATAAGGAGTAAGTTGTTCTGAGACTAATCTTGTGGCAGTAGATCGTTGAGTGTGCTACGTAAAAAAAGAGATCTCTTGACGAGGAGATGTTGGAGGTGGGGGAAACCGGCAAACCGGCATGAGGAGGCAGTTTTAAAAAAGGTATGCCAGAATATGAAACATGTAAACTATGTATCATAGCGAAGATTCCTACGTACGCCTTTAAAAAGTAACTGCCAAGGTCCGGCCTGTTGACTTAAAATGTAGGTTCTTTTACGTTTCTAACTTAAATACAGGCTTCCGTGCCTGTCTTTGGATTTCAACATTGTCTTCCCTAAAGAGAAATCGTAAAATGTAAGGAGCACGAGTGGTTACCCACGCTAACTTTCTTTCCCCTTCATTTTTGGTGACTATGTACTTTCGAACTTTCTAAATTCATTATAATCGGTTCGGCCATTATATTTTCTATAACTTAGTCACCTTATAGCATGGTTTAGGCGCTGTTTCTCCGGCGCCTATGCCCAAAAAAGTATGGCAATTTTTGGAGTGCTTGAATTTCCGCCCCCATTCAATTTTAGTTTTCGGCCTTTGCAAATTTAACCTTCTTTACTTTTTTTCATGGCCGCATAATGTGGCCTTATACCTTTGAATATTTATATTCTTTTCGAGGGCAGCATAGGTAAATTGTTACAGCAGTGTATTTACTGCCTCCAGTTCTTTGTAGTGAATGAATTGGTCACGTTTGTAATTTCATGGCCCACAAATGGGCACTTTGTAAAATTAATGTAAATTGAGCTCCAGAGTTCGTGACCCGTATCTTGTAAAACTTTCTAGAAGCCAAGGCGTCTTTCACTGATATGTTTCCCGGATATGTAAAAGATAGCCTTCCCTTTCCTTGAAGTGTAAAATTCTGGAGACCTGCGGTTCAAATGATAGACTGTTTCGCTTGAAATATGAGGTCCATTCAACAAGATTTGTAAACTTTTCCTAAGCTTACGAGCTCCTGGTATTGTAAAGGTTTTCTGAGCGCACAAGCTCCTGGTATTGTAAAGCTTCTCTGAGCTTACAAGTTTCTGGTATTGTAAAGTGTTTCTGGGCGTACGAGCTCCTGGTATTGTAAACTTTTTCTTAGCTTACGAGCTCCGGGTATTGTGAAGTTTTATTGAGCTTACAAGCTACTGGTATTGTAAAAATTACTGAGCATTAATGCTATCTTTTTATTACCTGAGTTTCCCGCTCTCACTTCTACTCTGTTAACTTGTTGTTGATGTTGTTGTGTTTAACAGTTACTGGCTATTTAGAAAATAAAGGAAATATATTTTTCTCATATTTTAATAGTAATAATAGTAATGCTAGTAATACTTGAACTCTGATTTATGCCTTGTTCGGCCATTCACCTCTCACGCTTCTTTCTCTCTGTGAACCACGGAAATAACCGTTACACGTGGTAGCAGAGCGCGGTTGAATGGGCCTGGACAAAGCCCCTTTTGATAACTTTCGGCAAAATTTTCGATTTGAACACCAAAAACTCATTTTTAAATTTGATAACTTTATCATGTCTAGGTCTCAACACGTGCTAGCTCCACGGTATCTCCGTAAGGGAGAGCTCATTTATGAGTTATGAATTAGCAATGTTCAATTTGGCAGCACGGTTTCGACAGATGTGTCACGTCTTAAGGAGTCGTTAGGAATAGCTATTTCATGCCCTGTTTTTAGGGAGAAGGGAATTAGAGAGTCATTATACACTATCACCACCAATGTAGCTGAACTAGCTTCTGTGATTATTTTTTCTTTGAAGGCTGTGAACCATCAATCAATCCATCAATTCACACGTGTGCAAGCTAGGCTGCTTCACTTCTATAATAGTGTTGGTGATTGTACCCTTTTCAAGGCGTGCGATGCGGTATTCTTTTTGTTGGATTGATGTGCCGGCTGCTCCTGTAAAAATATGACATCACATAATACCTACCGCTCATGTAGACTCTTATCTTCTCAGGGATGGTCACGTCCTTCGGCTTTCCTCGGGGTTGACAGGCCACACACGATCGGGGGTGAGGAAATGAAAGACGAGGGGTCAACTAACTACTAAAATGACGGTACCCAGAGACTGACTTAAATTTAAGTAATGAAAATGATTTATTAACAAAATAGGCAAAAATATTTAAATAAATGAAATTTAAAAATGAAACGAAGTTAAGTTAAATCAAGATGCAGTAAGATTACTGTAAAATATTACAATTCAAATCTCCTCAAAAAAATAAAACATCTGCCTAAATGAATTTTCCTGAAGGTCGATCAATTTTGAATAATACACCTCACCATCGAACTGGTGTCTCTTATGTCCGAGACACAACCACAACAGACCACTGGTCTACTTATATACGGCATTTGAATAAGACATCAAATGACTATCATTTACATCATATCTCAAATGACTGGACTTGCGTAACATTAAATAATTAATTAATTACACAGATTTCAAAATGTGGATGTCCTCAGCTTGTTGGCTCCAAGTTCAAATTAAGTTGAATAAATACCCAACTTACAAGTAACAACTCTCATTATTGTTCCGTATTGAAGATGTTTGTATATATTGTATATAATGTATATATATTAGTATGTTTATATTGGTTAAAAAGGTCCCAAACCTTGACCTAAAGGTTGTTTACAGGCTGAAGATGCCCAAAATAATGGGTGAAACATGTACCTGACCAAATAAGTCTACATAAAATCATGTAGATAATAACCACATTAAACGTGGAAAGTATTGAATAGGTGGTTTTTTATTTAATTATCCTTGATATCTATGCCTAAATACCCAACTGTAAAATATATTATTGTATCCAAATAACCATGGTTAATAAAGGAAAATCTATGAACACGGTATCTCACTACCATATTAATTCTTAGCCACAAACTTAAATAAACATTGGTTGAACCTAGAAGAGTTATCAAATCAAACGTTGATGATGAACAGTTACTTATTAATTAATTTACACATTACTAGCTGTGATAGCCTGGACACTTTACAATAAAATAGATTAAGTTAGGCCAAGTGCCTTAGTTTTACCTTATTAAATGAATTCGACCCTTTTACAATATTAATTTTATTTACCTTGCCGCTATCTGTATTTGCACAGAGATTGATTAAAATTATATGGCATCACCATTGATGGAGGCAGATTCCATCTTGTCTACTTATTTTACGGCCCTTATGACACAGATTTTTAGCAAAATTCGAACCATTTACCTAATTAAACTTTTGTAGTAGGGTTCAAAGGTTTTGTGATTTACGACGTCCTAGAGCATAAATGTTTACTTTGATTCTGGCTATGAACGATCTGAGGTCTTGCTAACCTAACACAATGAAATTTATTATTTACAAAATGTACATGTCAATGGAGTAACCACAATGCTCCAAAAGAAAACAAATAAATTCAAATTAACCTAACTACTCCTATCTTATTTAGATTATTTAAATCATGAACAATCTTTCACGTACCTTCAGTCACTAATAAAAATATATCAAAACACGGTGATAAAATATCCGCGCAGAAAAGAGAAAAAGAAAACGTTAAAGAAAATTCCCAACAATGGACGTGATCACTGCCTACCAAAATTTAAATGAAAATACGCACAAATCAAGATGCAGCAAAAATCGTGATCAAACAGATTTTAAAGTAACAATAGAGTGAATTTGACGGCAATCTCGTGACATCAGACGTAAACGTCTGGGCATGACCTCTCACAACTTTCAAGAATTCGAACTAAGAATATCACACGTATTCATGATTACAATTAACTTGCGAATTATACACATTGCTTGGTCAGTCTGTTCCATGTCTCAACTCGGCCTTCGATTTGCATATTTCCGAGTGATATATTCGTCCCTGGAAAATTATAAATATGTAAGCCTTCTACCTACCAATGTCACATATATCGTCGAGGATTTAACTATGCTAGTTAAATTATTTATCTCTCAATTCACATTCATCTCATTATTCTCAAAGCGGCATTTATTTGCCAATGTAGCCTCGCTCATATGAATACGGGCCAATCTCTAATAATAATAATAATAATAATACACTGTGTCGTATGCATTCACATATTACGACACCATAATACACATGGTCCTCAAGCTTCATATTCTCCATTTTTCGATTGCTATCATCAGGGGTATTACTATCTCTTTGTTCATCTATTTTATCTTATTTCAGATTCTCATACCATGCAATATCAGATTTGACCTGCAATGGTTTCCCTATCCTTATTTATTGACTGTAACAACAAGATTTGCCTGTCAAATCCACAGCTATCGAAACTGTGAATCCATGTACACAAAAATATAAAAGAAATTTTAAAAAATATTTACTTACGAGTTAAACATATATCGCAAAATATAAAGTATGATATCCAACGAAACGATCATCGCAAAACATAATAAAATTAGATGCGCTATAATTACAGTTAGTTAAATTCAAAAACAACTCGGCAGCATCCGCAAAAATCAAATGTCACCAAAAACATTAATATTATCAAATATTCCCGTATTATGTTAAAATCTGAAATTGCACTGGACATGAAATATCTACAGAAATTTAGATCCACGTCTATTAAATAGTAACTTATATCAAAATTTATCCAGAAATATGCGAGAGAGGCTCACTAAGAAAATACGATTATTTTCTGATTATTATATTATTATTATCATGACACCATGGCATTCACATCCGGAATCGTCAGATGTGATTGTCCTAGTCTCACTTCTAACTCTACCTGCAAATAACATCTAAAATACAATTACACCATCCGGTACGTGAAAATGTACTATCTATAAACCTACATAAATCGCTATCCTAGATTTGACCACTGATTGTTCATAGCCCTCAAGTATATTGTTACATGATTATACAATGCTCATTTTACCTTTGTGCTGGAAGGCTGGTTGGATCATCGCCGGTCTCCGTTACATAATTTTACTCCATTTTATTCATCTTGCGGGGGCTCTTCAACACTTTATATACAAGAATTGGATCCATTTTCATACTTGCGTAGCACCCGTTTCACACACGCCTTTTAAACAATCATATGAAGAAAAACATAAATTACACTGCAATAGCTCTCGATGAGTTGACGTGTACTGTCAGGAAAAACATCTACCTGACGCGGACTCTGCTGGTCGTCTCCGCTCACCTTCCCCCTTTTACCGCCTGTTTACACAAGGGATTTAGCAGCCATCGACCTCACTCTGACAAATGAAAGTGGCCACCAGTCCTTGTGCTGTTAAGCTCCTGTAGTTAACAAAGTCTCTCTTTGCAATTATCTCACCTAATGTCTGCTCCCAAATGTCTCAGATGAAAATAACCATTTTATAGATTCCGCACGTTTAATTATGATGTTCCCATGTAAGACATTGAGAAGTGTTTATGAAAATACAACCCTCCAAAACAATACTTCTCCACTAGAATACTAACGTGCAAGCTAACTGTGAGCTAAGGAATGTTGTATATTTACATGTTATGCAAACTCCTATTGTCCATCTCCGTTGACCGCCTGTTTCATTACGTTAAATGTTCATTTGTGAAAAGTTTGTAAAATAACTACCATTGTCATTTCTGCTATGATAATTGTCTGACTCTTTCATATGATCTGATATTATTTTAGAGTTCTCCCTAAATGTTTGTTGCTTGCCTAAGACTCTACTCACACAAATGTTAAGTCGTCTCTTAGCGTCGCACTCTCTGTAGAATCGCCTGTCTGCACTGAAATTTCAAGTAGAACTGAGGTATCACCACACTGCGGCTACTGCTTTTGTAAATTCTCACACCCCCACTTCGAAAATAGTCCGATTGGAGGGGATGCGGCGTAGTAATACGGTACCTTGGATCGTTTTTCCACTTGTCCGTAGGTTAAATAGTTCGGAAATGCACCCTAAATGTTCCAAAATTTGGTTTAATTTGTATGTTGCACTGCGTTATCAGAAATGATCGTAGCTTAATTTATAAAGTGAAAAGCGTCATATGGCCTATTTACATTCGGAGCACGGCGCCTTGCCGCCATGACATTTCGCTCCTTGGGCGCAACCACTCTTCCACACAATGTTGAAAACTTATATTTTGAGATATAATTAACCACGTATTTGCGTGAAATATTCGTTAAATATTATTTGCAGGTCAGGACACTGTATTTCACTACTACTTTCGACACCAAATCACGGAAAACTGAATACAGATTCCCGCTAGGACTAGACAATTTAATTTCGTAAATTGTGATTGGTTAAAGTCTTGCCGCGAATCGTAGCTTGGGTGCAACCACTTTCTGCTAAGGGGTGACAGGTATTTTCTCTTTCTTTGTCGCACACTAGGGATGGGCACATTCCACATCGCCGACTTCCCGTGAGAACCCAAATAGAAAGTCTGCATTCTTCGGTGCCATAAACTTTTATTTGAGGAAGGCTTTTAGTTAGCTAATTCCTGTTCGTGACTTAAAGCATATTTGACGGATGTACTTCCAGCCATCGCGGCTCCTGAGTGGTGCTTTGTGAGACTGCTAGTTTTTCCCTGCCTCTGCAGTATTCACATATGTGAATTTCAATAATTTAATTATCATTTCATTAGGCTCATTCGATTATGGGTGCAGTGATATATTGTCTCAAAAACTTAGTAATCATCACCTCCAGACCAGGGCGAGACCTTGGGCCAAAGGATTTCGTTGCTGTCCAATAACATTAAGCAGTGAATAGTATGAGCTATATATGTTCTAAAACAATGGACGCTACGTCAGCATTTTGAACCCTAGTCAGGTCAATGACGTCATTGTGACGTCAAACCTCACCTACGTGAGAAGGCCTAACCTCCCGTAGGTAAGGTTATGATGCCACTATGACGCCTTAACCTAACCTGTAAACACGGAAGCTAACCTAACCTCATTGGGTTAGGGACAGAGGTTTTGTTTTTAGGAGGGTGGAGAGGGTTCTCTCTTCCCTCCCTGGGGGCTACTTCCCATCCCCTACCAAGAATAGGGGAAGGTCCCATAGGACCACCTCCCGGTCCTCGACCAAAAATATTGCCGGCTTCTTAGCCAGGCATAACCACCTTCCTCGCAGGAAGTGGCACCCGAACTCTCTCTGAACTGACTTTATAGCGTGGTCGTGCGAGTGGCGATGCCGGTGGAACGTGGGAGAATGCGCGGAGACACATCTCTCCTGCAGCGACCTCGAGAGTTTCTGCGCTCTCACGGCGACTTCGTGAGTTACTGTAAACCAGTGACTGTCAAATCCCGCTAGAGTCATATCAGTGCGCTCTCGCCGCGTCTTCGTGAGTTAATGTAAAGAAATGACTATCGGATCCCGCTAGAGACAACAGTGCGCTCCTGCGGCGACTTCGTGAGTTACTGTAAACAAATGACTATTAGATCCCGCTATAGACATAAGAGGGGAAATAGCTAGTGCGCATGTGCGAGCGCAGGTTAAGGAGGGAGAAAGAAGTGATGAGGTACACTCTGACGGCGAGTTTGCAGGTTACTGTAAAACGGATTACTCACCCAATCTGTTAGCCGTGGGATAAAGTAGGATAGCGGGAGCCACCATACAACTAAAGAAATGACAATTAGTTCTACATCCTTCGGATAGATGTCGCATGCATCTTTCGTAACGGATGACATGGCGCTAACTTTAAACTTTTGTATGTATGTGTTTAGAAGCAAGGGGATACTGTGCGGGCGACATGGAAAAGAACAAGAGATGACTAAAGGGGACTGGATAGTAGCGTGGTAAGAGACGTCATCTAACAGGGTTAACAGGTGTATTTTAGCAATATAGGAGTATGATTTTAAAGTGGTACACATTAAGGGCAAGAACAATGTGTTAACCGATTTGTTATCTAGAGCCCGTGGTTTGAGTAATGAAGGTAGTGTCATTAAGACTCAAGAAGGTATTTTAATCTGTGCATGTCTTCATAAAGAAAATAAGGAATCTTCGACTAGATTAAAGATCGTTTTGAACAATCTCAGGATAGTGAGTGTAAAGATTTATTAAGTGAACTTCAGAGCGGAGATCAGGAGAGTGTGAAGAAAGGTAGGCACACTTATAGGATGGTTGATCAATTTTTAAAGAAGAATTGTGGTGACGATCGTTGGCGCATATGTGTACCCAAGTCATTGAGAACGGAATTAATATGGTTCATAGATAAGGATTTGGGACATTTTGGAGCAAGTAAAGTGCTGTATGAGATTCAGAGAAGTTTTGTATGGTATAAGATGGGAAGGGAAATTGTAAAAACTATTGCCTCTTGTGATTTATGCCATTGGAGTAAAGCTCCCAATAGGTATCTCGAAGGACCTAGACAAGCGGTCATTACTGAGAAACCTGGTGATCTTGTTTGTATAGACTTATCTGGACCCGTAGTTCGTGGTAAATATGCCTATCAATACGTGTTCGTGGTGATTGACGCTTTTCCCAAGTTAGTCAGACTGTAACGGATGAGAAAAGCGACAGGTCTTAGTTGTAGTAAGATAGTTAGTGACACGTATGTTCAGGAATTAGGTACGTCTAGGAGGTTATTATCTGATAGCGGATCTCAATTTACATCGAAGAAGTGGAAGGTTGTGATGACAGAGTTGGGTATCACACATGCTTTTTTTTCCTCAGTAAGGAATCTGAGAGGTAATATGTGTGAACGCACGATGAAGGAATTAGGTAGAATGTTTAGGTCATTAGTTTATGACAAGCACACTGCGTGGGTGGGTATTTTAGCTTTGATTGAGAGATGTATAAATATGGTACAGCACGAAAGTACGAAACTCACTCCATTAGAGGTTCATTTTGGTAGTAATCCAAGGAATGAGCTGACAAAAGTATTAGGTATTACACAGGGACCTCAGCCGGATACTAAGATACATGTCAGATTAGCGAGAGAAAATTTGATTAAAGCGGCTGAGAAGCGTAGCAAACAGCAGAAACGTCAGGTGTTATACGAATTTCAGATAGGAGATTCTGATCTGTTACGTGTTCCCATAGTCTCGTCTAGTGAAGATTAGGTGACGAAGAAAGGATTTTTGTTATATCAGGGTCCACACCAGATTCATTGTCGGGTAGGTCCTTGTACATACAGATTGAAAGATGATTCTTTCATGTTGGGCACATAAAATATTCGCTCTCTGAGACGATACATTTCGGAGAATTAAGCGTAATATCTCCCAGGTGTTGTTTTGATAACACAAAATGTACTTGAGTTGGCAAGCGCGAGTTCATGTATAGGTTGAGAACCCAGGTCTGACACTATTGTAGAAGCCATGAATAACTAAGTAAATTATTGAAACTCCAGAAGGAAACTAATGCAATAATTTTCTAAGTAGTTCCTTTGCAATGAAAACAAGAAATTGCTTGCTGCCATATGAAAGAATTAAGCCACGTGTGATGACGTATACGTGCTGTATATATAATAATAAATAAGAACTGCAGAACACTTTGATGGTGATGCGCAAAGATATTGTTTATTACCTGAGAAAATGTAAAATATCATGAGTGTGTCGCTGACAAACTTTCGTAAGGAAATCGGCACGAGTTATCACATGTTGTATAGTATCATTGGAACAAACACCCTACAGAGAGATAGAAAATTTGATTATGTATGTTTTTATTAGGTGTTTGTAAGATGCAATGATGTACGAAATGTGTAACATTATATCATCTTCCGATCGTAGCTGCGCTCCCTCGCATTATAGTACTCTCAGCGTTCCCCCAACGGTGCCCGCCCCCAACTTTGCAGACCACCAGTCTAGCTGAGCTGAAGGATTTTGAGTGCGCTTAATTGTTTATTGTGTTGGTCTCCCTCTTTGTCTTTGTTGCATGCATGTATAAATTTCTCGTGTTACGAAAATAAGAGAAGTAAACAGCCTACAATTAAGATTAAGTAGCCTTTACCACTTGAGGAGGATGGTAAATTATTTGAAGTGCGCTATACGATTGACAAACAATTAACGCAAGGGAGAAGTCTGTCATTTGCCTTACCCACCTATGCTACCTTTCTTGAACTTTCCTTAACTGGATCGCATCCTGGACGTAGATATTCCCAATATTTGATAAGCTAGTAAACGTACTCTTTTCTCCATACAATTACTTGTTCAGATAACGTGGTAGGTGTCTAGAATTGTTTTCTTTGTTTAATCAGATTATTTTTCCTCAAAGAATTAAGATTCTATAGTGTGCCCAAATTCGCTCTCAGTCTGAGAATCTACTAACAAGTCATATACAAATACGTCTATTTCCTAATAGTCAGAAAATTATACTGTGAACAAGAAAGATCCACACTGCTCAGTACGTGGAGGTTCCTTCCCACTTGATCGAAAATTTCTAGATCATTCTCGTGACCTCTTTAAATTATTTAAATCTAGTGAGGCTTTCGAGACCGATGACTGCATCCTCTGCGGGCTGGCAGGCAGGGGCGGGCCAATCAAAAGGTAGCGCCTTCTCTTTGGCCAGGAAATTAGGCGGGTTTCGCATTTTGAAGGAGTCGGGAGGTGCGTTGGTGCCTTTTGATTCGGTGAAGGAGATGACGTGGGTTCAGAACTCTTGGTTGAGTGCTTTAGTTATTTCTTATTAGCTTTTACGATATTTGAATACAAACTTATTGCATACAGCCTCCGTGGCTCAGGCGGCAGCGCGCCGGCCTCTCACCGCTCGATACCGTGGTTCAAATCCCGGTCACTCCTTGTGAGATTTGTGCTGGACAAAGTGGAGACGGGACAGGTTTCTCTTTGGGCACTCCGGTTTTCCCTGTCATTTTTCATTCCAGCAACACTCACCACTAAAATTTCGTCTTATCTGTCAATCATTCATTCTGACCCGGTCGAATGACTGGAAATAGGCTGTGGATTTTCAATTTTCATTTTTTCACTTATTGAATACAGAAAATGCAGCTAAACATTTATTTGAATACAATTGCGATTGAGCAAAATATTATAATGGCTGAATTTGGCGAGTGATTACAATTATGTCAGTTATTTACAATGGTGGTTAATTGCATTTGCAGTGTTTCTACATTGAAATGAGTATACATAGAGACTTGGATTTACAGTTATTTACAATAGTGTTTGATTACAATATCGGACGCTTTACTTGCAGGTGAGTATGTACAGACAGTCCGACTCGTTGGCTGAATGGTCAGCGTACTGGCCTTCGTTTCAGAGGGCCCAGGCTCGATTCCCGGTCGGGTCGAATATTTTAATCGCTTGTGGTTAATTAATCTGGCTCAAGGACTGGGTGTATGTGTCCGTCACAACACTCCCCTCATCATATTGTACCCATGACCTTTGTGCCCTTATCATTTTAAGTATTAAAGTTACTACATGAGGCCCCATATCATTTGTGATGAGGAGCTTGAACATTTCTTGATATCACGGAAGCGACACGTGACTAGGAGGTGGCCACCTTCCTTCCCACGCTATGAGATATGACGTCATCCGCACGTGTAGAACGTGGATGGATACAGAAGAAAGTTTATGTTGAATAAATATATTCAAATGAAAGAATTAGTGGTGAACGCAGTATAATGAGGGTCCTGTATTTATCTATAAGACCATTGGTCTTTAGTAAGACAGATTTGAGAATGCTAAGCCATTTCTGTGGATATTTCAATTATGGACGCGCGTATCTAGTTTACCCACGCTAAGTCGACAGAAAATAGTGCCTATGAAATGGGGTCTTTTAACCGGTTAATTAAATAAGAATAAATTTTAAATGTTCATGAACACTGCCGCCAGCAAGTTAACAAGTACGCGGTTACAGCAAAAACTCTTTTTAATACAGTTCTACTAAGTCGGAAAAGTTACGCAAATTTTCTTGGCTGCAAAGGGAAAATGCCTGGAGGGAGGGGGTATCGCCTATAAATAAGAAGTGACGCCATATTGAAACCCCCTGCATTTGTATCATTGAGGCTTGAGAGAGGGGGTTAAACTGTTCTTTAAATCGATCGACAAGAAGTAAACTAAGTCCAACAAACAGATTTTTGGCCAATGTTGCTGGGGTCTTGAATCCACGTGGAGATAGTATTTTAGAGCAGAAGTAATTTGAAAAAAGGACGGTCAAAATACCGAAGAAGTATTTATAAAATAGTATAAATGTTTGTGTTGTTAAAAAAGTAATTCGTGTGCGGGTAATAAATACAATCAGTCGAGTGCTATCAACGAAGACGCCGAGTAAAGGGCATTTCTTTCTTATGCTTTATTTCCAGGAAACATGAAGAAAATCGTATATACAGCCAGAAATGTAAAAAAATGCTAAATAAATGACATGGGTCATAGGTGAGCCCAAAGATGGAAGCTGACGTAAAATTAAGGTAGGTGACATGCCATCTTACCGCCTACTATGTCTTGTTTTATGATGTCAAACTTATATGTATTTGAAATGGGTATTTATGACGCAGTTCGTCACCCATATGTTTTGGTGAATGTCAGAAATATGACGAAAAGTCATTTGTTTTATTTTCTGCTTGAATAATTTTTTAAAGTATTGCGTGTGCCGTGTAATATGTTGTAAAAAGTCATTGGTGAGGGTTTCGAAGTTATATTACGTCCAAAATAGATCGTCATTTCCGTGAATTTATTGCCTATATTTTGTGATGTCAAATTAAGATATTTTATTTGACGTAAAAATTTTCTGTTTAAATTTTGATGGAATTGATGCAAGAAATCCGTGGTTACCCATTTTCAATCGAGTGGAAGCGCGCTGTCGGGTTGAATAATGCAGATCGGTGAATTTTGTCACGAAGTGTAACGTTATTCTATGTCCGTTTAAACTGGGTCAATGTGACAATAAATAACAGTAAAATTTGTCAGTCATTTTTGTGAAAATCCAAGTTTTAAAATACGAGATCATTTTATGCGAAGTTGTTCATTATTAAAGTATATGTGCGTGATTATGCGTCGTGGAATCTAAGGATTTTTATTCCAGTATTTTTGTTAGTGAGAGTCGTCGAGTTTGGACAAGAGGTTGGATTTGCTCTATGAGTTGAGATAGGATTTGTGAATCAGATGATTGAAAGCCTGTTAAATGTGCCGGGATTTTGTGTGAGCGCGAGGAAGATTTTATATAATGTTTGGGAAAGAAAAGTAGAGGGAGAGGATTCACGCAGGTATTAATTTGCGACGTGTACAATTATTGTAGGACATTTAAGGTAAAATCTATGTGCATATTTGTTTGGTCAGAAATATCGTATTTTAAATCTATTTGCGAAGTCGAACATTTCGTTCTTTTGGAACCAGTTAAGCGTGAAGGACAGATGTTTCATATCGAAGCTGAACGAGGGTCGTTTTTGTCCAAGGCGCCAGCTGATCGGAGTTCGCAACTCGAAGATAACGGTGGTTGTGCGCTTGCTACGTGTTAAAAATGAAACTGCATTCTTCGGGAGAGAGATCATTATTTGCGAGATCTAGTTGAATTTTCATCCGGGAATAACGTTTAGGTTATTACATACTGTGAATTTGTTTAATTGAGATTGTAATGTATTTCTGAAACCATAAAGTTAGAGTATAATGAGTGAAGTTAGCCAATTTCAATGTTGTCCAAAATATAGAGTGATGGTAGTGGTGATTATTTATTTTTGAGGGATGCACAAAGCTTCACGGAAATGTTATGACAAGATATGACATCATAATCGGCTTGCATTGTAAAGCGAGTTACTTATGGCTTTGTACTTAATTATCAGGGTTATCCAAGTATTAATAATGGCTAGTATTAGATTAGATTTAAAGTGTGATGTCATGAAACCAGATATAATACTGGAAATAAATGATGATGCACGATAACAACAGATGATAAACATGTAAAAGAAACCATTCTTCCGCGGAGATAGAATTTGTTGTTATGACAAGATTTCATTAAATCATTAAATCATTTAAATGTATTAAAATATAAAATTCTGTGGGAACCGTATTTGTGAAATAACTTCAAACCAAGTGAATAACTTGAAGATGCATTCTGGAAATCTTAGTTTATTTTTCTGGGAAAGTTCCAATATTAACGTAACGCTTAAGGGGACATATCCGAATGTAATGGATTTTACTGCCACAAAATATTGTGAGCGTTGTGGTTGTTGTTGTATTATTTGACTTTGATTGATTGAGCATTAAATGTGCTGGGGTTAGTAAAGTGGAAACTTTGGTCATCAACCTATATAACTTAATTGTGTTTAGCCTTCAGCTTAGAAACTTGATGGTCTTGGGGTCATCAACCTCCGTGCCTTAGATTAAGGCCATATGCCACTGTACCATCATTTTCCTTGCGGTCATCATCCACAATGATTCTAAAAGAAACTTAGAAGTTTATATGTCGGTACATGACATAGTCACAGGTCACATCGAATCAATTAAGGGTCCATGCCGTATAACCACTGTGTGGCACACAACGATTGGACTGCCTTAATTATACCCAGAGTCCAGAGTTCGTGTTACGAGGGCTGAACCATAAAGAATCATTATGATGGTACATGTAGTCTCACATGGAAGCCGAATTTAAGGATCTCCAGACTTACTCTTCTTTATTAAAATTGAGACAATTGTTTCTAGTAAGGATGCTCATCAGGCAGTTAAGTCAAACCCTCAAACCAGCGTTCTGCTTCTCTGTGTAAGAAAGAGTATAAACAGAATTTATTTTTAAATACAATCTCAGAATAAGTTTACAATGTTGAAATAATAGAGTTGCAGATTACTGTTTTTAAATAAAATAATTAAATATACATTCTGTATTGGAGACTTGGTCTGAATCTCTCTTCCACCGCTGCAATAATATTTTTGGACACATTAGATACATATCGGGATTCTAGTGTTACATATAAACCATGATTACAATATGTACAGTTTTTTCCAAATTATTGTGCTACCAATATGTACAACAATGTTGGGTTAGTGGTTAATGTTTAACAGTTAATAACTATGAGTGCTTATTCAAATATCCAGAAGAACTTACAAAAATATATAGAGAATTATTTACTTGGTTACTTTCAGATAGAAGGTTGATACAATGCTTGATATAGTTACAATATTATTTACGGAATATCAATGAACACGGAGAAGTGTGACAATATGGGGTTGTTACTTTATTCCTGGTTGACAGTTTTGAGTGGGGAGGACGTCGTCGAGGGATAACCTGCGTTTTTTATTACATGTTTCTTTGGCTTCGATTCGAGTTAGGGGGTGACTTGAGGGTTTGTTGAGGAACTGGGGGATGGTGTTATCGACACAGTTCTCGTCTCTTTTATCTACCTTACCTCTTATCTTCAGGGCCCGCCCTACGGTGGGGGAATCCCTAAAAATGGAAGGGAATTTGTGTAAAGTGGGGGGAGGGTGTCCGCGGAGGAGTTGATTTAGGGCAGGGCGGTCTCGGTACTGGGCTCGTCAGTAGCCACGTAGGAACTGGGATAAGGCGTAGGAGTCGAGTGTGGGAAAGGGAAAATGTCAGTCAGGTTGTTGGTGGGGTAATGGAACGGGAGTCGTACGGCGTGGTGAACTGAGCGGTGTTCTATGTTGAGGAGGGGATGGAATAGGTTTGGGCTGGATTTGGCGATGGCTGCCTAGGTGGTGAGGCCATCGGTTATTGTAGTTCGGAGAAAAGAGTTGTAGGTGTGGAGGAGTAGGGTAGGTTTGAGACCCCACCTGGTCCCGGCTAGGTGGCGCACTAGTTGGGCTCGGGTGGGCGTCTTAGTTTTGAGGTATTGAAAGTGGGGTGGAAGGTTAGAAGTTGGTGGAATAGGATGCTTAGGTATTTCAGGGTGGGTTGTGCCCTAATGCGCGTGTTGCGGATCCGGAGTTGAGGGTGGTCGGGATTGCGGGAAATACTGGATTTACCACGTTTGCGGCGGAAGAGGATGGACTGGGTCTTGTCTGGATTTAGCTTGTGGTGCCATAGGTCACACCAGGAGAGGAAATTGTCGAGGGAGTGTTGGACGGATCGGCTTATGGCTTGTACTGAGTGTAGGGGATCCAGGATGGCGGTGTCTTCGGCAAACTGTAGGAGTTGGGTGGGGGTTCCGGTTGGGGGATATCGGCAACGAAGAGGACAAACAGGAGAGGGATGATCCTTGTGGGACTCCGAGTGGGTGGGGAAAGGAGCGGGAGAGCTGGTTGTTGTTAGAGATCTGGGTTAAGCAATTCGATAGATAGGACGATATGAGGCGGATGTAGGAGAT
Organism: Anabrus simplex; assembly: GCF_040414725.1. Taxonomy (NCBI): domain Eukaryota; kingdom Metazoa; phylum Arthropoda; class Insecta; order Orthoptera; family Tettigoniidae; genus Anabrus; species Anabrus simplex. The sequence goes on along the minus strand of NC_090266.1, from coordinate 513,785,107 downwards.
GGGGAAAGCAAAGAACCCGGTTTTAAATAACAGGGTGTTTGTGGTGGTTTAGATGAGTTTGCAGGAGTTGGTCCTCCGTGGATAGTTTTGGACGGAAGGCGAACTGGGATGGAGGTACCAGGTGGTGGGATTGTAGGTGGGGGTGAAGGCGGCGGACTAGAATTTAGCAAGTATTTTCGCCAAAACCGTGATGAGCATAATGGGGCGGTAGGAGCTTAGTTCGGATGGGGTTTTTCCACTTTTGGGGAATAGTAGCATTGTGGTGTGCTTCCAGGAGGTGGGGTAGAATACTGTGTAGAGTTCAGCCAGAAGAGTTAGTAGGGTGAGGGGGGCGTGGCGGATTTGGAGGTAGCGGGTTTTTTCTTGGCCTGGGGTTTATTAAGGGATTTGGAGAGGACTGCCAGAATTCCGGTTGGAGTGATGGTGGCGTCGAGGGGGTGGAATGACGGGGTGTGGGAGTTGTATGGAATGAGTGGGGGAGGAGGCGCGGTTTGGGTATAGTTGGGAGTCGGAATTGTCGAATTCGGGGTCTCCATGAGTGTTGAAACGGTTACGAAAGTAGTAGGCGAAGGCTGTCTGTTTCTCTTCAGTGTTTGCCGGCGCTATACCCCTGTGGATGATGGAATAGCGGGGAGAGGTTTTGGTACCGAGGAGGGAGTTTAGTTTTGCCCAGAATTCGGCTGGGTGGATGTATAAGGCATTGAGATATTTGCAGGTTTGGGCCCATTAAAGGCGGAAGTCGGCTGCTATGAAGTTTCGGATGGTTCGAAGGATTTTACTGTTGAGGCGTAGGAAGTAGGGGTCGCGGGAACGCATTAATTCGCAGAGTTAGGAGTGGAATAACTTTGGAGGTGGACGAATCACGGGGAAGTCGCGGTTGTAATGGGGGGTGCAGGGTTTGGGGTTGCTGGATTCTGAGGCAGATGTTATGACGGGAAGGATGAACGTGTTTAGGTTGTTTACGGATGTCTGTTCGGAGAGGGGGAGGGCCTCCGAGGGCTTCGTTTAGTTCGGTTTGGTAGGAGGGCCAGTCGGCTTTGGCGAAATTGAGGATTCACATAGGGGGAGGAGGCGGGGGTGAGGGTTGGTGGATGGTATTTGGAGGAGGACCGGGAGGTGATTACTTCCTATACTAGAGAGCAGCTGAACTGTTAGGAGGTGGGTTCATAATCTGTGGGCTATAAGGGCGTCTGGTGTGGTGTTAGAAGCGGGGCAGGTGGGGCCGGGGAAGGGGATCAGGGAACAGTTTCGATCGCTCAGGAGGGTTTGGATTTCATTCATTGAACGGCGGGATCAGAAGATAATATTAAGGCCGGCTAGAAGTATGAAGTCGTCGCCATAAGACCTATCTGTGTCCGTGCGACGTAAAGCCCTTAGCAAAAAAAAAAAGAAGTATGAAGTAAGGGAAGATGTCACTGAGGTAGGTAATGAAGTCCTAGGGAAGGGGGAGTTTGGACCTGTGGTAGATGGTTGCCAGGTGTAGAATCCGGGAGCGGAAGTAGACTGTGGTGATTACGGCTTCTGGGATGGTGTGGGGTCGGATGGGGAGTGAGGAGCGGATGGCTACGACTGAGCCTCCGTGTCCTATGTCATCGGGGTGGTCAGCTTGGATAATGGTGAACCCGGGGGAGGTAGGCGGACTGGTTGGGACGGAGCATTATATCATTAAGGAGGATGGCGTGGGTGGGGTGTTGGGTTGTGAGAGTCTTGAGCTGGATGCGTTTTGACTGGAAGGATTGAATATTGAGGAATATGATGGAGACCGGATCGGGAGGCCGGGAATGACTTGGTGGGTTTTGGGCCATGGTTAAACTACAGTCTCTAGGCAGGTGAAGTGGAAGTGGGCGTTTAGGCCGGAGTGGGTGGTTTGAAAATGTGCATTAAGGGTTTGGTTAGCGGCAGCCTGGAGTTAGGCTAGGACGTGTGGGTGGTGGAAGGGGTGGATGTTCAGGAGGGTGATTGCTACGAAGCGAATTATTTCTACGGAGAGGGTGGAAAGAGGGATTGTGTAGGCTGGGGAGGGGTGTCGAATGTTTCGTACTGGGGCGGCGAGTTCGGGGCGTTTTTCAGGTGATTGGGGCGGGCCTTGTATTTAAGGCAGTAGATGGGGTGTGGTTCGCCGCATATGTTGCTCATTAGGGGGGAGCTGTACACTGGGTCATCGGGAGGTAGGATGGGGTTGGGAGCAATGACTGCACGCCGGATGTTCTGCGGTGGAGTGTTGCGGTGTCGTTGGTTGTTTGTAAGGCATCGGGTTGGAGAGCTGGGCCGCGGGAGGGTTCTACACGGTGGTGATGACGGAACATGGAGACCCCACTGGCCAGGACACGGTCTACGTCCTGGGGAGTGGGGAGGAGAAACCTTACCATGAAAATAGACCCCGAAGAGTTTCTGATACGGAAGGCCTTCTTTAGTGGGTTGCCCGACTTGGCTGCGCATACGAGTCGTGTAACTGTATATTTGCATTCGGGATATGGAGGGTTCGACAGCACTGTCAGCAGCCCTGAGCATGATTTTCCGTGATTTCCCATTTTCATACCAGGCGAATGCCGGGACTGTACTTCAATTAAGTCAGTGTGATTGTACACAATTATAATATATGTAATATATTATATATATAATAATGCTAAGGTAACTGGTTATCATCCAAAGTCAGCGTAGTTAATTATCATAACTTTATTTTTGAAGTTCTCCACTTAATTGGTGTGGTAAATAATGAAATGTCTCTGCTGCTTGCATGTAGCAAGTTGTTACGCGAAAGCAACGTGAAAATAGAACTCCGAGATAAACTACAACGTGCACAGAATGTCTGTGTAAGATTTGTATGTAATTTGAAATTTCCCAAACATGTTACCCAATCTAAAGTTCACCCTGGATGGCTACGTTTTCCGCAAAAAGTCAGAGGGATATCAAATCACGGAAGCTTTAAATGAGTGATCTGTCAAAATATTTCCATGGGATGTTCGTAAAACGACAGCAGATATTATTATTATTATTATTATTATTAATATTATTATTATTATTATTATTATTATTATTATTATTATTATTATTGTGATCTCCATTAATTCATTAATAAGTATTACTTTATTATTGTATTTGGGAAGCTAAGTATCAATTAATTCCGTATATTGTGTAGTAGTCCGCCTCTGTGGTGTAGTGGTTGGTGTGATTAGCTGCCACTCCCGGAGGCCCGGGTTCGATTCCCGGCTCTGCCACGAAATTTGAAAAGTGTACGAGGGCTGGAACGGGGTCCACCCAGCCTCGGAGGTCAACTAAGTAGAGGTGGGTTCGATTCCCACCTCAGCCATCCTGGAAGTGGTTTTCCGTGGTTTCCCACTTCTCCACCAGGCAAATTCCGGGATGGTACCTAACTTAAGGCCACGGCCGCTTCCTTCCCTCTTCCTTGTCTATCCCTTCCAATCTTCCCATCCCCCCGCCAGGCCCCTGTTCAGCATAGCAGGTGAGGCCGCCTGGGCGAGGTACTGGTCATCCTCCCCAATTGTATCCCCGAATCAGAGTCTGAAGCTCCAGGACACTGCACTTGAGGCGGTAGAGGTGGGATCCCTCGCTGAGTCCGAGGGAAAAACCGACCCTGGAGGGTAAGCAGATTAAGACGAAGATATTTTGTTGTATATTAGATATTTTATGTACATTAGGATAGCACAATAGTACATAATTTTGGTTCAGTTTTTCATGTTAGTCGTGTATTCACTGATTAAGTGTAAGACGGGGATACGTGTCCTCAATTTTGCCAGTTTATATATATATGTTAGAAAGGGTACATAGTGTACACAGCAATTAAAAAAATGTTCACCGTGCCTGGTCTACTATATTCTTCTTGCAATGATCCGCCTGTGGCTGTTAAGTGAAATGGTTCCATGTAATGTGTACGGTAGTTAAGAGATCTGTTGTACGGTTGCATCACTACTCCCAGTGTTGTTGAAAAAAAGTAGAGGGAACTGTTAAAATCACTTAACATTATATGAAAGTAGGCTTCAGATGAACTCGAACTGGATTTCGTTTGTGCCCTTTATTTTCCGGAATGCAGTCACCTCGACAGACCTTCTCCCAGATCGCTTGATGATGATGATGCTTGTTGTTTAAAGGGGCCTAACATTTATCACCGAGCTCGATAGCTGCAGTCGCTTAAGTGCGGCCAGTATCCAGTATTCGGGAGATAGTAGGTTCGAACCCCACTGTCGGCAGCCCTGAAAATGGTTTTCCGTGGTTTCCCATTTTCACACCAGGCAAATGGTGGGGCTGTACCTTAATTAAGGCCACGGCCGCTTCCTTCCCACTCCTAGCCCTTCCCTGTCCCATCGTCGCCATAAAACCTATCTCGGTGCGACGTAAAGCAACTAGCAAAAAAAAAAAAAAAAAACATTTACGGTCATCGGGCCTCTCACAGATTGCAGCCAGGATTTCACATAAGACAAAGGATTATATGCTGACTCTGGTGGCCGAACACGTTTTAGGAACTGGAGTCTACTTCTTTTTATTTTTACCAGGAGACGTTTTCCTTTCTCAGTACAAATATCGTTCATTAAACTAAATGCACTTTCACACTCTGAAGTAGACCCTGGAACGTAAAGTACAAAGTGCTCGTTGTTTCATTTTGGCGTCAATAAATTCCCTGAAGGCCTGAATCTACTTTCGCTTGTTCACACATGTTGTAGATGCTTGTATCATCTTTCAGGAGGCCGTTTATTTTTTCAATACCCAGACGTCCTTATCACGTTGCTCTATTTCCTGGAACGTACAATATAGGTATAACTGAATAATAGTATATAAGTATGTGAATTCATTGTTAGGTTTCCTAAAAACAGAAAATGAACCAGAATATGTCCTCATTCTTCTTCTTCTTCTTTTTTTTCTTCCGCTTATCCCATATATGTGGGGTCGCGGGTGCGAACTGTGGCGCACATGTCGATTTGGTCCTCTTTTATGGGCGGATGCCCTTCCTGAAGCCAATATTATTTTATTGCGAGCGCGAACTAAAGCAAGTTTCCTGTGCTGGTTGGTAATGTGGTGTGTTGTCTGAATATGAAGAGGAAAGTGTTGCGACAAACACAAACATCCAGTCCCCGAGCCAAGAGAATTAATCAGACGCGATTAAAATTTCCGACTCGGCCTGGAATCGAACCCTGGCCCCTCTGCACGGAAGGTCTCATCTCTGACCATTCAGCCAAGGAGGTGGGCTCAGAATATGTCCTCGTTGTATATGCAAATTAACTTGTTGAAAAACCAAAGCCGTAGTAATTTTTAGCATCTCCGAAAAAGAAAACATTAACCTTATTATTGGTAACTTTTACTGGCTGTCATCGGTACCTCATACTTAACGACCGTGAAGAGTTGAAACCGTGGTTATTAATACGAACTCATCTTCAAACCCAGTCCATCCTTTCACTGGCTATCACAAAGGCTTGCTTTCACTTTGAGCTACAGCTGCAAAACTTGCGCAATAAGCAGCTGTGAGCGATGATTAGGAATAAATTCTTTTCCGCGAGTACTGCTTGCGTGTGTGTGCACTGAAAGCTAAGCCTTGTGTCTTAGCCTTCAGGAAGTTACCTCAAAGCTTCCTTGTGCCGTGGCTCATATTTCCTTCTGCAGACGTCTTCTGTTTCTAACGCGTGCCATGCGCGCTAATGCCGTATGTACTGAGAATTATTCGATACGGCCGCAAGGCAGCTTACCTACATGTAGGTACCACGTCTCATCCGACGGAAGTCATTATCATCTGCACCGTCAGCTTTGTGGGGAGGTCTAGAGCTCAAGCAACTTCTTTGACAGTGAATTGTGCATCTTTCCGTTTATCAGTATTTTGTAGAGAATATACACTACTTGATTCGAGCTTCATTGTTTACATGGATAAAGCCTGATCCTCTTCCTGATCTGGTAGTTAGACTGACCTAGGGTTGCCACTTTTTGAAATAAAAAAACAAAGGACATTTACCTAAAAATACGGGATTTGTCACAAAACTAAGGGGTATTTCATAAATACTTGAAAATCAAACGTCAGGTACGTTGAAGTTTTAAGTTTTTTTTTTTTTTTTTTTTTTTTTACAATTTGCTTTACGTTGCACCGGATTTTAAAATATTAAGAGACAAAAAAGGCAAACGCTTATTTTCACGTGACAAAAGTTCATAATACGGGATGCAAAATTTTCACCTCAAATACGGGATGTCCCGTACAATACGGGAGAGATGGCAACTCTAGACCAGGGGTTCTCAAAGGGTGTGCCGTGAATTTGTAGGACTGTGCCGCGAAAAAATTGCTTGTGTATTCAATATTTTAGTAATACTATTTATTAATATTACAGAATGGCGTAAGCCTACATTCAGTAAGAACTCAAAAAATAAGTTGCACTGCCAATGATATCACACTATTGTTGCAAGTTACTGGGAAATGTGGGCTTGTTTACTTTTGCACAATTGTTCAGTTTGGGGAGAAATCGGACACAAATACATCTGCATTCTTCGTCTAAAGAAAGAAGTCGCTCGTGTTTCTTATGTTTAATTAGCAAGATACCCATGCTCCGCTACGGTATTATAATGACATTTATAATTGAATGCTTAACGTTTTATATGCAAACCGACGAAATTCGCGATCTGATTCGTTTTCTGAGAGAAACCGCCGAAATTCGTGATCTGACTCGTTTTCTGAGATATTACTGCAAAATTCCTCCCATTTTTCTATCTTTCTTTCCAGCAATCGATTTGGTACTTCCAGGGATAGGTCCAGGTATTCCACCCGGCCAGTTGGGTCCCTAAATCTTTGCCATCTTTTCCTATAAGCATTTGTAATATGGATCAAATCCATGAGGAGATCCGGCGTGGTGTCGTCTTGGGTGCCTTGGCGGTACTGAACCCGCGGCCGGACTGCAACCGTAGTCATTACCCGGCCAGGACACATTTCCAGCGCGGTCCGAACATTTTGACGACGGTCCAGAACATTATTATTATTATTATTATTATTATTATTATTATTATTATTATTATTATTATTATTATTATTATTATTATTATTATTATTATTCTGGACACCACAGCAAGATGCAAGAACGCTACTTGGCGGTAAATTACATCTGCTGCCATTGTCATTGCTGACAATGTGACCAGCACCATCGTCGCGCGTAGGCAAGTGCGCGAGATATACTTCCGTGCATTATTGACCTTATTAGAGAGGTGAACAATTGCAGGGTCAATTTCATTCCTACCGTTTATTTCAAATGTGTTTACATTTTTATTTTTATGCCAGGAGAATATATTGTAATCTAACTTTATGTTCTCCAAAGGAAAAGATGGGACTTGAAAACGAACCTAGGAAAAATTAAGAATCATCAATTTATGACCAGAATAAGTACATTATGAACAGTTAAATCAATTGGTCTTAACTCCTTTCTCACCCCACCACGGTTAAGTTGATATTGACTTTTTTAAATCCTTTCACCCCCCCCCCCCTTAAGTGAATTTTCCGTCAAAAATACTTGTCTCTTTAATAATAAAAGATCTTCTATATACCAATTATCACGACTCTAACATTTTCAGTTTTTGAGATATGTGTCCACATAAAAGGAATAAACTCCTTTTCACAGCCGTCCCCCAAAATGGTACCCCCCAAAAATGCTTTTTTATTTGTTTTTAAAGGAGATCCAATATCAATTTTTACGTTCGTAACAATTTTAGTTTTTATTAGATGTAAGCATCCTCATACAATTAATTTTTCAAATTTCCACCTCCCCCCCTTCATTGGATTTTGCGAGAACACGTGTTTGTTTAATTTTAAAGCAGATTACAAATACTAATTTTCACGTCTGCAAAATGTTTCCGTTTTGAGATAATAGTATCCTCATACAAATAATTCAACTAATTTTTCAATTTCCCTCCTCCCTTTATGTGGATTTCCGAAAACAAAAAATACGTATTCCTTTATTTTTAAGGGAAATTCCAAATATCAAATTTCACGTCTGTAACATCTTCAGCTTTTGAGATATCAGTATCCTAATTAAAGGAATTCAACCCCATTTTCAGTCACTTTTACCCCTCCACCCAAGTGGTTTTCCAAAAAAATACATGATTCTTTATTATCAATAGAGATAAAAAAAATACTTTTTTCACTTCGCTAACATGTTCAGTTTTTTAAATATACTGTAGAAATGCTCATTTTAAAATTTTACCCCCTTTTTATTTCCCCTTAAGTCTACTTTCCGAAAACAAATCACTTACATTTCTTTACTTTTACAGGAGATTCCAAATACCAATTTTCACGTCTGTAACATTTTACGTTTCTGAGATATATTGTAGATATAGTCTTTCTAAAATTCACCCTATTTGTCACTCCTGTTTAACCCCCATTAATTAGGTTTTCCAAAAACAAAAAACACGTGTTTCCTTATTTTCAAAGGAGATCGCAAATACCAATTTTCAGGTCTGTAATATCTTCTGTTTCTGAGATATAAGTATACTCATTTAAGGCATTCAACCCCTTCTTCACTCTTTTCACCCCTCCTATTGGGATTTTCCGAAAACAAAAAATGTGTTTCTTTATATTTAAAGGGGATTCTAAATACCAATTTTTACATCTGTACACTTTAAATGTTTTGAGATGTATATACATTAATTTTGATATTCACCCCCTTTTCAACCCCCCCGCCCATTAATTCGATTTTCCAAAAACAAAAATGTGTGTTTCTTTATTCTCAACGGAGATCCCAAATACAAATTTTCAGGTCCGTAATATTTCAGTTTCTGAGATATAAGTATCCTCATTAAAGGCATTCAACTCCTTTTTCACCCTTTTCCACCCTTCCTATTGGGATTTTCCGAAAACAAAATAATACATGTTTCTTTATTTTTAAAGGAGATTCTAAATACCAATTTTTACATCTATAAACTTTAAAAGTTTTGAGATATAGATAAACTCATTTTAAAAATTCACCCCCTTTTCACCGCCATTAATTGGATTTTCCAAAAAAAACATGTTTTTTTATTTTTAAAGGAGATCCCAAACACCAATTTTCAGGTCTATAATATCTTCAGTTTCTGAGATATTGAACCCATAATTCTACGATGAGAAAAATATTTTTTATTCTTCTCGATATTTATTTCAAATCAACAAGCTACTTTTATTTTTGAGGGCAGCCATGTTGCGCTCCTAGAGCCTCGATGTCGCGTGGGAACGATCTCACCCGCGGCAAGCTCGTGAAATACCGTGACACCTCGGCCGACTTCGAGTGCCCGATAATTCTTTAAATTCACGGAATTCTGCGTAACGAGGGATTTTGGCAATACAGTAAATAAAGAAATAAATAATCTAAATTATTCCTAAACCCTACGTGAAGACAGAACCCCCAGGGTAAAACATAAATGCAGTTAAGCCTAAGTACAAATCCGCGTCAGATCAGTGGACTAGCTCCACGTGCCAAGGTCAATGGATGAAGAAAACCCGCGAAACGCCCGGGCAGAAATAATTCATTTCACCTGTTGCGAGTGTGGTAAAAGTATGAGATTAACATCTAAAATAATCACAAGTCTGTCCGGAATTCTGGGACAAGTCTCATAAAAATCGGTCTATTGGACGCGAAATTAGCAGATTACGCAATCAAGCTTAGTAGGGTGTGTAGCGTCCCTCCTAAGACTATAAAAGGAACCCCCCACTGCATATTTTTCAGTGTCGATCTGGTCTTTGAAGCGGCGGTAGCTTACGCCCGTCGTCAGCAGAAAATTGTACCAGATTGATCTACAACAACTTAGTACATGTTCGTGGCTGAGGTCCACATATTCGGTTAGAAAGGGAAGGTGACAGAAAATTTCTGAACTTTTGCCGACAAACTGTGAAAGTATAGGCGTCTGTTAAAGTACACAGCAAATTTTATTGTATCACCTCATGTGCGTTTGAAAGTGGTAAGAGAGTTGGGAAGCTAGTCAGAGTAGTTCTGATTTCGTTATCTGTTGAACACCTGTTGTGTTGTGGGTGACAGAGAGAGACAACTCTGGGAAGAAAGCAGACAGTCGCAGTTGACTGCAGAACAAGGAAGGTTCGTGGTACAAATTATAACGAGGAAAGTGCGTGATTTGTGTTGTAATTTAATATCGTGTGAAAAAGGCAGTGTTTGTAAGAGTGATATGTTGGAAATGATGATGTTATTTGTACAAATGTGCGGCTAAAGGCACGAGGTCATCTGGCGACAATGTAGCCAGAATACTGGGAATGACGCCATTTGCAGGTCTGTCTATATTTATTATGTTGTAGTTAGATTTCATTGTCTGTCCCAACAAATTTTTCAAGATGATTGTCGGGTTGATATTTGCAATTATCAGGCGAAAAGTGTTATAATTTTGGTCAGCGTGTGAAAATTTTAGTTTGTAAATTTCACGTGAAGAAACTGTAAAATGCGACGTTTAAATCTGGTGTTAATGTTCAATGAGATATTGTCCAAAGTGAGGAAAATTAGGAAAGCTATAATGGTAAAATAGTCGTGGCGAATGTTTTAATTTGAAATGTCAGTTGAATTCAGAAATGTTGGTCAATAATAATAATAATAATAATAATAATAATAATAATAATAATGTCTACCGCGGGATAAAATTTTCCTATGTTAAAAATGCATTTTAACCAGTGTGTTTTACAAGGATCGCAGGCATTTAAATAATTCCAGTGAAATTCGATAGAGTTATATTTGTTCATGGGAAGTAAAATTTTGTGACATCGTGTATATCAATGATACGGAAAATCGCGGTGTGTTCTTGGATTCTCGAGGTCCGAAAGTCGTAGTAATAGTAAAATAAAGAGGTGTATTTTATAATGGTTGTTGTTTTCACTAGAGGATGGAAAAATGAAAAGGGTCTTGGAAATATAAGAAAAATGGATTGAGAGCGAAGAATTTATATATGTGGAGATGAGAGGGATAGGAATACTAAAGATGAAAGGAAGCCTGGATTTTAAGTGATACCGCTGGGATAAGGCGAGGAGAATGAGTTTGAGATAGGCTATGTTTGCCGAGGAAGTATTTGTGAGACAGGCTGTATTGTGGCAGGCTGTAGTGTATTCCGCTACCAATCCGAAATTTGAGACGACTACTGTGTGAAGCACCGTAGATTTCTAGTAAAATCCCAAGTGAAAATGACTCTAGTAAAGGTTAAAAATCTTGGTAGTAAAAGTCAAGCGACTAGTTACGTAAAGCCCGTATGAATATTAAGATAATGTGACCTCAAGGATAAAAGAGCATTTAGAATACATGGTTGGTGTTGTATTTAATTTCGTTTCACTGGATATGTCATTGATATAAATATTTGGAATTGACGGTAGGCGATTTGAAAGTTTCTAATGCGGTAGTGATGATTATTATTTTGAATACATCCACTAAATGGTAGACGTGTGTTGGGAATTATCATTGCTTCCCTAAAAACTTCATTGTACAGGCTGAGATTGTGTTTGTGTTTGAGTTGGAGAATTGTTCGTCACGTATATTTATTTTCGAGTTCACGTATTGTAACGAGATGGAGACTTACTGCATTTTCCGACTTGCATTCGTTTAATAGTAAGAGACGTGGTTCCATGTGTATTGAAATGTCAGAGTTGGTTTGAAATTGTTAGTTCGCCTGATATGCTAGGGGATGCGTAGTACGACCCATTTTTACGCCCGACCATAGATTTAGGATGTCACATGTTATCCTTGGAGTTACTGATGATGAGACGTCCTAGTTCACGCCCGACGATAGAATCTGGAAGGTATCGTGTACATAGAGATTAGTGTTAGGTCGTATAGATTTTAAGTGAGCCCGACGATAGGTCTGGGATGTCAGCTGTACATACTCAAGTCTCAGATTAGATGTTTCTTTTGTTTTAGCGAAGTGACCTGGGCGAAGGTAGCCTCTACAGTAAAATATGAAATGTGAAGAGTGTTAGATCGATAATAATGAGGCCAACTAGTGCGTAGCTCCAACAGCTGGAAGGTGGTCCCTAAGATAACGGGGCCGCTATCGGCGAATGAGGGTTGCCCAAATATTGGATATCGACCTGATGGAGATTAAATATTTTACTGTAATTCTCCGTGCGTGTTGAGTTTTAAATGACTTCGATATGTTATTTTATTTTACGGACTTAATTGTTTTGTCGTTCTGACGTCCGTTTCGTTTTGATAGGATGCATATTGACACTCAGTGTATTAGTGTGAGACTTGAGATGCGAATGCGGTTTCGATTCGTCAGCCAGTAATATTATTTTATTTTCAATCTTTGTCGTACTTTCATTTTATTCGTAGTTGAATTCGATTAAGTAATCACTTTATAGGTAGTGTGTTGGGACAAACAATAAGTAGATGGATCTGTAATGGTAGTCATTGTTTTTCAAAGGAAAGAATTCCTTAATGTAGTATTTTTCAATGTGGACTGGTAATTTTATTAAGCGTAACAAAACCATTTCTAACCTGAAAATCGGTTTGATAATAATACTTTTCAAGTGATTTACCACTTCTTTAATTAACTTCGGTGTTTGGCATTTCTTTTAAATGCGTGATGAATAAGTGTTTCCTGCATTTCGCAGTTTGTTCCTTTAGAACGACGTAACGTAAGATCCTCGCTGATCATGTTGTTGTTGGTTTCTTCCGAACAGCTGCTTGGGTGATGCACATTTAGCATCGGGATTACCTTATCACTTAAGGGTGTCATGAATGACAAATACATGGTGGAATTTTATTTCAATTGTGAATGATGCTGTTAACGTGTAGTGAACACCATACTTTCCCATAATATTTCGCAACCTATCCAAAGCAACTGATAATCAATTTGGTTCGATTAAGGGTCCATTCGGCGGGTGTTCCGTATCCGTAAAGGGTATTCGACTGGTGGATAACCTTAATTGAGAGGAAATCAGGCGTTCTACTTGTTGAAAGTCAGATTTTCCACGGATCGTGTGGATTAATTCTCAGTTCTCGTTTGGAGTAATAGGTGCCCGGTTTTCAGGTCTTTCCTTTTTCAGTTTTTCAGTTTCGCTGTCCACTAATGTATTAATTTCTCCGAAGCAACTCTTCGATATTGTGAGAAATAAATCAACGCTATGCAATGTGACTGCGTTTGAAACATTCAATAATAAAAGATTTATATTTTTTTTCAAGGATTTATATTAAAATAATAATGTTGTCGTGCTATTTCGATTTAATAAAAGTTAGTAAGCACATATTTGCTCCTCATTTCGAGTAGTTAGGCTCTCTTCTGAACCCCATCGTTTGGTTAAGATCGTGACCGAATTTATTCCCGCAACGACCTATGATTTAAGAGTTCTATATTGTTCTACTGTAGCAGCCGTGGCCGACCAACGATGGAGTGGTAAGTTCAAGGGTTCAATATATGTATCCTCGTTAAAGGCATTCAACCCATTTTTCACCCCTTTTCACCCCTCCTTTTGGGATTTTCCGGAAACAAAAAATACGTGTTCCTTAATTTTTAATGAAGATTCTAAATACCATTTTTTACATCTGTAAACTTTCAAACTTTTGAGATATAGATACACTCATTTTTGAAATTCACCCCTCTTTGCACCCTCCCATTAATTGGATTTTCCAAAACAAAAAGTACGTGTTGCTTTATTTTTAAAAAAGATCAAAAGTACCAATTTTCAGGTCTGTAATATCTTCAGTTTCTGAGATATAAGTACCGGCATTCTGATATAAGGCATTCAACCACTTTTTCACCCCTGTTCACCCCTCCTATTGGGATTTTCGAAAACAAAAAGTACGTGTTCCTTTATTTTTAAAGAAGATTCTAAATACCAATTTTTACATCTAAAACTTTTAAAGTTTTGAGATATAGATACACTCATTTTAAAATTTCACTCCCCTTTTCACCCCCTTAGCGAAGGAATATCTAAAAATCCTCTTTTAGCTAGCACGTACATCTTAATATGAATGTATTCCCAAAATGTCATTCCTTTATGTCCAGTAGTTTTGGCTCGGCGATGATGTATCAGTCAGTCAGTCAGTCAGTCAGTCAGTGAGTCAGTCAGGACAAGTTATTTTATATATATATATAGATTATAGCGACTTGTTCCCCAAATTTGTATACGGATTTTTATTAAGATAGGATCACTAATAACATCAATATTTCAGAACTAAATTGTAGGCTTCCCCTAAACTACCACTTTTCTCAGCCTGAATACAATTATTTATCGCCTAAATTGTAGCTAGTTATCCCCGACTTCGCCAACCGACTTCCGTTAAGATACGGCCACTAATAACAAATATTTGAGAATTAAATTTTAGGCCTTCCGCTAAACTACCGTTTCACTCAGCGTGAATACAATTATTTATCGTCTAGATATACCGACGCATTTCCCGACTTCGAATACCGATTTACATTAAGATACGACCACCAATAACATAAATATTTGAGAATTACGTTTTAGGCCTTCCCCTAAACTACCATTTCACTCAGCGTGAATACAATTATTATTTATACCATGGATTATAGCGATTTATTCACCAACTTTGCATACCGGTTTTCATTAAGATACGACCACTAATGAAAATGAAAACTTACAACCTGTTTCCCAGTCTTTGACCGGGTCAGGGATGTAACGAATGAAACAGGTATAGGCTATTATTACAATGGGGTCGCCACTCCCAAGGTGATATATTAATGACTGATAAATGATATGAAATGAAAATGGAGGGTGTTGCTGGAATGAAAGATGACAGGAAAAACCGCAGCACCCGGAGAAAAACCTGTCCCGCCTCCGCTTTGTCCAGCAGAAATCTCACATGGAGTGACCGGGATTTGAACCACGGTATCCAGCGGTGAGAGGCCGACGCGCTGCCCTTTGAGCCACGGAGGCTCTTACGACCACTAATTACATAAATATTTGAGAATTAAATTTTAGGCCTTCCCCTAAACTACCATTTCACTCAGCGTGATTAAAATTATTTATAGACTAGACTGTAGCGACTTATTCCCCGACTTTGCATACCGAGTTTTATTCAATTCTCTTCAGCCGTTTTCTCGTGATGTGTGTACATACATACAGACAGATAGACAGACAGAGAGACAGACAGACAGTAATTAAAGAAAAGTAAAAAGTGCATTTCCTTGTTACTATGGACATGAGCGATACAGAAATACCACTCTTTTCAAATTCTGATTAATGTACAGACAAAACTCTTATTTTATATATATAGATGCAGGTCAGTGCCGTAAATCCCTGTTCGCACAGATGTTGTTGAAAACTGTATTAATATAGATATGGTATTGTCTGATAACACCGAGTGCTCACTTTTCACTGAAATCCAGAACTGAAGTAGTGTTTTTCCCTAAATTTCAGCTTCAAAGTTCGATCGGCTTAAAGTTCAGCCTATTCTTCTGCCTCTTCTAATGGTAGATGTTTTGTGATGTCAGCAGTAACGGCAAAGTGACTGCGAACCCAGTCGCATTCGTTCACGTTGAGGTAAGGAAAATATCCTTGCAGTTTATTCTCCAAAACAGAAATATGTTCTAAAATCAGACTGGAACAGATGTCCGTATCAGCTGTGAGAGGAAACATTTCAAGATCACTTTTTTCAACTTTTGACTTCCTCAGTTGAAGAACCGATTCAGCTTGTCAGTTTATGCAAATATGTTCTTTTTCGTTCCTTGCATACTGGCATTCAGATTATTCAAATGTTGAAAAATATCAGCTATGTATGCAACATTGGAACATCAAGTTTCTTCGCTAATGAGGTCAGCAAACTCAGGTTCTTCTGTGGCAAATATTTGTAATAACTCATTTCTAAATTCATAAAATCTGGAAAGTGCACTTCTTTTGGATAAGCAGCGAATTTAGGTGTGAAGGACCAGAGTTTCATGACAAGCTCCTGCTTCCTGACACATGACTTTGAGAAGTCTAGCTTTTAGAGCTCTACTCTTTATGTAATGAAACATTTGAACAACCGAGCTCATTACGTTCCTTAGATCTGAAGGAATGGTTTTTGCCACCAAAGCTTCCCGATGTAAAAAAAAAAATGTGTGAATACAATGTGCGGAAAATCTTGCTTCAACCTTGAAGTAAAACCTTTCATTCGACCAGTCACTGTTGGGGCTCCATCAGTGCGCACTGAAATACAATTGTTCCTACTCAGTCCATTTTCCTTCAATGTCGCTCTCATAGAATGTGTCTGATCCTGTTGACGTCAGAGGAAATTCTTTTCAGGAGAGGAACTGTTCAGTAAGTGATTCATCGTTTAAAAATCTTATGTAGCTCATTAATTGACATTTTTTACTTATGTCTATTTACTCGTCCAGTTGAAGTGCAATTTTTTTACTTTTATGTATTTTTTCCACTAGTTGTTTTTTATCAGCTGACATGCGGCGAGCAATTGTATCGTTTGACAAAGGTACTTTGGATATCTCTCTCTCGGCAGCCTTTCCAAACATGGATTTTACTATTTCCTTACAAGCAGGTAAAATCGAAGTTTCTGCTGCTGTATATGACTGCATATTCCTGGCAATTATTTCTGCTACTTTATAGCTAGCCACTAGCGCTTTTTCTGAAGTTGTAATCATTTTGTTCATTGCCTTCCCTTCTTTAAGCCTAATTTGAGAAGATACTAAACGACTGAAATAAGCTTTATCTTTATTTTCCAAGTGACTGTGTTTCATATTAAAGTACCGGCCGAGTTGGCCGCGTGGTTAGAGGCGCGCGTCTGTGAGCTTGCATCCGGGAGATAGTGGGTTCGAATCCCACTGTCGGCAGCCCTGAAGATGGTTTTCCGTGGTTTCCCATTTTCACACCAGGCAAATTGTTGTACCTTAAGGCTGTACCTTAATTAAGGCCACGGCCGCTTCCTTCCTACTCCTAGGTCTTTCCTATCCCATCGTCGCCATAAGACCTATCTGTGTCGGTGCGACGTAAAGCCAGTAGCAAAAAAAGGTCATATCAAGTGTCTCTTTAGTTTGCTTGGAACCGCACCTTAACCATTGCTTAATTTTTCACCACATACAACACACTCAGGAAGTTCACGATTTCCAGATTCAGTAAATGTAAATCCGAAGCTCAAACAAGAATCCTGATAACTGCGCACAGCACCAGACGATGAACTGGTCTGCTGCGGATGTAGCTTCTCACTGCCACACGATCCGGGTGATTCATTTTTACTATTTTCACTCTGATGTCCTTCACTGCTGTTTAATCGTAGGCTTTTAATTAAAAACTGTTTTATAACAACACCAAACATTGCGACTTATTCAACAATTAATTGCACTAAGTTCTGTACTACATTTAAACATCTCTCCGTTTCCAACTGAAATACTGAACTGACTGCAGGTGACCCTTGATTGGTTCAAATGTGCTCCACTAAGGTACGGGAGTGATCGACATGTTTCTCTACTAACGGCTACGTCTTTCGAGACAGCTCTGTAGCGTTCGAAATACCTCTAAAGCAGGCATAGTTATTTGTACGCTGGGGTGTGCCGCTATATTTAGAATAACGGAATAGTGTGCCGCGAACTAAAAATGTTTTAGAACTCCTGCCCTAGACTGACCACTTGCTGCCTGGGTCACCTCAGGGGCTCTCATCTTAGGAGCCTGGGGTGGTGGCCACAGGACCTCTCCAGTTGAGTACGGTATGGTACGGTATGCTTCCAGTTATTGGTGTCATGTTTCGCTTCTTATTTGACCTCACTTGATAAAAACTTGCTATCTTATATTTTCACGCCCTTTACATTTTTTTACGACACCTTCGTTCTTCGAAATGTCAAACCTATTTCTCCTCTGATTAGAGCTAGAAGGAAAATATTATCTCGCTGAATCTTGCCTTAAAACAATAATCACTACCATCCCATTGTTTGAGCAGTCTCTGTGCTCTGTCTAAAATATTTTCCTTGCTAGGATACTCAGGTTGTGAAGAAAATGAACGTAGTTATCAAAAAAGAAGTATCACAGAATGTGTGGGGCTGACTAATCGAGGCGGAAAAGACAGCCTCTATTCAGCCAGAAGGACATAGATTTAATTCTCTCTTAGGAAGTTGAAGAATTAGAAACGAGATTTCTACACGGTCTTGTGATAACGTAAGATCAATTAATCATGTTGGCTAAGTTAGAAATGTATCCATTCCCTTTCCTAATAAGTACGAATTTAATACTCTATTGCTGGTAACAAATACATTTAAATAATGAAAATAGTAAGAAGAAGAAGACGAATAACACTGATGAGATAATGTAACCCTGCTACATTAACCGTAGAAAAGTATTGTTACGAACGAAACAGTGTATTCTAACGGGTCCGCCTCTGTGGTGTAGTGGTTAGCGTGATTAACTACCACCCCCGAAGGGCCGGGTTCGATTCCCGGCTCTGCCACGAAATTTGAAAAGCGGTACGTGTACTGGAACGGGCTCCACTAAGCCTCTGGAGCTCAACTGAGTAGCCATCAGCCATCCTCGAAATGTTTTTCCGTGGTCTCCCACTTCTCCTCCATTCAAATGCCGGGATGGTACCTAACTTAAGGCCACGGCCGCTTTCTTCCCTCTTCCTTGTCTGTATCTTCCCATCACCCAACAAGGCCCCTTTTCAGCATAGCAGTTGAGACCACCTGAGCGAAGTACTGGTCCTTCTGTCCAATTGTATCCCCGAACGAAAGTCTCACGCTCCTGGACACTGCCCTTGAGACGGTAGAGATAGTGTCCCTCTCTGAGTCCAAGGGAAAAATCAACCCTGGAGTGTAAATTGATTAAGAAAGAAATAATATTTATCTAATTCAGGATGAACTAATTAGCCACTGTACATTAGTTGCCTCCCGATTAAGAAGAGCATCGGCCTCCAGCTACTTCACGAAGTAGTCAGGGACGACGAGTACATAGCAATTTTCCGCGTCACTTGTAGGGAAAGGACCGGGCCACATTACTTGCCACTCTCTCGTGGGGTGCGCCCACGCTGTACGTCTTCATTCGATCTTTACGTTTTCGGCCTGCTCCTTTGCTGGCAGCACACTCGTTACATTTATTCCAGAAATCTTCCACGTCCGCTCGGCATCCCACCCAGTAGAACCTCATTCGAATTTTCTCCAGGGTTTTCTTGATTCCTAGGTGTCCTCCCGAAGCTCCAAAATTAACTTCCTTCAAGACTTCTGCCACTGCAATTCTCTGGAAGTCTTTCCGTCGCTGCTTTTCCAGACGCGCTTCAGCTACCCATCCCTGGTCACCAATGAATCCCTTGGTCGGCTCCGGAACACGTGTATTCCTCCACTCGGCCAGCAGTCCGACGTCCTAGTCATCCCTCTGCGCTTTCAACCAGGCATCGCGACTCCAGTTTCCCTCGAACTACACGGCGGTCCTGCCGCAGGGAACTTGGTACTTGCCCTCCCTGTTCGAGTAGAAGTTGCAGTTTTCTGGACAAGGGCGTCGGGACAGAACGTCGGCGTTTGAATGTAGGTGACACTTGCTGCTTGCGATCACACAGCTGTACTCCTGCTATCACTCCAGCTGTAGTACGGGCTGTCCTCTATGGTTGTTGAAATATAGAGCTCACCTGGATGATGAATGTTCAGTCCTGATAAGGTATTCATCGCCATAAAGTTACTTACGGAAATAATTTATAACCTTCTCAATGGCTAGCAGCTCTTTCCGGATGACGCAGTAATTTCTTTCCGGCTTAAGGAGGCCCTTACTGAAGTATGTCACAACCCTCCCTTCGTTGTCAACAACTTGAGAGAGGACATCCCAAGGAAAAATTCGCTGGCACCCGTGTTGAACACAAACTTCATTCCAGCTGTGAGAAATGCCAATGCCGGTCCTGTACACAGGGCATTTGATCGAAAACTTTCCGGCATTCCTCCATCTATATATATAAAATAAGAGTTTTGTCTGTACATTGCTCAGAATTTGAAAAGAATGGTATTTCTGTATCGGTCATGTCCACAGTAACAAGAAAATGCATTTTTTACTTTTCCGTAATTTCTGTCTGTCTGTCTGTCTGTCTGTCTGTCTGTATGTATGTATGTATGTATGTACACGCATCACGAGAAAACGGCTGAAGAGAATTTTATGAAAATCGGAATGTAAAGTCGGGTGATGAACCGCTACAATCTAGGCTATAAATTATTTTAATCACGCTGAGTGAAATGGTAGTTTAGGGGAAGGCCTGAAATGTAATCTAGATATAAAACAAGTACATTGCACAGAATTTGAAATGAATGGTATTTCTGTATCTGTCATGTCCACAGTAACAAAGAAATGCATTTTTTACTTTTCCGTAATTTCTGTCTGTCTGTCTGTCTGTCTGTCTGTCTGTCTGTCTGTCTGTCTGTCTGTCTGTCTGTCTGTCTGTCTGTCTGTCTGTCTGTCTGTCTGTCTGTCTGTCTGTCTGTCTGTCTGTCTGTCTGTCTGTCTGTCTGTCTGTCTGTCTGTCTGTCTGTATGATTGTACACGCATCAATAGAAAACGGCTGAAGAGAATTTAATGAAAAGCGGTATGTAATGTCGGGTGATGAACCACTACAAGCTCGGCTAAAAATTATTTTATTCACGGTGAGTGAAATAGTAGTTTAGGGGAAGGCCTTAAATGTAATTCTCAAATAAGTTATTTATGTTATTAGTGGTCGTATCGATAAATCTATATATATAAAATAAGAGTTTTGTCTGTACATTACTCAGAATTTGAAAAGAAGGGTTTTTCTGTGCCGGTTATGTCCACAGTGACAACGAAATGCATTTTTTACTTTTCCGTAATTTCTGTCTGTCTGTATGTATGTATGTATGTATGTATGTATGTATGTATGTATGTATGTATGTATGTACACGCATCACGATAAAACGGCTGAAGAGAATTTAATGAAAATCGGTATGTAATGACGGGTGATGAACCACTGCGATCTAGGCTAGAAATTATTTTATTCACGCTGAGTTAAATGGTAGCTTAGGGGAAGGTCTGAAATGTAATTCTCAAATAAGTTATTTATGTTATTAGTGGTCGTATCCAAAAATACTACATAACTAACCTAACTTTAGTTATGTCGTTAGTAGTAGGTATGTAAGAAGTTATTACATTTCCGATCACTTATGTCTTATACATTGTTACCGTACAGCATATAATCGGAGATATTCATGAATTTGGATTTTTGTTACAAGTCCATATCAGCGCCGAGTCACGAGAAAATGGGTAAACAGAACTTAGTGAAAATCGGTATGTAAAGTCTGAGAATAAGGAACTACAGTCTATGATATAAATAATTTTGTAAGACACCCTAATATCACAGAGTCGAAAGAAAATTAATGTGAAGGCCTGCAATATAGAAAGCTCATAAACTTTATCAACAATAACACTACATTGACTATTGTTTGTTGTGATGTGCTTTTTGTCTTCTCTTTCCTCTCATCCCCGATAGATAGGATTACTGCAGCGTACCGAGGTTTTTTTTATTTGCTTGACGTCGCACCGATACAGGTAAGTCTTATGGCGACGATGGGATAGGAAATGAATAGTGGTGTGAAGGAAGCGGCCTTGGTTTTAAGGTACAGCCTGGTGTGACTGGTGTGAAAATGGGAAACCACGGAATACCATTTTTTTTTGCTTAACGTCGCACCGACACAGATATGTCTTATGCGACGATGGGATAGGAAGGGTCTAGGAAGTGGAAGGAAGCGGCCGTGGCTTTAATTAAGGTACAGTCCCGGCATTTGCCTGGTGTGAAAATGGGAAACCACGGAGAACCATCGTCAGGGCTGCCGACAGTGGGGCTCGAATCCACCATCTCCCGAATACCATCTTCAGGGTTGCCGGCAATGGGGTTCGAATCCACTATCTCCCGGATGCAATGTCACAGCTGCACGCCCCTAACCACACGGCCAACTCGCTTGGTCGTACCGACTGTAACAGCCTGCCTGTATATTGGTGGGAAGTAGCTGGGGTGTAAGATAACTTTCTTCTTAAGCATGCCATTCCTCTGGCTCATACATTTTCTGATATATCTGGTACGTAACACACTGGTTCATCATAGTATTCGAGCTATACAATCCCTACTCTGAACCACTGATTGGATCGAGTAATGTGCATATTTAACGGAATAATGACATAGGAGTGTTCACGGCAGTCTGTGACCTGGTTATTCCAGCTCTGGAACTTTGGACTGTTAGATCGGCACCGTAGTACTGTTCATTGAAAGTGAGAAAGTGTGCGGTTTTTCATTTGATCGAGTATTTTATATCATAACATTGCTTTCAATCGCTACATTCCTACGGACGTTTTTGTAATGACCTATGTTGAATTAAGTTAGGAAAACCAACAAGTCAGTCTTTCTGAGAATCCCGTAGCGAAGCACGGGTACATCAGCTAGTCCAGATGTAATGTCAGTTATTCTCCGTAAGGAGATACAACGGTTTGGAGACGTTGGCAAATCCTCTGGCAAATCAACGGTAGTAAGGGCAGAGATCCAGGAAACTTTGAAGACTCGTCCTTGGGTTCTGGCCACTTCCTCAGAGCCATGGTTTTCTCTGGATCGGTCCTAACTCCTTCTCCCGAGATGACATGGCCTACGTACTGAACTTCCTCCCTGAATAGCTGACATTTCTTCGGGCTCAATTTCAGCTGGGCTGCCCTCAGTTTTACGAAGATCTCCCTCAAGTTCTAGAGGTGCTCCTCAAAAGTGTTTCCTAAGATGATGACATCATTCAAGTGGATCAAGCGCGACTTCCATCCAGTTCAGTCCTCTCCGCACAGACTCCATCAATCTCACGAAAGTTGCCGGGGTTTAGCACAATCCGAACATTATGAATTTGATCTGCCAGGGATCATGTTCAACCGAGAATGCAGTCTTCTCTCAGCTTTCAGGATGAATAGCCACTTGCCAGTAGCCACTTTTCAGATCCAGCGTTGAGATTCACCTCGACCCTGATATCGTATCCAGAAGTATCGTCAATCCGGTGTAGCGGGTAGCTGTCTTTCTTCGTGACATCATTTACTCTCCTGTAGTCGACACAGAACCCAGTAGAACTTCACCAACACCACCGAGGAGCTCCAAGTTGTTTCCGGGTATTCTATTACTTACTGTTCTTTCGTTTCTTCAATAACCTGGTCTACTTCGTTTTGCATCGCAAACGAAACTCGCGGAAAAGCAACTTCAATCGGCCAGCTGCTACCACTATCAATCCGATGTTGTACAGGTTCTGTCCTGCCGAAGTCATTGCTGTCCAGGAATAAGACACCCTGATATTCTAGCAGTAGCTCTTCCAGTTTATCTCGTTGCCCACGTTCTAAGTTGTCACTGTAACCATCATATACGTTCCGCATAGCCTCTGGCATGTTCCGTCCTGCTCGCACTCCTATATCTGCTTGCAGTGGCCGATCCAATTCGATGGCTTCGAAGCCGAAAATCCATATAACAGGTTCATAAACTCCGAGTGTTGCGCCTTGGTGGATGACGATGACGTAATCATTCAAGTTGGGCAGTCGAATTTGAGGCTGAGGAGAGATACTGATCAAGGTCTTGGAGATCAGTAATCCCTCCGTTTGGATGTTATGATACGCCCCACAATGGTCGCCAATCCACCAGCAACTCCATCCACGTCCACAGCTGCGTCCATTTCGGTCCTAGCTGGAATGGTCAGGTCGCTTTGCAACTTCAGCTAGCGTAAAGCAATGCTTTCCCGCGCCGGTCGTATGAATATTTCTTCATCCCCATACCGAAGCGTGTTGGAGCCCATGACCAAGATGATTTTATGTTCGATCAGTAAGTCGAGGACGATGATTATCTTGTCCACGAAGTCTGTCACAAGAACCCGATGCTTCATTGTCAACCGCCATATGGTGAATTCCACCAGCGTCTCGCCGTGGAAAGGTGCCGTCTCTCCAGTGGCAGTAGCCAGGCTGAGGTTCACCGGCAGGGGCCGAATTCTCTACCACTGCGCAACCATTGGCTTGACAATGGTCCTTGTTGCTCTGGTGTCAATCAGCATGTTCCACGTTTTTCCGTCGGCGAGTCCGGCTACCATCAGGCTGCTACCGCAGGATCGAAGTCTCGTTACACGGGCCAGGGCTCCTTGGACTTGACGCCCATCTTGATTCAACCGTCTCTCTGTAAGGCTGGTTAATGGTCGTTTCCCCAACTTATTGGGCGTCCTGGTGTTTACTGCAGGTTCTTGCCTTCGGTGATCTTCGCAATTTCGGCTTACGTGGCCATTGTCACCACAATTCAAGCAGGCGGCGATACTCGGGGCAACCGCTTGCTCGAGCGTTGTTCCGTTCCCCCGTTCGCTGGGCCTCGAGGAAGTCGGTCTGAGACTTATTTTCTTTTGACCGCGGAGTTTCGTCCACTTTCAGGAAATGCACCCGATTTTGTAGTCTGGATGCCTGCTTCGAACTCTAGCGGTGCCGAGAGCGTCTTCGGGGGTCTTCTGGTGGATGAGGCAAATGGTCTGCCTACCCAGCTGTTTGAAGAATTCTTCAGGTGCCGATGGGTAGGCCAGGAGGGAGAGAGGACAAACATCAGTCTCGAACTCTTGGAGCGTCTCCGTACTCCTCTGAGTCCTGATCCAAAGCTGTGTCTGGTAGACCTGTTGGAGCTGACAATCTCCGTATCAGGTGACCAAGTGTGCTAGTAGCGTGGTGCAGTTGCTCTGAGCACCTTCTGGTAGCGCCTATAGAGCTACTATCTGCAGGTCCTGGCAAGTAGCATTAAACTGTTAGTCAACCGCGTCAATTTTCTCGTCAACGTCAAGCTGTACGGTGTTCACATTTCCTTCAAATTCGTCTTTTACTTTTGCTATCTGTGTCTGTAGAAGATCCATTATTTCGTGGTGGCTCTCCTCGATCTTTCATTGTACGTCTTCTGTCTTCTTCATCGTCATTCTTCTGTCTTTTTCTGACTTCCATCTTCTTTTCCAGTATTCCTCCATCATTTTCTGGCCTTCTTTCATGTCGTTAATAATCACTTGGTCTTCTTGCATCTTCTCTTCCATCTTCTTCATCATCTCGAAGTGTGCATTTAACTGAGCCTGCATTTTCTTGTGTCTATCTGGTCTCAATCGGCATGCAAAAATTACCATAAGAAGAAAGCTAATTATTTAAATGCGTGTGTACCCACTATACAACACACAGATGTTCTGGTGTGCTCCCGACGGTGGTCAATACCTGCAGTATCCAGTCCGTTGTTTCAGGCCGATTATAACGATGTGTCGCACATGGGGATATATTCCGTCTTCTGACACCACCTTTGTTAAGAATAAAACATGGTATGTTTACTGATCTAATCTAATTCAGGATGATCCAATTAGTACACACACAATTATTATATTCAACCATGAATGACCTCATTCAATTATTTGGTGTCTATTTACAAGTCTCTCACAGCAGGGCTCTAGCAGGGTAGTCTTTGCCTAGAACAGACTATAATCCTTACAGGCAGGGTTCACCTTTCACTTTCACTATCGCTCCATTCTGTCACTTCACTCAATAGCTGCATGTACACAGGGCTGCCGACCACCACAAATCACGACGACTGTTCCTTGCCTCGGCTCTAGAGAAAGTCCGTCACTCACACAATCAACACAGTCTATTCACGTGGCCACTCCACACAGTGGACTACGAAATACTGGCAAACCAACTGTTCCACCACACTGACTCCAGGGCAGTCTACAGTCCACGGTAGTATACACACAGTATTCCAAGGCAGTACACAGAATTACTCCACTCGATACTCCAAGGCACTACACATAGTACTCCACTCGCCATTCCAAGGCAGTACACAGAAATTACTCCACTTAGTACTCCAAGGCAATACACATAGTATTCCACTCGCCATTCCAAGGCAGTACACACAGCCCTACGCTCAGTACAAGGGGATGCTGTGACTTCGGTGGGACACTGACGACTTCCAGCACTATTGCCGTCTCCGTCCAACTACTCCAACACTACAACAACCCCGTGTTCATGACGGCCTTGTGTTTGTGGAATCTTCGCGGTACGGATTGAGGAGGAAGGTTCTCGTTTCCAGTTCCAGAAGGCCAATGAGAAAACCAGACGAAAGCACAATACAAGGAGAGGCCTGCCATGCCCTCCAGGCCGGCTGGGAGTCTCCCCGTCTGAATTACTAATCCCTTCTGGATATTGCAGAAGGGGGATACGACAGGGCAGACGGTCGTTTGAGCACGTAAGAATGCCATACTTATCATAAACACGTGTCTACTAAAAGAAAGTAGAGTCACTATATAAATGATATGAATGTAACATAATCGAATATACATCAATTTACGAATTAAAAATACATCAAGATACGGAAGTCTACAAGATACATAAATATTGCTTTCCATATAGATGATGATGATAATAATAATAATAATAATAATAATAATAATAATAATAATAATAATAATAATAATAATACCCGTGTGGGGATTTACCGGTTACCTCCATCGGGCGCGTCCCATTGGAATTGGGGAAGCTCGCTGGCTCTGCCGCCAGCAGAGTCAGAGGGTAGTAGGGAAATAAAATACCACCGTGAAAAATACTGGTCCCTTGCCAGGGTTACGGCGAAGACTGGTAAATGACCAGAAGCCAGAAAACATCTTGAGGCAACCTCTAGGGCTAACAACCCTAGTTGTAAAAGGATGGGTACCCGTCCAAAGCAAAGTCAAGTCAAAAAGCATGATGGCACAACATTTCAAGAAACATACTACAGGGGGTAAATCTTCGGATAAATCCCTCTTCGTGAATGCCACGGCGCACGAGTCTCGTTCGGATTCTGGGGGAGACTCGACATCATGCAAGAGACGAGTCGGAGCGTCTCGGTGTACCCTGAAGAATCAGAAACTCAGGCCAAAATCTAAAACCTTTCTAGCAACTTTCAACATAAATTCAATTACACAAACTGGCAAGCTGAAAACCCTCACCCAAGCTCTTCACGAAAATCAGATATCCATAATGGCCCTACAGGAAACAAGGTACCCAGATGAAGAGATTTTTGAATCCGAAGGCTACCGATTTTTCAAGAGCAAAGCGCATAGAGGAATCCGCAATGGAGCTGTGATGCTTGGAACCGCGTTTGCTGTTAGAACCAAGATCCTTAAATCGGTTGCAAATTTCGAACCTGTGAATGACAGATTGTCTATACTCACAATTAAATGCGCGAACAAACCTACGCCCTAGTTAACGCACATGCTCCTACAAACGATAAGAACAAGTCTGATCCAGACGAAGTTGATAATTTCTGGGACCTACTGGATGAAAAATTAAACAAAATCCCCAAACACCATGTCAAGCTTCTTTTGGGTGACTTCAATGCCCAACTAGGTCGTGAACAGAAGTACAAGAAAGTTATAGGAAATTACCCTGCTCACAAAAGAACCAATCCCAACGGCAAAAGACTGGTGTCCATTTGCGAAAATCACAACCTGCAGGTCATGTCGACCCACTTTCGCCATCTACCCAGAAAGCAAATGACTTGGCGTTCTCCCGTCCAAGCTCTCGGAGAGTTCCAAATTGATCACGTTGCAATCTCCAGGAGATTATGAATGTCAAGGTAAAGAAAGCATCAATGTGGCCTCAGATCATTATATGTCTCTTATCAAATTCAAACCAATTCCCGCAAACACAAGGAAGACAACCAAACAGATCACACGCTTCGACAATGATAAACTTCGGCAAAGGGTCGAGGAGTTCCAGGAGAAGGCTAGACCAAATGACTGTGACTTTAACAACGCCAAAAGTCTCCTTGTTGAGGCCGCCAAAGACGTTGCAGAAATCAAGAGAAGCAAAAAGCATGCCTGGTGGAATGGTACCTGCGAATCAGTCCTCCAAGAAAGACTCAATGCATGGAAACAGTACTACTCTACGAAATCAGAAAATGATTGGAAAACCTACAAAACCCAACGTGCCCAAGCAGCTAGGGTGTTCAGAACTGAGAAACGTAAATACGAAAAATCTCTCATTGAAAAGATAGAACAAAACTTTAGGAAGAATGAAGGCAGAGATACTACAGAGCCTTCAAACGCAAACTCACTGGCTATAAACCACCATCACTATGCTTTGAACGAAAGGACGGCACACTGGCGACGTCAAATGAAGAAAATTGCAGCATTCTGGCAGATTACTTCAATAATTTACTTAATTGCTTTAAACCGCAAAGCGCCATTGAGACCAAGGAACCCTTACTAAGGTACCGAGATTCCAGACCACCCGACAGAGATGAAATAAAGCGCCACATTGCCCGTCTCAAAAATAACAAAGCGTCGGGTGAAGAACTATGGAAATATGCCCCAGAGGAATCACTTGATATCTTGCAAAAGCAAATAGAAGAAATTTGGAACAAGGAGACCCTACCCGAAGATTGGAAAATAGCTTTGATCCATCCACTACACAAAAAAGGCAGCATGAAGAACATCAAAAACTACAGAGGAATATCTTTGCTACCCGTGACTTACAAAATTCTATCACTTGCCATCCTGGAGCGTTTGGAAAAACAAGTCGAACATCAAATAGGTGAATACCAAGGAGGGTTCAGAAAAGGTCGCTCAACAGCTGAACAGATCTAAAATCTCAAAACGATCATCAGATATTGTACACTAAGGTCCAAGCAGTATGTGTCTGTCTTTGTGGACTTTAAGAAAGCGTACGACTCCATTGACGGGGAAGTCCTGCTAAACATCTTAAATGAATTTGGAGTTGATTTGAAACTGCTGGCATTAATTAGAGCCACCCTGACCGATATAAAATCCAAGGTGAAGTTCCACGGATGTCTCTCGCATTCCTTTGACATCAAAACAGGAGTCCGACAAGGTGATGGGCTATCCCCGATACTCTTCAACTGTGTTCTTGAAAAGATCATCAGAACCTGGCGGGTGAGATTACAGGAAACCAACTACAGTCCATTGAGAATAGGAACCAAATCCAAGGGGATCGCAACAGACTGCTTAGCATTTGCCGATGATATTGCTGTTCTCTCAAACGACATAGAAACCGCTAGAGCTCAAGTTGAAATTTTAAAGGAAATTGCCGAACAAACTGGTTTGCAGATATCGTTTGAGAAAACAGAAGTAATGACTAACATCAAAGAGGCTCCACCAAAACTCCATACAAAATACGGGGACATCACCTGAGTAGACAAATTCAGATGCCTGGGTGAGATCATCATGAAAAATTGTAACGGTTCAAATCCCGTTACAAGATGATATCTGTATTTTTATTATTGTATGATTTTATCTGTATTTTATTATTATTATTATTATTATTATTATGTCAGTATTATTATTATCTTATCTGTGATATTGTACTATTATTGTAATTATCCGTTTTATTCAATTTTGCAATTGCCCGTTGCTTGCAAGATTGTACTTAGATGTATGCATATATACGTATGTGTGGTAACGGTTCAAATCCCGTTACAAGATGATATCTGTATTTTTATTATTGTATGATTTTATCTGTATTTTATTATTATTATTATTATTATTATTATTATTATTATTATTATTATTATTATTATTATTATTATTATTATGTCAGTATTATTATTATGTTATCTGTGATATTGTACTATTATTGTAATTATCCGTTTTATTCAATTTTGCAATTGCCTGTTGCTTGCAAGATTGCACTTAGATGTATACATATATACGTATGTGTAGTATAACACTCAATACCTGTACAGTGAGAATTGTTGTATATATCAAGATTGGAAGTGACGTTGTTATATTGCGACACCACTGGCGATTCTGCCAAGTCATCGCCGCGCCTTGGCTATGTCATCGTATTTATTTAGATATGCGCGCATCGACTCAATCGCCGCGGGGCTATTTCACCACTGTATGTAATATTTGTCGCGTAGGTGGGAGTATGTCATTGTTATTTCTGGAGATTACGTAGTTGTGTCAACCAACGTCTATATAAGGTAGCTCCATATTGTAGCGTCAGTCATTACTTATACGGATGCAGTACAGTGAAGTAGTCTACTAGATCAAGAGGCCTTAGGTGGTCAGCCAACGAGTGTGAACGAGAGATGGAGAAGACTCAGTGAGCCATTAATTATTGGTCATTGAGAGAGTGAGACCAAATGGTTGGTCCGTCACTTAGTGGAAGACGCGGACGCAAGGCTTACCAAGGAGTCAGAGAGGGCAACCCTGGACCTGCCAAGAGGTCATACCATATTGACTTACAAAGAAGTCAGATGATATGGAGAAGAAGCAGTCGCAGGGATGTATCACCACGTTAGGCGTGACACATCTACAGTAAACACCAGAGCAATGGATTACGTCGTAATTACACTCAAAGTGTTAAAGGTACAGTCAAGTGAATCAGTGAGGGAAATATTTCGTATAAATTGTTAAATGTCCGGTCAAGAAGAATTCAAATTCATGCCTAGTTTCTTTCAGTTACAATGTCATAATTTCATATTCTCATCTGTTTTATCACAACAAGACTCACTATTTTTTGATATATTATTTAAAGAATATATATTGTTCTATCAAACGAATTCATAGTTTCATTTCATTGACAGTAAAATATCTTAACCTCAAAATTAATGGGGCAACCGAACGCCAATCTCCTTTTCCCAGAACTTATATGGTATGTTGTCAAAAGTAAGCTTATTACCCCACACCCTAGAGATAGTCAAGAGTCTCATTCTATTATTGCTGTACTGAGTGACAGCTGGCGCCCTTCAAATAACGTATGTGTAAGTAAGCAGGTAACAAGTAAGTGTGAGTACAGGGTTCGACGAGTGTGTATTTTATTTAATGAATGTTAATTTTCAGATTTTCCATTTTAAATGCAGATATTCAGATTTTTCAACTTAATCCAGTTTAATATGGTTGTAAAATAAGTCAGCTAGTTAGGACATTCTCATTGTGGCCCCGCAACGTGGTGCACGAAGAAATTCAGAATTTGGTCTGAATGACAGCATATCATAGGTTCATTTGGGAAGAGTGTGCACATTTAAGCCAACGGAATTATTACCGGTAAATGTTAAGAGTGTAATTGTGTGATATATATTTGTATTTTGGGGATATGTCAAGGGATTTGAAGAGGGAAATTAATTTGAGATCGCGTACTATCACTAGTGAACCAAAGATGGACAAGGAAGACAATAACAAGTCATGTGAGGACGAGGTCATTGCTTCTGCGGACATCCAAGGTGAAATTCAGAGTAGGGAGCAGGTGAATACGACGGAACCTTCTGAGGAAATTCAGGAAAGTGCAGAAATTGAGAAGCATACTGAAACCCAAAAGGAAGTCCCAGGGGGGATGAACCAAGATCAATTTTCCTTACTGATGACCACAATAATTAGTAGTAATGAAAGTCAGAAAAGAATGGAGGAAAAGATTGATACTAATAATGAAAATAATAAGAAAGAGATGAAAGAGATGAAAGAATTAATTAGTACTAATAATGAAAATAATAAGAAAGAGATGAAAGAATTTTTTAGTACCAATAATGAAAATTTTAATAAACATATTAACTCTGTGAGTAGCAAAATGGATCAATTAATTAGCAGCAATAACCAAAATTGTAATGTGATCATTAGTAATATAGATACTAAGATATTAGAGATAAATAATCAAACATCTAAGTCAGCATGTAAGTTAGAAAGTAAGTCAAATGAAGAGTGTGTTGAAATGGGAGGTAAAATGAAGTTGAATCGGAGCAATATTCACATTCAGATTGAGCATGTCAAAGGAGCATTTTCAGAGAATATCGTAGAATTAAGTGATAAAAGTTCGAGTAATCGGGAAGAATTTCTTGAGGTAGTCGAGGAAAGATTGGACAAGATTTGCAATACAGTTGGGGAAGATACGGGAGAACAGATTAGTAGAACCGAGCAGATTGAAAGCAAACTTGTGGAGGTCACTGAACTACGGAACGAACAGGAAACGCTATCACAGCAGGTAATAGAAAGAGAGGAAGAATTGAAGGAAGAAGTGAGAATAGTGGAAGAGAATTCTGAGAGAGCAGCGGAAGAAGAAGAAGAAGAAATTGTAAACTGCCAGGAAGTGATACGGCAGAAAGGTAGAGTTGAGACGGCGAGAGAAGTGGTAATAGCGAGTGGTTTGTTCAGTAGGGATCGTGATTTAACCAAGTTTTCTGGAAAACAGTTTAATCCTATAGAGTTTGTAAAAGTAGTTGAGAAAAGATTTGCAAGTAAGTCGAGGAATAATATTAATGAATGGGAATACGTGGTGGAAATCTTGTCGAATGTTTTTGTCGGTGAAAGTAGAATATGGTTTCGAGTATACTGGGATAATAGGTCTAATTTAGGAGAGATTAAAGTGTTCATGGATAGGCTTTGGAAGGAATGTGTGGAAGGG
This sequence comes from Anabrus simplex, assembly GCF_040414725.1. Taxonomy (NCBI): domain Eukaryota; kingdom Metazoa; phylum Arthropoda; class Insecta; order Orthoptera; family Tettigoniidae; genus Anabrus; species Anabrus simplex. The sequence goes on along the minus strand of NC_090266.1, from coordinate 513,752,853 downwards.
CGCGCGCGTGAGAGAGAACGCATGATGTCTAGGGAAAGTAATATAGTAGAGAGAAGGGAAAAAATGGTAGCCGTGTACCAGAGAAGTAGAAATCCTGATGAGCAGAGGATTAAGAGTTATGTCGATATTGATAGGGATCAGATGAGTAACCAGAGAGAATCAGAAGATGAAAGGCGTATGTATTTGAGTTATGAGAGAGAAGGTCAGAAGAGTAATCAGAGAGAATCGGAAGATGGGAGGCGTATGTATTTGAGTTATGAGAGAGAAGGTCAGAAGAGTAATCTGAGAGAATCGGAAGATGGGAGGCGTATGGATTTGAGTTATCAGAGGGATTATGATAAGCCGAATATGAAGGTTATCAAGGTGTCGTTATCGAGCCAGAGTATTTCAGATTCACAGGGAATCGGGTAAATTAAGTGAACAGTCCGAAGGTAGTAGATGAACAGGTATGTAGTATAAGTAGTTATGTAATGAAAGTAAATTTAAGTATAGTGTGAGTGTGACCTAAGTAATGTTAAGTGAGATATTTAAGTAGTGCCGTAGTCGTAGATAATGAAGTAATTAATGGCAGTAGTAAGTTAGATGTAAGAAGTGATCTGTTAAGAGATGTAAGTACTTATAATACTGAGAATATGACGTAAGTAGTGAGGTAGTAACTCCGATGATAGAAATTGTGATATGAAGAAGGTAAGTGAAGGTACTATTAGATTTTATAACAGCCGTTGGGTACGTCATAGTGAGTAAATAAGATGATAGCGGTAGTAATCACGATAAAAGATGATTGTAAGTTTCATCTATGCCTTGTTGTACCAGAACTTGTGTATTCAGTTGTTTTAGGAGCTGACTTGGTTACAAATCATGGAAGTAGAGTAGTCTTTAATTTAGGTAGTGTGAGTGTGTTCTGGGATATAACTAGCAAAGAAGTACGTGTTAATTATGATGGTCTGAGGTAAGTGTGTTCTTTGAAATATATGAGAGGTAAGTGAAGTTGTTCCTAGTGAGAGGAAATGTTTTGTTGGGTGTGTCAGGTGTCTATAACGACCAGTATCCGAGGGATAGTCGGTATGAGGCAGTGACGTGAGGTAATTTGAGTGAATTACAGGAGGAGTAATTGTGTTCGATGTTAGGTAAGCATCGAGAGGTATTTAGTGGTAAGTGAGGAAGAACACGTATATGAACATAAATTTGTAGTACATGACCATTCATCGTTTGTGGGAGGTAAGTACCCCATTCAACTTAAAAATGCTAGTGAAGTCTAAGAACAAATAAACATTATGCTGGATTACGGAATAATTGAACCATCTTGTAGCCATAGAATTGATTCTTTAATTATTGTTGACAGGAAGGATGTGATTTCTTGAGATACGTAAGTTAATAAGGGCAAAATTGATTCGTTTGAGTGACAGAGTGCTACTCAGAGTTCCATTTCATCATCTGCAGAGGCGGGAAATATCTTGAAGTTATTCTTTTGTATCAGGGGTATTTCACTATTGTGAGCCGTATCGGGAAGTGTGCATATTCCTTAAAAGATCAGGAAGGGAAGATTGTCGGTACTTACAACATTAAGAACTTAAAGAAGTATTTCACGTGAGATTTGTTGAAATAAGAGTAAGATGATTATATTTTGTGAGAAACTGGCAAAATAAAACTAACATCTACGATTTGCGTGTGAACCAAGTGTCGTATTGGTGTATTGGAAGAATAAGTGCTACATTGTCATGTACTGTGTGACAAAAAAAACGGAGAACAGGACATTGGACAGTTACTGCGATAACAATATGCAAGAAAAGTTCTCATGTAAGTGAATTTTCACAAAATATATTGATATGTTAAAAAAAGGAGAAGAATGTTGTATATTGATTGAAATTATTTGTGTGTGTTAAATTAAGGGCTATGCTCTTGTGAATTGTATGAGAATGGGACACTGGACAGTTAACTGCGATGACAATGTGCGAGAAGAATTCTCATATATGTGATGTATTATAAAATGTATGGATGCTGAAAAAGAAAATTATTGTTGTATACTCATTTAAAGTGTTTATCTGTGTCAGTGTTATATATATAATTTTGTTCATAAATCAATCGATTCTTTGTTCTTCGATTTATTTATGAGGGAGGCGAATTGTAACGGTTCAAATCCCGTTACAAGATGATATCTGTATTTTTATTATTGTATGATTTTATCTGTATTTTATTATTATTATTATTATTATTATTATTATTATTATTATTATTATTATGTCAGTATTATTATTATGTTATCTGTGATATTGTACTATTATTGTAATTATCCGTTTTATTCAATTTTGCAATTGCCTGTTGCTTGCAAGATTGCACTTAGATGTATACATATATACGTATGTGTAGTATAACACTCAATACCTGTACAGTGAGAATTGTTGTATATATCAGAGATTGGAAGTGACGTTGTTATATTGCGACACCACTGGCGATTCTGCCAAGTCATCGCCGCGCCTTGGCTATGTCATCGTATTTATTTAGATATGCGCGCATCGACTCAATCGCCGCGGGGCTATTTCACCACTGTATGTAATATTTGTCGCGTAGGTGGGAGTATGTCATTGTTATTTCTGGAGATTACGTAGTTGTGTCAACCAACGTCTATATAAGGTAGCTCCATATTGTAGCGTCAGTCATTACTTATACGGATGCAGTACAGTGAAGTAGTCTACTAGATCAAGAGGCCTTAGGTGGTCAGCCAACGAGTGTGAACGAGAGATGGAGAAGACTCAGTGAGCCATTAATTATTGGTCATTGAGAGAGTGAGACCAAATGGTTGGTCCGTCACTTAGTGGAAGACGCGGACGCAAGGCTTACCAAGGAGTCAGAGAGGGCAACCCTGGACCTGCCAAGAGGTCATACCATATTGACTTACAAAGAAGTCAGATGATATGGAGAAGAAGCAGTCGCAAGGATGTATCACCACGTTAGGCGTGACACATCTACAGTAAACACCAGAGCAATGGATTACGTCGTAATTACACTCAAAGTGTTAAAGGTACAGTCAAGTGAATCAGTGAGGGAAATATTTCGTATAAATTGTTAAATGTCCGGTCAAGAAGAATTCAAATTCATGCCTAGTTTCTTTCAGTTACAATGTCATAATTTCATATTCTCATCTGTTTTATCACAACAAGACTCACTATTTTTTGATATATTATTTAAAGAATATATATTGTTCTATCAAACGAATTCATAGTTTCATTTCATTGACAGTAAAATATCTTAACCTCAAAATTAATGGGGCAACCGAACGCCAATCTCCTTTTCCCAGAACTTATATGGTATGTTGTCAAAAGTAAGCTTATTACCCCACACCCTAGAGATAGTCAAGAGTCTCATTCTATTATTGCTGTACTGAGTGACAGCTGGCGCCCTTCAAATAACGTATGTGTAAGTAAGCAGGTAACAAGTAAGTGTGAGTACAGGGTTCGACGAGTGTGTATTTTATTTAATGAATGTTAATTTTCAGATTTTCCATTTTAAATGCAGATATTCAGATTTTTCAACTTAATCCAGTTTAATATGTTTGTAAAGTTAGTCAGACAGATAGGAAAGTCTCAGTGTAGAATAACACTCAGTACCTGTACAGTGAGAATTGTTGTATATATCAGAGATGGGATGTGACGTTGGTGCATTGTGCAATATTGTTGGCGATTCTGCCAAGTCATCGCCACTCCATGGCTATGTCATCGTATTTATTTAGATATGCGCTCAGAGAATCAGTCGCCGCGGGGCTATTTCACCACTGTGTGTAATATCTGTCGCGTAGGTGGGAGTATGTCATTGTTATTTCTGGAGATTACGTAGTTGTGTCAACCAACGTCTATATAAGGTGGGTCCATACTGTAGCGTCAGTCATTACTTATACGGATGCAGTACAGTGAAGAAGTCTACTAGATCAAGAAGCCTCAGTCGGTCGGCCAACAAGTGTGAACGAGAGATGGAGAAGACTCAGTGAGCCATTAATTATTGGTCATTGAGAGAGTGAGGACAAGGTTGGTCACTCACTCAGTTGAAGACACGAACGCAAGGGCTTACCATGGAGTCAGAGAGGGCAACCCTGGACCTGCCAAGAGGTCATACCATATTGACTTACAAAGAAGTCAGATGAGATGGAGAAGAAGCAGCCACAAGGATGTATCACCAAGTTAGGCGTGACACATCTACAGTAAACACCAGATCAAAGGAATACGTCGTAATTACACTAAAAGTGTTGAAGGTACAGTCAAGTGAATCAGTGAGGGAAATATTTCGTATAAATTGTTAAATGTCCGGTCAAGAAGAATTCAAATTCATGCCTAGTTTCTTTCAGTTGCAATGTCATAATTTCATATTCTCATCTGTTTTATCGCAACAAGAATCACTATTTTTTGATATATTATTTAAAGAATATATATTGTTCTATCAAACGAATTCTTAGTTTCATTTCATTGTAAGTAAAATATCTTAACCTCAAAATTAATGGGGAAACCGAACGCCAATCTCCTTTTCCCAGAACTTATATGGTATGTTGTCAAAAGTAAGCTTATTACCCCACACCCTGTTAGTTATTAGTATAGATGTTTACAAAGTGTCGACGCAACGTGGGACTCGAATAAATTCAGAATCTGTTCTGAATGACAGCATATCATAGGTTCATTTTGGGAAGAGTATGCACATTTAATCCAACGGAATTATTACCGGTAAATGTTAGGAGTGTAACTTTGTGATATATATTTGTATTTTGGGGATATGTCAAGGGATTTGAAGAGGGAAATTAATTTGAGATCGCGTACTATCACTAGTGAACCAAAGATGGACAAGGAAGACAATAACAAGTCATGTGAGGACGAGGTCATTGCTTCTGCGGACATCCAAGGTGAAATTCAGAGTAGGGAACAGATGAATACAATGGAAACTTCTGAGGTAATTCAGAAAAGTGCAGAAATTGAGAAGCACGTTGAAACTCAAAACGAAGTCCCAGATGGTAGGGAACGACAATTTCTTATTTTGTTGTTGGCCAAATTGACCGAGTTCTGTGAAAATTATAAGAAGGAGGTGAAAGAATTAATTAGTAGTAACGAAAATAGTACGAAAGAGGTTTTTAAAAAAAAGGAACAAATAATTAGCAGTAACGAAAATAGTAAGAAAGAGATTAGTAGTACTAGTGAAAATAATAAGAAACAAATGGAAGAAGTGATTGGTAGCTGTAGCAAAATGGAAGAAAAGATTGATACTAGTAATGAAAAGAATAAGAAACAAATTGAAGAAGTGATTGGTAGCTGTAGCAAAATGGAAGAAAAGATTGATACTAGTAATGAAAATAATAATAAACAAATGGAAGAAGTGATTGGTAGCTGTAGCAAAATGGAAGAAATGATTAATAGAAGTATCGAAAATAGGAACAGACAGATGGAAGAATTAATTTCCAGTTATAAAGAAAATTTTAATGTGACCATTAGTAAAATAGATTCTAAGATATTAGAGATAAATAATCAAACATCTAAGTCAACATATAAGTTAGAAAGTAAGTCAAATGAAGAGTGTGTAGAAATTGAAGATGAAATGAAGTTGAATCGGAGCAGTCTTCATATTCAGACCGAGCAACTCAAAGAAATATGTACAAAGGACAGTAACAAGATTGTACCGGTAAGTATTAAGTTGTCAGAAATATCTAGTAATCGGGAAGAAATTCATGAGGTAGTCGAGAAAAGATTGGACAAGATTTGCAATCCAGTTGGGGAAGAGATGGGGGAACAGATTAGTAGAAATGAACAAATTGAAAGCAAACTTGTGGAGGTCACTGAACTACGGAACGAACAGGAAACGCTATCACAGCAGGTGAGAAAGAGAGAGGAAGAATTGCAGGAAGACGTGAGAATAGTGGAAGAGAATGTTGAGAGAGCAGCGGAAGGAGAAGAAGAAGAAGTTGTGAACTGCCAGGGAGAGATACGGCAGAAAGGTAGAGGTGAGACGGCGAGAGAAGTGGTAATAGCGAGTGGTTTATACAATAGGGACCAAGATTTGCCTAAGTTTACTGGAAAACAATTTAATCCTATGGAATTTGTAACATTAGTTGAGAAAAGATTTGCAAATAAGTTGAGGGATAATATTATCGAATGGGAATACGTGTTAGAGACCTTGTCTAATTCCTTCATCGGTGAAAGTAAAACCTGGTTTCAAGTGTACCGTAATAATATGTCTAATTTGGAAGAATTTAAAGAGAAGTTTATTAATAAGTTTTGGGATGAGAATATACAAGATCGTGAGAGAGAACGGAGTATGCTTGGTAAATATAGACAACAGGAGGGAGTGTCCATGACAGAATACTTTCTGACACACGTGCTTATATGGAAAAATCTTAATAGTATTGGTTCAGAAGTTGATATCGTAAGGATTATGTTAAAACATTATTCTGATAAGATTAGGGAAGCTGCGTGTATGCAGAAAGTCAGTACTATCAAAGAAATGGAGGTATTGTTAGATAGTTTCGAGGCTCTGAATGGTAGAGTAGGTGATAATCGACCGCAAAGTAGAACTGTAGAAGGAGCGGGAAACAGGTCAGATAATTATCAGAGGAGAGGGAATAATAATGATCAGCCGAGGAATAATAGAAATTTCAGTAGTGATAGAGGTAAGCAGAATTACCAGAGAGAATCGGAAGATGGGAGGCGTGCAGATGTGAATTATGTGAGGAATTATAGACAGAATAGCTGGAGAGGGAATAATTATGATCAGCCGAGGAATGATAGAAATTTCAATAGTGGTAGAAGTCAGCAGAATTACCAGAGAGAATCGGAAGATGGGAGGCGTGCAGATGTGAATTATGTGAGGAATTATAGACAAAATAGCTGGAGAGGGAATAATTATGATCAGCCGAGGAATAATAGAAATGTCAATAGTGACAGAGGTCAGCAGAGTTACCAGAGAGAATCGGAAGATGGGAGGCGTGCAGATGTGAATTATGTGAGGAATTATAGACAGAATAGCTGGAGAGGGAATAATTATGATCAGCAGACGAATAATAGACATTTCAATAGTGATAGGGTTCAGCAGAGCTATCAGGGGCAATCCGGAGAAGGAAGGCGTGGAAACTTTATAGGCCAAAGTGACGGAAGGCGTGAGGATTTAAGTCATCAGAGAGAGAGTAATAGGCTAAATGCGAATGATATTCAGGAATAGTCATCGAGCAAGAGTATTCCAAACGCACAGGGAATCAGGTAAATTAAGTGAACAGTCCGAAGGTAGAAGATGAACTGGTATTTAGTATTTATTTAGTATAAGTAGTTATGTAGTGAAAGTAGATTTAAGAGTATAGTGTGATTGTGACCTAAGTAATGTTAAGTGAGATATTTAAGTAGTGACGTGGTCGTAGATCATGCAGTAATTAATAGTAGTAGTAAGTTAGACGTAAGAAGTGTTCTGGTAAGTGATGGAAGTACTTATAATACCGAGTATGTGATGTAAGTAGTGAGGTAGTAACTCCGATGATGGAAATTGTGAGATGAAGAAGGTAAGTGAAGGTTCTATTAGATATTATAAAAGCCGTTGGGTAAGTCAAAGTGAGTAAATAAGGTGATAGCGGTACCTATCATAGTTGAAGATAATTGTAAGCTTCAGCCACGCCTTGTTGTACTAAAACTTGTGTATTCAGTTGTTATAGGAGCTGACTTGGTTGCAAATCATGGAAGTAGAATAGACTTTAATTTAGGTAGTGTGTGTTTGTTCTGGGAAGAAAACTACCAAAGAAGTACGTGTTAATTATGATGGTCTGAGATAAGTGTGTTGGTGACGTGTGTTCTTTGAAATATATGAGAGGTAAGTGAAGGTGTTCCTAGTGAGAGGAAATTTGTTGAAGTGTGTCAGGTGTCTATAACGACCAGTATCCGAGGGATAGTCGGTATGAGGCAGTGACGTGAGGTAATTTGAGTGAATTACAGGAGGAGTAATTGTGTTCGATGTTAGGTAAGCATCGAGAGGTATTTAGTGGTAAGTGAGGAAGAACACGTATATGAACATAAATTTGTAGTACATGACCATTCATCGTTTGTGGAAGGTAAGTACCCCATTCAACTTAATTATGCTAGTGACGTCTAAGAACAAATAAACATTATGCTGGATTACGGAATAATTGAACCATCTTGTAGCCATAGTATTGATTCTTTAATTATTGTTGCCAAGAAGGATGTGATTTATTGATATGTAAGTTAATAAGGGCAAAATTGATTCAGTTGAGTGACAGAGTGCTACTCAGAGTTCCATTTCATCATCTGCAGAGGCGGGAAATATCTTGAAGTTATTCTTTTGTATCAGGGGTATTTCACTATTGTGAACCGTATCGGGAAGTGTGCATATTCCTTAAAAGATCAGGAAGGGGATATTGTCGGTATTTGTAGTATTATATATGTAAAGAAGTATTTCACGTGAGATTTGTTGAAATAAGAGTAAGATGATTAAATTTTGTGAGAAACTGGCAAAATAAAACTAACATCTGCGATATGCGTGTGAACCAAGTGTCGTATTGGTGTATTGGAAGAATAAGTGCTACATTGTCATGTACTGTGTGACAAAAAAACGGAGAACAGGACATTGGACAGTTACTGCGATAACAATATGCGAGAACAGTTCTCATATAAGTGATATTTCACAAAAAGTTTTGATATGTTAAAAAAAAAGAAGAATGTAGTGTAATCATTTAAAATTATTTGTATGTGTTAAATTGAGTGCTGTACTCTTGTGATTTGTATGAGAGAAAAAGAGAATGGGACAATGAACAGTTATCTACGATGGCAATGTGCGAGAAAAATTCTCATATGTGATGTATTATAAAATGTATGGATGCTGAAAAAGAAAATTATTGTTGTATACTCATTTAAAGTGTTTATATGTGTCAGTGTTATATATATATATAATTTTGTTCATAAATCAATCGCTTCTTTGTTCTTCGATTTATTTATGAGGGAGGCGAATTGTAACGGTTCAAATCCCGTTACAAGATGATATCTGTATTTTTATTATTGTATGATTTTATCTGTATTTTATTATTATTATTATTATTATTATTATGTCAGTATTATTATTATCTTATCTGTGATATTGTACTATTATTGTAATTATCCGTTTTATTCAATTTTGCAATTGCCTGTTGCTTGCAAGATTGTACTTAGATGTATGCATGTATACGTATGTGTAGAATAACACTCAATACCTGTACAGTGAGAATTGTTGTATATATCAGAGATGGGATGTGACGGTGCATTGTGCAATATTGTTGGCGATTCTGCCAAGTCATCGCCACTCCATGGCTATGTCATCGTATTTATTTAGATATGCGCTCAGAGAGTCAGTCGCCGCGGGGCTATTTCACCACTGTGTGTAATATCTGTCGCGTAGGTGGGAGTATGTCATTGTTATTTCTGGAGATTACGTAGTTGTGTCAACCAACGTCTATATAAGGTGGGTCCATACTGTAGCGTCAGTCATTACTTATACGGATGCAGTACAGTGAAGAAGTCTACTAGATCAAGAAGCCTCAGTCGGTCGGCCAACAAGTGTGAACGAGAGATGGAGAAGACTCAGTGAGCCATTAATTATTGGTCATTGAGAGAGTGAGGACAAGGTTGGTCACTCACTCAGTTGAAGACACGAACGCAAGGGCTTACCATGGAGTCAGAGAGGGCAACCCTGGACCTGCCAAGAGGTCATACCATATTGACTTACAAAGAAGTCAGATGAGATGGAGAAGAAGCAGCCACAAGGATGTATCACCAAGTTAGGCGTGACACATCTACAGTAAACACCAGATCAAAGGAATACGTCGTAATTACACTAAAAGTGTTGAAGGTACAGTCAAGTGAATCAGTGAGGGAAATATTTCGTATAAATTGTTAAATGTCCGGTCAAGAAGAATTCAAATTCATGCCTAGTTTCTTTCAGTTGCAATGTCATAATTTCATATTCTCATCTGTTTTATCGCAACAAGAATCACTATTTTTTGATATATTATTTAAAGAATATATATTGTTCTATCAAACGAATTCTTAGTTTCATTTCATTGTAAGTAAAATATCTTAACCTCAAAATTAATGGGGAAACCGAACGCCAATCTCCTTTTCCCAGAACTTATATGGTATGTTGTCAAAAGTAAGCTTATTACCCCACACCCTGTTAGTTATTAGTATAGATGTTTACAAAATGGACTGGTCAAAGAAGCACTTCAGGAGCGAGTACGCAAACTGGAAATAGCCTACCAAACATCCCGCACAATCTACAACAAAAAATGCCTTTCCCAAAACACCAAGATACGTCACTATGAAACAGTTCTGAAACCAGTAGTTCTATATGCAGCCGAAACCCTGTCTCTAAATGCCAACAAAGGACTCCTTGAAGAACTGGAGAAAAGAGAACGCAAAATTGTGAGAGGAATCTTGGGATCAAAGTACATAAATGGAATCCATCAAAAGAGATCCAACAAGGAAGTCTACAGCAAAATAGAGAAAATTACCGACACAATCAGAAAAAGACGGGCACGATTTTATGGTCATCTGAAAAGAATGGACGGAAGAAAGTTAACTAAAAAAATCTTTCACTTTTTTTATTCAAACTCCAAAACCACAATTTCCTGGTTTAGAAATACCAAAGAAGACCTGCAAATGCTACATATCTCAGCTGAAGATGCCCTTAACAGAGATCTCTTCCGCAAGAAAATACTGACGAACGGGCTAAACCGAGACGAGCAACCGAAGAGAAGACACGGTGCCCCTTGGACAGAGGAGCGTAAGCAGGCCCACTCACAAAGAATGAGGGAAATTTGGGCTCTAAAGAAGGCCAAGTTCAGTGTCAAATGCAACAAGACTTAACGTGGTCCTTGATGGCCCCAGCGGATTATATATAATAATAATAATAATAATAATAATAATAATAATAATAATAATAATAATAATAATAATAATAATAATAATAATAATAATAATAATATATGCCTTCGGCTAGGTGTGCAGACATTTTGAATTGATGTCATTTGGACTGCCTCTGTGTCAGTTTGATAGTTCAATTTTACTTTTCCAGGTGGCAGAGAAATGGATCACTGTTGGGCGATCTATGGCTGAGATTTTGTTTAATTTTGTCGGGTTAACACAAAATGTGTCGCCATAGATCTTTTACCTGCCGACGTGGAGTGAAGAATGGACTTTCTTCCGCCCTTCAAAAATTCGACTTTTTGTATCTGGTTTGAACCCGCGATCTTGGGATCCAGAGGCCAACACTGTACGAGTTACCCACAAAGGGAGCTATAGAAGCGAATGAAGACAAAGAAAATTAAGGAGAGCGGAAGAAAGTGATCTTCAAAATGAAAAGGGAAATGCAAAGACAAACATGACTCATCCAAGTTTTCCTAATACATCAGTTTACGTTTGAAAGCAGGATTGCTAGACGTCCACTGGCAGGATATTCTATTGTCGGGCTGCGGTAACGATGAACGTGGCCCTGTGTACGGAAAGGGATAATGTGAAAGGTGCTTTTGAAATGATCTGTAGAGTGGAGTTGAGGCGATCACGGAGATAATGGTTGAGCCGTTTTCAGAATATTTTAAACAAAGTAAAGCGTGTGAGATTGCGGTACTTTTGCAAGCGAAGAAAACCGAGCTGCGTGTTTGACGGTGTTGCATGGTCAGCGTAACCAAGTCCACGTCTAAATCTCCCACAAACATTCTGAAAACACGGTAATTACCTTGCCCATTCCACTCTGACGTCACTATAAACTACATTACAATAATAAAAATGAGACCATGCAAGTGGTTCAACTAGAAATGTCTTTAGTTTGAAAGGAAAATGTCAGTTAAATTTATTAAGACATCGTCCAGTCAGCACAGAAAATAAGTACCAGGTTAATTCCTGGAGTGAATGAGAAGCAAAAGCAGCTAGGCATAGGGCCAATCATTCTGCTCCACCTCGTACAGTGTGGTTGAACCTTTTACACTTCCACTCTGCCATAGACGTTCATTGCTTGTAAGAGAAATGGCTTGGCTTTGCTTTTCTGTGCTCTTTTACACTAGCGGTACTGTTCTTATAGCCGACAGGCCTTCGCTTCGTACAGAACTGTAACACGATACTGACCAGAGTTTGATACATGAGAACGTTTTATTTGTTTTGACTTGACCGTCTTTACTAATGTTATGCCATCTCATCATTGCAAGGAATTGAGTGTTTAAAGAGATAGGAACAAGCACACTCAGCAAAACGATTGTCACCTGAGAACCTGTATAAACACACACGCTTTCCTCTGTCTGCGCTGCCCACATCATACTGTATAACGCTGAGTTCAAGATATAATTGAAGGAAAGATTGGAATGATTTCTAATAATTTTTATTAGAGTTACTATCATCACTTGAAATAGAAAAGTTACTAATATACACGAAATAACCTGATCTATAGGAGAACCTCTCTCTCACCTCAAAAGACAGTTGCTAAGAATAATATATTACTTCTAAATGACTACTGCTGCTGCTGCTACTACTACTACTACTACTACTACTACTACTACTACCGGACAACCTTCCTGATTCCATGTCATTTTTGAGGTGAGAAAATCCACCCGATATTCGAAACATGAACCACGGCTGTCTCACTAAGAATCCAGACAAAGCCACTGTGCTAATCACGTCGGAATAATAATAATAATAATAATAATAATAATAATAATAATAATAATAATAATAATAATAATAATAATAATAATAATAATAATAATAACATACATACATCATTATAGACCGTTATGCCTTTCAGCGTTCAGTCTGCAAGCATCTGTAAATTTACTAAATGTCGCCACAATCCTCTATTTGCAACTAATGCTGTGGCCTCATTTAGTTCTATACCTCTTATCTTTAAATCGTTAGAAACCGAGTCTAACCATCGTCGTCTTGGTCTCCTTCTACTTCTCTTACCCTTCATAACAGAGTCCATTATTCTCCTAGGTAACCTATCCTCCTCCATTCGCCTCACATGATCTCACCACCGAAGCCGATTTATGCGTACAGCTTCATCCATCGAGTTCATTCCTAACTTAACCTTTATCTCCTCATTCCGAGTACCTCCTGCCATTGTTCCAACCTGTTTGTACCAGCAATCATTCTCGCCACTTTCATGTCTGTTACTTCTATCTTATGAATAAGAGTCCACCCAGCAATCGCTCCCGTAAAGGAAAGTTGGTCTGAAGACAAACCGATGTAAAGATAATTTGGTCCGGGAGCTGATTTCCTTCTTACAGAACACTGTTGATCGCAACTGCGAGCTCACTGCATTAGCTTTACTGCACCTTACTATACTGTATTGCCATCCTGGGAAAACACACATCGTAATTACTTGAAATTATCTACCTGTTCGAGCTTTATATCACCAATCTGATATTCAGTTCTCTCAGATTTTTTACCTACTGACATCAATTTAGTCTTCGAAAGGCTAATTTTCATACCATACTCAATGCACCTATTTTCAAGTTGCAGGATATTAGACTGCAGACTTTCGGCACAATCTGCCATTAAGACCAAGTCGTCAGCATAGGCGGCACTGCTTACTACATTTCCTCCTAACTGAATCCCTCCCTGCCACCGTATACCTTTCAGCAGATGATCCATGTAAATAATAATAATAATAATAATAATAATAATAATAATAATAATAATAATAATAATAATAATAATAATAATAATAAATAATAATAATAATAATAATAATAATAATAATAATAATGTGTGCCTACTATTACTTCAATTACCGTGCGAGTTGGCCGTGCAATTACGGTTGCGCAGCTGGGAGCTTGCATTCGGGAGATAGTGGGTTCGAATCCCACTGTCGGCAACCTTGAAGATGGTTTTCCGTGGTTTCCCATGTTCACACCCACCAAATAAATGCTGGGACTGTACCTTAATTAAGCCCATGGTCGATACCTTCCCAGTCCTAGGTCTTTCCCACCCTCTCGTCACCGAAAGCCTTCGATGTGTTAGTGCGACGTTAAACAAGTAGCAAAAAATTCTTCAATTACTGTAAATGTCGGAGTACTGGAATTTCGCCCTGAATTGTGGATATTTAGTTAACCTGAAGATTATCCGTGGTATCTCATTTTCACACGAGGATAATACTGTGGTTTTTACTTTATTAATGCCACGTTCGCTACCGTCGCAGTTTTACACATTCCTAGTTCAAGATTTCCGGAAAAACTGTCTTCGTTAGTAAGGCTGTAAACAACTAGTAAAATATAAACCACACCCATGACGCAACTTTCACTCGTAAACAAAACGCAAATAATCGGAAGCAGGTGAAGGAGACTCCCACGCTCTTGTTTACATTCCTTTCTCTTTCTCTTTTCTCTTTTTCTATTCGTTTAACGTTCGTTTTGAATTTTAATCTTTGTTTTTTTGCTATTGCACCGACACAGATAGGTCTTATGGCGACGATGGGATAGGAAAGGGTTAGGAGTGGAGAGGAAGTGGCCGTGGCCTTACTTAAGGTACAGCCCCAGTATTTGCCTGGTGTGAAAATGGAAAACCACGGAAAACCATTTTCAGAGCTGCCGTCAGTGGGGTTCCAACCCACTATCTCCCGGAAGCATGCTCACAGCTGCGCGCCCCTAACCGCACGGCCAACTCGCCCGGTTTTAATGGTTTTAGCAGATGCCAGTGGGTGTCGAAACTTTGTCTCGTAAGCATTCTTACCAGAAGTCAGCGGCCCAGAGTTGCCACACACAAACATCCTAAAATGCTACCGACTGGGAGCGAAGCCACTACGTTGGGAACTTACTGCCAACGTCTAACAAACTGTGCCACTGAAGAGAACTTCATGGACTGTGGGAAATGTTAGCCCTCAGGCCCGTTTATGTTTCAGTACACCTCTCTAGGGAGGCGTGCACCCTTGCTTACAGGAGGTTAGAGCGTGCTATACAGCTTCGACGGGAGACCCCTTCAAGAATAATGCTGCACAACGTGTTCGCGCGTAAAAACCTTCCTTAATTCCGATCATGTTATGAATATGTTGCTAATGAAGAACTTTGTTCTGAGGGGCTCTACATGGAAATCATTCCCTACTTCCTTGTTCAGAATGACAGCTGTAGAGTTGGATGGACATCCTCAGGTGGAGTTCACACTAATTCAATATATTGCTGGTTCAGTTTTGCTTCTCCGTAAACTACAGTTGAGAGGTGCTCAGATGGGCACCTGTTGAAGCCAGGCTGGCGTGACGTAAATGCGGGCAGCTTACAGTTCGTAGCAAGCATACGCTACAGTGAAGCGAGAGAATGAACACACTTGACAGAATGGAAAACCAGCAGCGAAGTGACTGCACGAAGTTCGAATTCCGATGGATCCCGGATTGCAATATTCACCTGAAAAATCGCATCGCGGCCGGAAGGCCTTGTTTAAAAACTCCACAACCAAAACTCAAAATGAGCTACGGTGGCTTCAGCAGCCTGAAAATGTTTGGGACAAGCTGAATCAATTTTAATTTCTAGCGTAAAGAGAAACGGGTAAAAAGTAAATTACTATAACCCATTTCGTTCTGGACTTCTTTCTAAAGTTTCAATGTTGCAATAACTCAGACAGATTTTGGCAACGACGGGGACTGGGAAGGAAGAGGGCGTGGCGTTAATTAAGGTACAACCCCAGCATGTTTCTGGTGTGAAAATGGAAACCACGGAAAACAACATTCAGGGTTGCCAATAATGAGGATCGAACCCACCATCTCCCAAATGCAAGCTTACAGGTAAAAGAACCGTACCACGCAGCCAATTCTCTTTGTTATGAATAGTGTAGACTTGCACATTTTCCACTTTGAGGGACCTTCCTGACCTGCAACGGAAACAGCATTGTCTTTTCTTATCTGATGAAGAAATTGAGATAGAGAGAAGCATCCTCAGAGCGCTCACTGAAATCTGCCAATGCTAGTTTTTGAACCACTTAAGTCTGTGTTTATTTTTTGTTTTTGTTTTTACAATTTGCTTTACGTCGTACCGACACAGATAGTTCTTGTGGCGACGATGGGATAGGAAAGGCCTCTAGGAGTGGGAAGGAAGCGACCATGGCCTTAACTAAGGTAGAGCCTCAGCATTTGCGCGGTATGAAAATGGGACACCACGGAAAACCATATTCAGGGCTGCCGACAGTGGGGTTCGAACCACTTAGTTTGTCAGCGATCTACCCCCCCCTGTTCAATAATTTGTACGAGCGGCTAAAGTGGGAGTTAGCATTGAATATTAATAAAGATTCTACTGCAGCCAATGGCCGTTAACATATGTTTACATGACTAATTACATCAAACCGAATTTGGTTAGTCCCATCTGTCTTTTAGTACACGTCACAACATGATATAAGTCGCCAGTCTTCTCGCACAGTACACATATTAAACACTAGGTTTTCAATTACTGCGAGAGGAGAAATGTACTAACATTAGGAATGATGAATTCTAGCCGAGGCGGTAAAGGAACACTCGGTTCGCCCGTACGGATGTCGGTTCGATTCCCCGTCAAGGAGTGGAAAAGTTTATAAACGAAATTTCTACTTCTGGAGAGGCACGCGGCCCTGAAAGGTTTATTCACCTTACATCAAAATTGAGCGCCAGGAAACAAAAGCGACTGGGCATGGGGTTGATCACTCACTTCCACTTAGAGCTGAGCTTACGAATAGTCCACTCCTTCAATGGCGTTCTTGGCCTTGTTTTCTGAATGACGAATATCTCATGTAAGGTGTGGTGTTTTCAGTTTATGTCCATATTCCTTCCTTCCTTCCTTCCTTCCTTCCTTCCTTCCTTCCTTCCTTCCTTCCTTCCTTCCTTCCTTCCATTCATTCTCTATCGTATATTCGACAGCATGACCTTTAGACTAAATGCACATATTCTATGATTTTGTGTTCATCTGAAACCTATGAACTCGTTATGTTGGTATTAGAATCTATCTGTCTTACTAATAAAAAGTTATTATACAGTTGTTTAACACTTGTATAGTTATAAACCCTGTATAAGCGTTGTATATTTTTCTTACTAATAAACGTGGTATACGCACTGTATTACTATACAGCACGTATACACTCGTTCCAAGTCGTAGGAATCTCTTCCTGCAGTTCACTGACGTTTTTTGCACGTTCACCGCCTTTGTGGTCGCTTCTGCTGGTTATCTACGAGCAAAACTTTCCGGAAAGTCGTGCAGTTGCAGACATATCGAAAAGGCAGTGGCAACACAAAGTGAGACATCTGGAAATTGGGTTATATTGATATCAACATTTCAAGCAATCAATCAATCAATCAATCAATCAATCAATCAATCAATCAATCAATCAATCAATCAATAAGTCAATCAATCAATCAATCAAACAATCAGTCAGTCAATCAATCAATCACTACTAATCTGCATTTAGGACAGTCGCCCAGACTGCAGTTTCCCTATCTGTTGTTTTCCTAGTCTTTCCTTAAATGATCGCAAAGAAATTGGAAATTTATTGAACATCTCCATTGCTAGGTTATTCCAATCCCTAACTCCGCTACCTATAAACGAATATTTGCCCTAATTGTCCTCTTGAGTTCCAGCTTGCTTGTGTAATGAACGCAACGAAAAAATGGAAAAGCTTAAGAAAAGATCAAGGGATCCTAACTGGGATAGTACGGAAAATGTATGCAATTGTAATTGAATCGGTGAGTTGAAAAGGGTACACATTCCAAAATCCTTACTTTTCAGGAGAAAGGAAAAACCCGTAACCTCTAAATGGTGGATGTCTTCTATGTTTAAAATATCGTGATGATCATCAACGTTATCGTAGATTCTTTCAATGTGTGTTCAATGTTAAATGAATAAATCGAATATTTCACCATGATTATATTACTGCAGACAATAAATACCACGAAAATAAACTGCTCACTCGTTTCTTTTTCCGCTACTCACTGCTATACATCGCTTATACAAGGGTCCTGGTCTGTATAAGCAATTCAATGAATAACTATAACAGATGTATACGCAGGAGGCTTATACACAGTTTATTAGTAACGAATTTCACATAAACGGTGTATAAACCTTGTATAAAAGTTATACACCGTTTATTAGTAAGACGGTATATGTACAATGAAACCACTTCAAGCCGATCAGATGATAACTAAAAATAGGTCTTTTTGAGGAATGGTCTTCTTAAGAGAATGTCAAATAATTAACTACTACTACATCATACATCGCAAGAAGATATTTTGTCGGAGACGATATCTATTCAACCATCTGGTACTTTCAAAGAAATTAATTGCACCTAGCTCGTTTGTTGTACAGTATCACATAGAGATCTTCCTTTATGACATAACCTACTTCATACAATGGAAGATCATTCGCTTCTCTCTTATGCGCACTCACCATGACTGCACTCACTGCTCTCTTGTAGTACTGAGAATGAGACATTCCAAGAACTCTGAGAATGTGTAGAAGGATCTACAACACCGCACAGTATATATTTTCCCATAGTTTTCTGGTAGTCTGAAAGGGGATATATTGTGTATTTATGACGAAACTTCATGGTGTTGGTCGGGGAAAGGGGTGGTCATCTTAAAGAGGATGCAAACACATCGCTCTTATGAGGATATAATTCCGTGCCGGATAAAACTGATTGGGACTAGAGGCGGTCGGCTTAAAGCGGTAGATATCTGGAGAAGATTCACTCTATTCGTTTTCTTAGAACTCCTAATGTTTCAGCCTGATTTTCCTCGCCCTGCAGCCCTTTAATTTTGCATAGCTATAACGAGAAATGTTGTATAGGATTCGACTTTCCTTCCAATTCTTAGTGAGAGAGATTTGTCTCTGTTATTCAGCTGACTCACGCTAAGCTTATTCAATATCGGATTACCCTCATCATCCCGCGAGAGCTCACCCTAAAACAGGGTAATAGGCTACAAGCACAAAAGAGGTTACCACTCGCGTGCTACAGGAGACTGGCTCTGAAATTGCTCGTTAAGCCTTGACCACAACTAAAACTCAGTCCCCGACTGAAATGCGATCCCCATTGTTTCGCAAAGGCTATCAAAACTCTACTGTGTCTCGTGGAGGGAAAAAAAGGACCATTTATTTCGCTCCAGAGCTTTAGATTACGTGCGTAATATTTTTAACGCTCTACGCATATGCAAGTGAATCGAACAGAATTATCGTCATGCTCTGCATCATGCTTGCTTTTTTATTTCCTCCTTCCTTGTCCCGGAAGTCGACTAATCTTTTCATTAAATTATCACACGCACACAAACATGTTTCTTTATCCGTTCAGAGAGAGAAGACCCATTAATCTCTATGGTTTGAGTTCCCGTTTGCTGTCCAGTGCGAGCCGGTTATGCACATATAAGGGAGGAAATTGATCGATATGACAAACCGTTAAATAAAAATTACTCTATTATTATTATTATTATTATTATTATTATTATTATTATTATTATTATTATTATTATTATTATTATTATTACTGTCGACCTGAGGGCTAAGAGCAGTGTGCCTGGCTCTCACCCGGAGGTCCCGACGTCGGCCCGGCCAGGTCAGGGATTTTTTTTTTTTTTTTTTTTGCTAGTGGCTTTACGTCGCACCGACACAGATAGGTCTTATGGCGACTATGGGATAGGAAAGGCCTAGGAGTTGGAAGGAAGCGGCCGTGGCCTTGGTCAGGGATTTTTACCTGGATCTGAGGGCTGGTTCGAAGTCCACTCAGCTTATGTGTTTAATTGAGGCGCTGTCTGACGGTGAGATGGCGACCCCAGTATAGAAAACCAAGAATAACGGCGAAGATGATTCGTTACACTGACCACGCATCACCTCGTAATCTGCAGGCCTTCGGGCAGAGTAGCGATCACTTAGCAGGCCAAGGCCCATTAGGGCTGTAGTGCCATGGGGATAGTATTGTTTCTTTAATTTAGAATAGCAAATTTATTTTAAATAACATTTATAGCGTAAATCTATAATACCATAGACATAGTCCGGCTCCTTGGCTAAATGTTCAGCGTAGTGCTCTTCGGTTCGGAGGGCCCCGGGTTCGATTCCCGGCCGGGTCAGAGATTTTAACCTTAAATGGTTAATTCCCTTGGCTCGGGGACTGGGTATTTGAGCTATCCCCAACATCCCTGCAACTCACACACCTCACATAACACTATTCTCCACCACAATAACACGCAGTTACTTACAAATGGCAGATGCCGCCCACCTTCATCGGAGGGTTTGCCTTACAAGGGCTGCACCCGGCTAGAAATAGCCACACGAAATTATAATTATACCATAGACATAGAGTATGTTCTATTTCGGATGAGAGAGAGAAACGAGTGAGTGAGAGAGAGAGAGAGAGAGAGAGCGAATGAGTAGGACCAATTTATTGAACATATTGTAAACATTGATGATCATATAAATAGTGTACACAATATCCAACTTAATTACTTTCAGTGAAAAGGGTGTTTGTTCACGGAGGTGGGAGATGTCTCTTTTGCATCTTCAAACATTAAACTGTAAATTTAAGAATATAATAATAATAATAATAATAATAATAATAATAATAATAATAACAAAATGACTGAAGTATGAATTATGCAAGTAAAAACCTGTCATACGCATCCAGAACCCGTTATGAATGATGTGGATGTCTGGCTTTTAGAATGAGGTGGTATATAAGTTTCAGTGGGCTTGGAAGACTACGAAATATACACTAGCACATGAAGTTCAGTGGAGAAAGCAACGGGAATCTACCATCGTCCTCATTTCCTTAGTAGCCTACGCTTCTTCAGTGACGATCAGGCTTTCGGACGAACAGCTACTGGAAGAACTGCCGACAATTAAACCAGCTTTCGGACTGAGGACTCAACGTAGGCTACATCTTCCTTTAATTTATCACAACATGTGTTACCTTTACACCTCGACGATGGTTTACTAAACTGAACATATGAAATCAGGTAACAAACCATTTGAAAGAGCCTGTAATTGTTGGTGAGGAACGCATGACTGTCAGCTTGCTTCGAGTGCTTTGTGCTTGTGCTTTGAGGAGAGCTTCCGCAGTATCAACATTGAAACGCGGCCAGTAATCGACAGGTGAAGCTGATGGCATGAAGTTACAAAATATTTATGTACAATTCTTAGTTAAAAATCATTGACAAATTAGGTTGATTTAGAAGCACAAGTGTTGGCCATATTCTGTTATATTTCAAGAGGCTATTTGCAACGTGTATTAGTATTTTGAGATGCTGTCACACGGCTCCTATTGAGAAGCAGTATGATGTATACTCCGCACGGCCTTACTTCTAAATTGAAGTTTCGTAAAACAAATGAGCATCGCCTTCCCTCTGTTGCCAGCGCGCTACGCCTGCGAGAACAGCTGATGCAATATGACCGCGGTAAACAGCCCTTTTAAATTGTAATACAGTACTCAGAAAAACGAATGAATATGGATTGAAAACATATTCACAAGAACTACACTTTCTAGCAATATCTGGCACTAAAAGAGAATATATTATTAACAATAAAAGAGAATGAGGAAATAACACATCACTAGCGGCTAATGGCTGGCACAGAAAGGAGGTTATGGCCTACAAAGGGAACACACTACTGATCTCAGAGTCACTGGAACCCTCCAACAATATGAAAAACACACTAAACATTAAAGGAAAATGCTAAAGATAGCGTACCGTACCGAATACCATACACGCTGAGCGAGATAGGTTAACGTGGCGAATGTAAATATTAGAGTTGGCAACTAGGTTTCGAGATCGTGCTCTGCCGACATAAATCGATATGAATGGCAGCTTGGGATTGGTTGGATGTCTATGCTTCAGCGCATAACCACCAGACAGAGCCAAAATCTGCTAAAACGTCAATTTAGAAGTAGAGCCGTGCGGAATATAGGCCTACTGTTGTTCTAAATACAGGTTTAGTCAACGTAAGGCTACAATTCTTATGGCGTGAGACCGTCTGCGTAGCGTAGTTGCTGGAGACGCTCGCTTTATATGCTCTAGATTGCAGGATAGAATACTGACATAATCGATTTGCATTTAAGAGTGCTTAAATGTGAGAAATCCCTCGATATCTCGATTTCAGTTAAAAATCCGACTTACGAAGTTTTCTTTCTTAGGTGTCGATATAATATTGAAAACGTTAAGTACAAGAAATTGAGATCAAAGTAATTCAATATGAAAACTCACGTAACCAAGCCCTAATTGAGAATGGAGAGCATATGATTAATTCCTCTGACTCGGGGACTGGAAGTTTGCGTTTGTCCCATTACTCTCCTCTTCATATACACACAACTACGAACTATCACAAAAACGTGCAATAGTGAATACAAACCTGATGTCAGGAAGGGCATTCAACCATAACACAGGCCCAAGTCCACGTATTCGACACAATCAATCAAATCAATCAATACTGATCTGCATTTAGGGTAGTCCCTCAGGTGGCAGATTCCCTATCTGTTGTTTTCCCAGCCTTTTCCTAAATGATTTCAAAGAAATTGGAAATTTTTTGAACATCTCCCTTGGTAAGTTATTCCAATCCCTAACTCCCCTTCTTATAAATGAATATTTGCCCCAGTTTGTCCTGTTGAATTCCAACTTTATCTTCATATTGTGATCTTTCCTACTTTTATAAACGCCACTCAAACTTATTCGTCTACTAATGTCATTCCACGCCACCTCTCCGCTGACAGCTCGGAACATACCACTTAGTCGAGCAGCTCGTCTTCTTTCTCCCAAGTCTTCCCAGCCCAAACTTTGCAACATTTTTGTAACGCTACCCTTTTGTCGGGAATCACCCAGAACAAATCGGGCTGCTTTTCTTAGGAGTTTTTCCAGTTCTTGAATAAGGTAATTCTGGTGAGGGTCCCATACACTGGAACCATACTCTAGTTGGGGTCTTACCAGAGACTTATAGGCCCTCTCCTTTACATCCTTACTACAACCCCTAAACACCCTCATTACCATGTGCAGAGATCTGTACCCTTTATTTACAATCCCATTTATGTGATTACCCCAATGAAGATCTTTCCTTATATTAACACCTAGATACTTACAATGATCTCCAAAAGGAACTTTCACCCCATCAACGCAGTAATTAAAACTGAAAGGACTTTTCCTATTTGTGAAAACTTACAACCTGACTTTTAACCCCGTTTATCAACATAGAATTGCCTGCTGTCCATCTCACAACATTATCGAGGTCACGTTGCAGTTGCTCACAATCTTGTAACTTATTTATTACTCTATAGAGAATAATTCACATCCGTGACCCCACTAAGGTTTGGGAGAAGCAGTAGTAGTAGTAGAAGAAGAAGAAAAAGAGTTCGTACTCTCCTTAATTTGAATTTTGTATTCCACGGGTATTACCATTACCTTCTTGTGGACGTAAGCCAATGTTTATCACAATAATAATAATAATACCGTATGGCCTCAGAAGGGGCCTGGTGCAGCACTTTTTTCTTGTAGACGGCTATAGGCGACCTGCATATCTGTGAGATGAGGATCTAATCTGAAGCCACGATAAAACTCCCAGCCCCCCGAGCCAGACAAATTAAAAAATGACAGTTACAATCCCCGACCCGGCCGGGAATCGAACCCAGGACACCTTGGACAGTTTATGATAGAATTCTGTTATCATTTTTCGGCATATATTAACGCAAAAATGTCCAGCTCGTTGTCTGAATGGTCAGCGCAGTGCTCTTCGGTTCAGAGTACCCCGGGTTCGATTCCCAGTAGGGTCGGAGATGTTAACCTTAAATGGTTACTTCCCTTGGCACGGGGGCTGGGTGTTTGCGCTGTGCCCAACATCCCTTCAAGTCACACACCAGATACAATGCCATCCTCCACACAGTATCCTATACACGGCAAATGCCGTCCACACTCATAAGAGGGTCTGCCTTACAAGGGCTGCACGCGGTCAGTAATAGCCACACGAAATTAAAAACAAAATTATAGCCTAGGCTATTCTATGTCTCACACGTAAGTATGGAATCTTAGATCTGAGACATAGCTGTCATTAATAATAATGTTATTGGCTTTACGTCCCTCTAACTACGGTACTTTTATACGGTTTTCGGAGACGATGTGCCGGAATTTAGTACCACAGGAGTCCTTTTACGTGCCGTTAAATCTACTGACACAAGGATGGCGTATTTGAGCACCTTTAAATACCACCGGACGGAGCCAGGATCGAACCAGCCAAGTTGGGGACAGAAGGCCAGTGCCTCAACCGCCTGAGTCACTCAGCCCGGCAAAGCTGTCATTCTGATAACAATGCTGTGTTGTTGTTTTTTTTTTGCTAGGGGCTTTACGTCGCACCGACACAGATAGGTCTTATGGCGACGATGGGATAGGAAAGGCCTAGGAGTTGGAAGGAAGCGGCCGTGGCCTTAATTAAGGTACAGCCCCAGCATTTGCCTGGTGTGAAAATGGGAAACCACGGAAAACCATCTTCAGGGCTGCCGATAGTGGGATTCGAACCTACTATCTCCCGGATGCAAGCTCACAGCCGCGCGCCTCTACGCGCACGGCCAACTCGCCCGGTAATGCTGTGATTAAAGCAGTGGCAAGGGGTAGGGGGCAAGCAGAGAGTAATGCGGAAATACGTCAGCCTGGTGTCGGTAGATTTACTGGCACGTAAAAGAACTGGTGCGGGACTAAATTCCAGCACCTCGGCATCTCCAAAAACCGTAAAAGTAGTTAGTGATACGTAAAAAAAACAATAAAATCACTAAAAAAGAGAGTAATTTAATGGGGCGCAGCTAAGATCGAAAGCTGACATTATAAATCTCTTCTCTATTGTGAATATTCACTGCTCTTCTTAGATTCTCTGTACGGTGAACCCAGGCAGGAAGTTCGCTTCTACAACCTTTCAATGACACAATGCATGTGAGTTTTTGTCCGAACTGAGTGAGAGTAGTTAAACACTTCTTAGTAATATGTGTCGTCATTATCATGTGTAAGTGGCTGATTGACAGTGGTAAAAAGTGATCAGGTGAAAGTGATTCATTAAGTGCCTATTCTCCTTTGAAAACTTCGAATAAATAAATAACAAGATGCGAATTTTGTCCAAGTATGATCCCCTACAACATCTGCTTCTGCTCTTGTCATTAATTTAAGTGCGTGAATATCAAGACGATTATCTGAAACTAGGCTTTACCAACATTCATGTGAATAGCCAAGAACGACCATAGTACTTGGATATTTTAACCAACGACAGCTTGAAGCCTGTGAAACTTACGAGCTGTGCACTGTTCATGTAACCATTAATATTGCTGAGTTAGGTATAATATTGTTACGACCGAGCTCGATAGCTGCAGTCGCTTAATTGCGGCCAGTGTCCAGTATTCGGGAGA
Source organism: Anabrus simplex (assembly GCF_040414725.1). Taxonomy (NCBI): domain Eukaryota; kingdom Metazoa; phylum Arthropoda; class Insecta; order Orthoptera; family Tettigoniidae; genus Anabrus; species Anabrus simplex. The sequence continues at coordinate 513,727,513 of NC_090266.1, read as the reverse complement.
TAGTAGGTTTGAACCCCTCTATCGGCAGCCCTGAAAATGGTTTTCCGTGGTTTCCCATTTTCACACCAGGCAAATGCTGGGGCTGTACCTTAATTAAGGCCACGGCCGATTCCTCCTCACTCCTAGCCATTTCCTGTCCCATCGTCGCCATAAGACCTATCTGAGTCGGTGCGACGTACAGCAACTAGCAAAAAGAATTATATATATATATATATTGTTACGTGCCAGCCCCGTGGTAGCTCCTTTTCGTACTTCCAGAAAGGGGCTGTTGACTCAGACGACCTGGAATCTCCCAGCCGGCCTGTGGGGTGGGGCCGGCCTTTCCGTGTATTGTTCTCGGCGGCCGGCTTACCTGTGAGTTCCTTGGAGATTTAACGGGAATGTTCTGCCTGTTGTGACATGGTGAAATTTCTGGATCAAATCTCACGAGCTATAAAAAGAGAGGCTATCAGCGGACAGTCAGTCAGAGCCGGGCTCCGTGGGGGAGTCAGTGAGTTGGGGTTCGGTGGCTGGGCTGAAGGCGGCAGAGGTGTTGGCTGTGGCCAGTGTCTCACTGAGGTCTGAACGAGCGAGCTGTGGTTGTGGTGTCGGAGAGACCAGTGTGTAGGTGAAAATGAAATGGCATATGGCTTTTAGTGCCATGAGTGTCCGACGACAAGTTCGGCTAGCCAGATGCAGGTCTTTTGATTTCACTCCCGTAGGCGACCTGCGCGTCGCAATGAGGGTGAAATGATGATGAAGACGTCACATACACCCAGTCCCCGTGCAAGCGAAACTAACAAATTATGGTTAAAATTGCCAACCCTACCGGGAATCGAACCCGGGACCCCTGTGACCAAAGGCCAACCCACTAACCATTTAGCCATGGCGCCGGCCAGTGTGTAGGTGAAGGCAACAGAACGAAAGATTGTACTGTGTGTTCGTGTAATTCTGTGGACTGAGGACCGCCATGAGCCAGAGAGGAAACGCGCTATCGTGAGCGCGAGGATAAATGGACATGTGTTTATGTTCGCCGTTGTGAGTATCGTCCTGCCGTTGAATACTGTTGAGCTGTTCAATTGTTCACTGCATGGGACTGTGCGAAGTACTGGGCTATCATTGGAGTCAAACCGACGAACGGTCGTGTGTTTTATAGCCAGGGGCACTGTGCTCAAATCTAGCTGTCTAAGCACAGTGGCTGTAGGAGGTGACTGGACTTGGGGGAAAGTGAAACTAAGGATTAGTGTCCCAGGTAAAGGAACGGGCTGGACCTTTGCTGCGCCATAGAGTAGAGATTTGTAAATAGACTATAATTAGTGTGGCCATTCATAACTGGTTAGAATTGTTTGTGTTTAAATGTGTGTGTGCGCGCGCATTTATTAGGCCATCCTGAAATAAATTAGAGTAATGAAACAGATGGAGTTTTATTCGTAACAATATATTAAATCCTGGGTACTTTTGAATAATATAAATACAGGATTATCTTCTTCTTCCACCCTCGAAGTGGTTTTCTGCGGTTTCCCCAGTTATATCTCCGACCGAATGTCTCACGCTCCAGGAAATTGCCGTTGAGACTGAAGAGGTGGGATCGCTCGCTGAATACGGGGGAGAAGCCAAACTTGGATGGTAAACTGACTAAATTAAAGATGTAATTATTTGAGACGAAGAATATCTGAAAAATGTTAAAACTGACCTTTATAAAACAACCAATGTGTCTTGTGGTGAATGGGTTACATTCAGTGATTGGAGAAGTACAAAATAAAAGTGATAGGGCTCAATTACAGTTACCTGACAAAAATGTACTCAGTTACAGTTACTAATTACTCTGTCAAAAAGTACAATTACTTCACAGAACGCGGGTCTTCAGGGAATCACTGATATTCTGTTCAAATGGGGATGGAATGATACCAAAGTTTGCAAGGAAAAGTACATTACTCCATTGTATGCTTTTTAGCATTGAGGCACTAAGTGGCTATTGTCACTAGGCGATACTAATCAGCCTTTCAAATTGATTGCTCCCAAGCAAAATTTTAATGTCACTTTCGAGTTTTCATTATTTTCAGGATAACTCGTTCAAAATATCTATCCAAATAGGGGAATGGAAATGCCTTAACCCCTTCGCCATCACATAGTTTATTCCGGCTCCATTCTCGACCACGTAACCCCTGTGGGCGGGGTACGGTAGAATAACATCCACGGTATTCCCTGCCTGTCGTAAGAAGCGACTGAAGGCAGACGAAGGTTTGGCGACCACGGTATCGGAGGCTGAGCCTGGCATTGCTTCCATTTCCTTGTACCAGTGTACTCTATTTCATCTTTCCTATCTGACCTCTCTTGGTCAACTCTTGTTCTTTCCCGATCTCCACGGTATTGGGCTTTCGAGGCCTATGGTGTCTTATTTTCACACCTTTCGTGGCCTTTCTTTTCTTTTGCCGATATCTTCATTTCTTGAAGTGTCGGACCTCCTCCATTTTCCTTCTGATTAGTGTTAATAGAGGATGGTTGCCAAGTTGTACACCCTCTTAAAACAATAACCACCACCACCGATTCGACAACGTAGTACACAGTTATCTAAATCTCAACCAGTAACCACAATAATCTGCGAGTAAATGAACGAGTACGCGTCGTATCCTGGAATTATTACAGTGACTCTGTATGTGCCCTAGGAGCGACTCCTTGCGAGCGCTTGGGCTCCGAAGTTGTCAGGATCTCGATGCGATCGATGTACATCGATTACTAGAATCTAACGATTACAGTTTTATTTTCAGGTGTAAATTACGAGTAAAAATTATATTTTGTGCGAAGAACGGGTACAAATGCTAAACCGACATGGGAATTTGCAGTGGATTGCATGTTACCTTCAGGAATTTACGCGAAGTAACTTGGCTCTATTCACACGTTTAATGCGACACGTTATAATGATATTTTCGTACGAATACGCGTGGTAATAACGTGAAATATGATGAATCTGAATAATGTCGAGAGAGAATGATGACGATTTCCGAATTTACTGTACTGTACAGTTCCTGGTACTAAGTTGTGCGACATTCTCCCTAGTTCTCAGGTTGCATATTGTATCTCTGACCACTGGCGTGGCGCTCTAACAATATTGATACCTCCCTTAATACCTGTCCTACCAAACATAGTAAAATGGCTCTTTAGTTTTTCCCGTTGTCCACATTGAAGTGACATGCACGATATGTCCCATGGGACTTGGACTAAACATCCAATTTTTCGTAATCATCTGCGTTATTGTCCGTCGTAGGACAAACATGTACATGGCATAAAGGAACGGAAATAACATATTCTTAAACGTCGTTGTATACAGTTTTTTGATAGACCTAATATTAACAAAAATATTTCAGAAAAGTCTTCCTATAAATACTAACTCCATGTGATTACCATGCCATCATATGCACCTGATAACACAATCCTGATTGAGTAGAATCCAAATATGTAGTTTGGTTGAAATAAGTCCAGCAGTTTTCCACTTTTAGGAATATACAGATAGATAACCAGACAGACAGACAGACAGACAGACAGACGGACAGACAGACAGACACCAAAGAGGAAAGTTCTACCTCATGTTACATTAGGTGGGGTTAATTTTCAAGCCGAACGAAATATCATGCATCCTCTGCTTTTCTCTTGTTAAGATCCTTCAAATAACTGTATGTCTGTGAGGGTGTCCTTCACTAGCTGCAGAGCATGAAGCCCGTAAAAAATAGCAATATTCTCTGTCATTTGAAGAGTAAGCGGAATTATGTACATAACAAAAATGATTTCAAATGAACGGGCGTTTCTCATATGGTCTACAGATTTTACATATAATCAATAGTATAATAGAAAATTGAAAAAAGATCTCTTGTGTTATACAATATCAATTAACTCCCAGTCTATTCAGTGATTTATAAAGGATATGCATATCGAAAGCTGTTCCTCGATGAGTAGGCTATGGATATGAAGTTTCGCCGTGTAATAATAATCAACAGTGTAAGAGAAAATGGGAATGATATCTACCGTCTTCGTATAAAACCCCAGTCTATTCAGTGACTTTTAAGTGATATTCATATCAAAATTCGCTCTTGGATGAGTAGACCCTATGTACGTAGTTTGGTTGAGATATAATCAATAGTGTAAGAGAAAATGGAAAAACTCTTCTATTCTCCTCATAAACCCCCAGTGTATTCAGTGATTTTTAAATGATATGCGTAACAAAACATGTGCTTGGATGAGTAGACTAAATATGAAGATTGGTTGTAAGAGAAAATTGAAAAAAATACGTTTCTGGTCTTCCTACAAACCGCCAATCTATACAGTGACTTTTAAATGATATGCATATCGAAGCCTGCTCCTTGATGAGCAGACTCTAAATACGGAGTTTCGTCGAGATCTATTCAGCCGTTTACCCATGATGATTGAACAAAGAGACGAACAAACAGACACGAAATGGCAAAACAACTGATACGGTCTTGAATTGAGCTAAAACGGATAAATATATCAAAATTTGGCAAATTAAATGACATTGCAGACAACGGATCCCCTAGAATGTTATTTATAAGCTAAGTAACGTAATAACCATGTCTTGCTCTTTAAATCCCTTCCCCCTCCTTGCATATTTCGTTCTTATCTCAGGTTAGGTACACATAACTCGAAATTAGGTTCAGTTCAGTTTTCGAATTGATTGTTTGTCACATCACGAGAACACGGCTGATCGGAATTTCTCAAACTTGGTATATAAGTTCAAGGTTAGCTAGGTTGTACACTCGACTATGTATTATTTGCTTAGTATACAGTGGTACGGCGATATTAATGGGTCAGGAAGGAATTATCAAATGTCTTTATTAATATTAGCTGAATCGAAAAACTGTAGTCTGAATAATACACGTTCTGCTAAATATAATTTCCACACTTTTATGTTTCCACGCATTTTTACCATACGAGCAATAACAACGGAGATATTCGTGATCATTACATTTTTCACTAGTTTCCAAAAATTATCCGAAAATATTATCTCTGTCTAAATGTATATGTATTTATAACAAGAGTTATCGAAAATCTAATTTCAAATCTTTTTTGTTTGACTTTTTACCGTATGAGCTAAACACTGCAGCTTTTTTCCTAGTTGTTTAACGTCGCACTAACACATCGAAGGTTTCCGACCACGCAAGAATTGGAAAGGACCAGGACTTGGAAAGTAGTAGCCGTGACCTTTTTTATGGTACCTGGTTTGAACATGGGAAATCACGGAAAATAATCTTCAGGGCTACCGACAGTGGTATTCGAACACACCATCTCCCGAATGCAAGTTCACAGGTACGCGTCCCTAACTGCACGGCCATCTCACTCGGTAACAATACAGTTAGGCCTATTCACGAATGTACACTTCTATTCCTAAGTCCATCAGGGCGATTGTTCCTAAAGGGAATATATTTTTCAGTCATCATGGTAACGAACTATCTGGCAATGATGGTGGAGGTGGTTGTCACGATTACTTTTATAAGCTGAAAATCCGCTTGGTCATTAGCCCCGTGTTGATCAGGAAGATAATGACGACAATCGAATTGATCGGAAATACGCAAAGGAAGAATAAGTGATAAAAGGAATAATGAAATGAATTGGCGTGTGGCTTTTAGTGCCGGGAGTGTCCGAGGACAAGCTCGGCTTGCCAGGTGCAGGTCTTTTGACTTGACCCCCTTAGGTGACCTGCGCGTCGTGATGAGGATGAAATGATGATGAAGACCACACATACACCCAGCCCCCGTGCCAGCGAAATTAACCAATTAAGGTTAAAATTCCCGACCCTGCCGGGAATCGAACCCGGTACCCCTGTGACCAAAGGCCAGCACGCTAACCATTTAGCCATGGAGCCGGACAAAGGAATAATAAAAGTGTGTGAGGCGGTTGAAAGCCTAGTCCTCAAATGTCATAATTTCGCCAAGCCGGAAGAAAAAAAATGTGATGGACAACTGTATGTCCCAAGCCCCTTAGTCTATTACACTGAGTAACTATTGTTGTTAGTTGACGTGAGTTTTGTCCCTTCTACAGCCACTCACCTCCGATTGATGGCATTGCTGCTGCAATTACAAAAAGAAAAACCCGTCAGCAACGGGTACACAACAAGTTAATAATTAAATAATAATGAAGATAACAGTAAACTCCCTCGGTGATGCTGACACAGTGACCCCGTAATCTGAGAACCATTGGTCCAAGGTATGCAGCAAAGCAGTTATCGCTAAAATTCGTGGTTGATAACGTTAATGTGAGGAGGAAATCATCGGTCGCAAGATGAACGGTGTGCGGCCTACATCTTTCATCTAACTCACACGTATAACACACACTTTCTCTTATTTAATATGCAAGGCAGGCACACAATTAATGCGTGAAGTCTATGCTAGGTAGGGTCATACATGCAGTTTTTTTACGTATACAATCATTGATGTGAAATAGGAATGTGTGAGATCTTCGTACATGAGAGAAAGGCAATGTGTATAGCAGATTACAGTAATGGAGCCCAGAAGGTGTACTTTCAATCGCTCTACCGTTAGCCATGTGGGACAGTCCCAAGAGTAATGGTACCCGCCGAAGCCCTTGGTATTAAGCCAGAAACCATGAGTAACGAGGAAGGTGTAAGTTACGTAACTTCAATCCAAAGTTCAGTAACTTTCTTACAGCACTGTGAGTAATAATTTAAATGAGGTGTGTTTACCACGCATTTCCAAGAGGTGCTGTCACTTCATAGTCCTAATGCACAAGTAAACTTTCGGAAATGAACTGTTAACCAGACATCGTATAAGCAAGTTTCTTACAAAGGTGGACACAGTTTGAATCTCAGTCACCAAGCTAGATAGCTGCAGTCGCTTAAGTGCGGCCAGTATCCAGTATTCGGGAGATAGTGGGCTCGAACCCCACTGTCGGCAGCCCTGAAGATGGTTTTCCGTGGTTTCCCATTTTCACATCAGGCAAATGCTGAGGCTGTACCTTAATTAAGGTCATGGCCGCTTCCTTCCCGGTCCTAGCCCTTTCTTGTCCCATCGTCGCCATAAGACCTATCTGTGTCGGTGCGACGTAAAGCCAATAGTAAGGAAAAAAAAGAATCTCGGTCAATGTATGTGAGCTTTACGGAATGGAAAATCACGTCCATGTGGTTCGAATTCTACATAAACCATTAGTCATGCCGCTTATAGACACATAACGGCTTTTGCAGTTCTTTTAGGTGCAGTTAAATCTTCCACTACGATGTTGCCGTATTTGAGTAGTTTCAAATACCAACGGACTGAGCCTGGACCGAACCCGCCAAATTGAGTTTAGAAGGCCAGCCCTCTACCGTCTGAACTATTCGGCCCGGCAGGGTCGTGTACTTATGTCTTCTTCGATGTAGATTAAGTCCAGTTTTATGACCGGATGCCTTCCTGACGCAAACAGTATGTGGAGGAATGTATTCGCTGCTGTATAATTCTGTGGTTGTTAATAGTGTGATTTAAATGACTAGGTGTAATAAGACGAACACAGACACCCTGTTCTCGAGTCAGAGGAATTAACTAAACGCGGCGAAAATCCCCGGCTGGGAGGAGAATCGAACACAGGCCCTTTGATTCAAAGGCCACTACGCTGACTATTCCGCGAAGGAGCCGTATTTGTGGTCAGTATCAAAATATTCGGATAGACTGTTTTATTGATGAGCCTGTGGAAGTGTGTGTGCACAGTCCCCAGCCCTAAAACAGGTTGAATCATGAACGGGTGCCCTCGAACTTGCCATAATACAGTGTACACGGAAATAGTGATTAAAAACAGGGATGAATACCAATCTTAACAGGGCTTCTGAGAGTGTCTGTGGCCCTGTATCCTGTTCTATCACAGCTCTAAGTCGAAGCGTGGCTTAGTATGTTCAGTCTTAAAGATGAAGATAAGTTTGTTACTGCACAGGCCTTTTGTAATCGTTATAATCAATTCTTTCAGATCAAAGGTGCAAGGAAACCATGTTATAAACTCCTTGCGGAAAGTATAATTTAGCGTAATGGCTTCCTGACAAAGATCAATAACCGACCGCACCGTGAATTTAAAACTGATTTGAGGGTCCTGCTGGTAAAGTACAACAATACGTTCCCTAAGTTAATTCAGTAAGATGCGTGATAATGATTTGCTAACTTTGAACTACATTCCTCCATTATAAAAGGGTTTATCGCGGAGCAAATTGGTTCTTTCAGAACTCAATTTTCCGCAGATTTGCAAATTAATATACCCACGTTAATGGAACCAAATCTGGCTCCTTGGCTAAATGCTAAGTGTGGTGACCTTCGATTCAGAGAGCCCCAGGTTCGATTCTCTGTCGGGCCGGGCATTTCAACCACGTCTGGTTAATTCTAGGATGGGGAATGGGTGTTTGTGTTCATCTTAATATACCTCTTCATGTACATCATTCTATGAATCGCCACGGAAACACGCAACATTAAATATATTCCTCCATATAGGGATGGTGTCAGGAAAGGCATCTGACCGTAAAACTGGCATAGTTCCGGTCCCAAATACAGGGATAAGGCCAGGAAGAAGAAGGATGTAAGTAGAATCAAGATTCCTTGTAAGATAGAAGATGTTAACATCATTTCCTTCATGCACTCGAATCGATTACCATTTACAAAATCTACTCTTAAGTCCTGAATCATCCAATTTGTTCTTGCAAAACAGAAATTGTATCGATATTTAACTCTAGAAGCATAGAAATGTAGGAACTTCTCGTTTGATAGGACAGATAGCGATGCAAACTCGTGTCCTCATACCGAGGTGGTGCAGCTCTTTTCAGGCACACCTCCAAAGGAGGTGAGCTGCACGTACCATTTCAACCAACCATTTCAACCACATACCAGCCCTCGTGGCATTCTTAAATTTCTGACAGTACCGTGAATCGAACCCGGGCCCCCGAGGACGGCAGATAATAACACTCACCGTTACGCTACGGAGGTGGACACAGATAGCGATGTCGACTCGGCATGAAGTACACAGTTTACGATTGTGAATCTTAGAAATCTAACCTCGTAAGACATGTGGAGGAGAGAGAGAGATGTCTTCAGTAGTAGAGGAAAGCCGGTTCTGGACCAAATCATTGAATCAGCATTTTGATTGGTGCAGACGTCAGCAAGGTCAATTACCTCTGTTATCATCAATATCATGGCGTAATAACGTAACCTAAACTCACAGGATGAATGAAGGAGCCCATAAGTCAGGTTAGTGACCGCTTTTAGGGGACAGGTGTTCTCCCCCTCCTAGAACGTCCCTCAGTTCACCAAAAAATTTGGAGGGGTGGATCTTCCCACTGGACCGGCCCTCAGTCCACCAAAAAATTAGCTGGCCTCCTTAGCAGTCCTCCACAGGATCGATGCCCGAGGGGAGTGGACCGCGGGAGAGATCAGCTGTCGGCGTTCTATCCAGAGATAGAATATATGACAAGTCTGTACAGAGTTCTCCTCCATATTCAACAGACACTATGCATGAACTGAATAACTGAATGGCTACATTAATTAATTAATTAATTATTGCGTGACTGAATTGTATTTATGCAGTCTGCTGGAGCCCTACAAGCGAAGCAGATGTGTGTGCAGGAGTGCTGAGTGTTTGTTGCGTAAGCGAAATGGGGACAGACTTAGAACTCTATCCAGAGATATAATTGAATTGAATTGAATTGAATTTATTGATCATGATTTACATGTCACTGAGACTGAAAAGCCCCTTTATGCAGCGTCTTCTTATAATACAATGCAGTTTTATGAAAACAGTAACTACATTTTTATAATATTAAAGTATTAAACTAAACAAGAATCTTAAAAAAAATGAAAATACAGATACCACATCCAGTAAGATTAAGACATACATTATATAATAAGTAAGAAAGTAAATCATTAAGCCCTTCTGTTATTCTGGACTACATGGGTTTAAAGAATATAAAGCTAAAGCAGAGAAACAATTTTCTTTGAAATATACATATTCCTGATTGTTCGACACAAGAATGCCTGATCTCAGCCTCTTGCGTACTCCTCCAGAAAGACAGATGTTAAGAACTGCTTTAGTTGGGTACAGTTAGTGTTACTTGCGAAACGGTGAAGATTAAAGACGTTGAAGATACGTGATGCAGTGCAAACAAAGGATTTGTTAAATTTAGTGGTACGATGAAGGGGAATTTGAAGGGTGGTTTTTGTAAATCTATTATCTCTGTTATGTACCGACTCCATAGGTTTAAATGCATTATAAAGGTAGGATGGTGTCTTCAGTTTGAGAATTTTCTGCGTAGCAACAGCTACTGAGATTTCCCGACGTTCATGGAGTTTCAACCATTGTAGCTGTATGTAATAGGGTGTTATGTGTTCATCACGCCTGGCATTTGTAACGTAACGAACACATGCGTTTTGTACCCTCTGTAGTTTTATGTTCAAAGTTTCAGATAAGTCGTTGTATACGACTGAACCATAGTCAATTATTGGAAATATAAGACTTTGAACAAGTAGTTTTCGCATGAAAGGTGGTGTACATGACACGTTACGTTTCAAAATATGCATGGATGACACAACTTTTCGGATTACATTTGACGTATGATCAGACCAGGATAAGGTTCTGTCGAAAATTAGACCTAGATTGTTAACGGTGTCACTATAATGAATATCTGTCTCTAGAATTTTTATTGCTGGGAGGGATTTGAGGTCAACAGTTTTCAAGAGTTTTGTGTAACCTATGCAAATAAGCTGGGTCTTAGCCACATTTAATTGGAGGTTATGATTTGCGCTCCATTCAATCAATCGAGAGATGTCATGGTTAAAATGCGTTATAGAAGAAGATGCGTTAGTGGGACAAAAGTGGAAGTAAGCTTGTAAGTCATCCGCATACATGTGAAAGCTACTGCTTTTAAAGACTTCAGATATGTCATTAATATAAATAGAAAAACATAAAGGACCGAGGACTGATCCTTGTGGTACGCCACAGTTTACTGATTCCCAGCTAGAGAATCGACCGTCAACGAACGTGACTCTTTGTGATCTATTTGACAGATATGATTCAAACCACGACAGAACACTCTGGGAGAAGCCAATTGACTTCAGCTTAGCAAGAAACAACTCATGATTAACAGAGTCAAATGCCTTAGAGAAATCAAAGAGACATAAGATAGTAAGCTGCCTGTTATCGGTGGCCGCGCGTATATCATCTGTAACCTTCAGAAGAGCAGTAGTAGTACTATGGCCCTTCTTGAAGCCAGATTGGTAGGGATTTAGAATGTTGTATTTAGACAAATATTCACATATCTGCTCATGAACATTTTTTTCTAGTGCCTTACTAAGTGCACAGAGGATGTTGATAGGCCTAAAATCACTACAGACTGTTGGTATTTTCTTTTTGGGCACAGGACGTACATTGGCACGCTTCCACTCTGAGGGATAAACTCCATTCTGTAGAGAGAAGTTAAATAAGTGCACAAGGGCAGGAAGAAATATGTCCATGCAGGTAGAAATCATGGATATTGGAATATTATCTGGACCTTTAGCTTTAGTTCGTATTGATCTGACTGCTTTCTCTACCTGTGAAGGGTGTACGTACATGAAATAGAATTTATCTCTGTTACTTGGAGTGAGATGTCTATAATGTTTGGCAGTCTCTGATACTTTCGGAGTGTTGGAGTTAGAGACTGATGTCATATAATATTCACTTAATTCAGATGGAGTAACAGGCATCTGGCTATCTAGAGAGTGACTGACTCCAACACCAAGAGATTTTGCAGCACGCCAAGAAGCTGAGGTGCTCTTACAATTACGGAAGATGTTGTACGTATACTTCACTTTAGTGTTCCTAATTACTTGTTTTGTCTCGTTACGTAAGATCCTGAATTGCTCGTAATCATCTGGAAGTTTAGTTTTAATAAATTTCTTCCTAGCTCTGTCCCGTTTCCTTATCAATTCCTTAATACGCTTATTGAACCATGGTGATGACCGGTGTTTTACGAAAATTCTTTTTTGTGGCGCATGCTTGTCATAGAGTAAAAGTACAAAGCTGTTGAAGAGAGATACTTTTTGATCTACGTCATTAGACTGAAAAAACATATACCAGGGTAGTAATTCAGCGTCAGCACGAAAATTGTTCACGTCAAATTTACTGAAGTCTCGAACAAGAATAGTTTTAGGAATTTGTTTTGGCGTGGATAAAGTGAATACAGCATACAGCAAGTCATGACCAGAAAAACCGGCAGCTGGTTCCTGTCCGTATTCTACTACCAACTCATTGCAGTTCGATGAGATTATGTCGAGAGTGCTATCGGAAGTGGCAGTATGAAAGGTTGGATTGAATGGAAGGCAGTCGAGGTTACAAGCGTTGAGCACATCACGTATTTTTTCGCTTTCAAACGCCCCAGTTCCGAACCGAGCATTAACATCGCCCACAACGAATATATATTTATAATTCATAACATGAGAATACATATCATTCAGGAATGTATCCATGAACCCTACTTTTGGTGGACGATATATACAAGCGAAAATAATTTTAGTATCTGAAAGGGCTATATCAAGGATGATGTACTCAGGTTTCTTACTGTACTCTCCAGGAGATTTACTAAGTACACTACATTTTATGCTATTCTTCAAATAAACTGTAACACCACCAGCGGCTCTGTTTAATCTGTCGTTACGGAAAATATTATACCCATCGAGACAGATGGCAGAATCTGGTGCTGAAGGTTTAAGAAATGTTTCACTGACTGCGACAATATCAAACGAACTCTTGCCAAAAATGTGCCGGAACTCAGATATATGGGAGGAGTCGACAAGAGACTGAGAATTGATATGAATGACCTTAAGATTTCTTGTGTTTCTCACACTAACATCGTATAGTAAATCAGATAAGACACACTCATTACTTGTCATGTGTACAATATGGTACAAAGGGTTCAATAGTTCAATGTGATGACGTTGGGGATCTCATGCCTTTTATATGCTAGTACGAGGCAGGGAGTGTGGGAAATGAAATGTGGGATGGGTATAGAGTGCGCTATCAGTACAAGATGGCGGTATGGGAAGGTGGTGAGGTATAGAGTTCATTAGTTTCTTGACAGATAGCAGTACGTATGCCATAAGAGTGATATAGGGTGCTCCAGTAGTCTAGGATGGCGGTATGGGTAGGTGGCAGGGGATATAGAGACCGCCACTTTCGCTCAGAAGGCAGCACATGCCTTAAGAACTACCACTATCGATCGGCGGTATGTTTTGAATGGAACCGCACGTATTTTGAATGTTGACAGTTGAGAGACTTATTTAGCTAGCTGATATAGCACACTTAGTGGTGAAGATGGTGGTACGAACATACGTTTTTGTGTAAGAGCGCCTGTTTGGAATGGCGACAGCTGAGAGATTTCTATAGAGCGTAGTTCATATCAAAGATGGCGGTATGTTTTCGAACGAGAGCGCGTGTTCTCAATGGTGATAGCTGTCGAGAGAAAGTGGCATCTAGGTTTTCACTTAGAGGTTTAACTTCACAAATACGAAGTATTTAATTTTAAATATGTATTACATTAATTCCTATTATGTTGATTTCAATTGTTAGAACGATCTCTTTGTTCTTGCTGTGTCTGTAAGAAGACTCCTGTTTGTAACTTCTAGCTTACCACATCAACATTCCAATACGCGACTAACGAAAACACTATAATCAAAAGTATATATTTAAAACAAAGTTGTGTTTAACCCCTAATGTTATATCTAAACACTATAACTGCAAGACAGTCCCACACTAAAACACAAATCTTCCAAGCACTAACAATTATGTACAACAACGGACAACTACCTCTGGGATCCCATGGACTAAAGTAAACCAGTCAGCCGTTCCATGGAGTTCCATGCGGTATTAGTCCCCTGCGCTCGCTAGGTGACTCACCACTAAGTCAGGGTGAATGTCTCCGTTGCATCAATTTGCCTAGCCTGCTATGACCTAGCTACTCCACGAACCCTACCTCCGTGACACAGTCGACCACTAATCCACGGTATCCGTACTGACAATCCTAAGTGTCCTCCAATAAATTACATTCTTTTTTCTAATGAGTAAACATTGTAAATGAATAATGACACTCCCAAATGGATAATCACCTCACCCGAACGTGCAAGAAAAATAAATATGATGATCACTGACTTATAAATTACCACTGTGTTCGTTCCCAAAACCTACCAAAAGATGAACGCTGGACAGTGAAATAAATTGAACTTACAGTGAAATCAATTCCCCGTGAATGCAATCAAGAATTGAAATATCACCCGTCTCCGCTGAACTCCAATCTCAAGAGGCTATAAAAATCATCAGCTCAAACTGCTGTTTCTACCTCGGAATGCACTCTCCCTTCGCCTCCGTAACACATCATACAAGCTAGCGAGCTCCTTCCAAACTAGCATGACTTCCTCACAATGGATATGTTAAAAGAACAAATAATTTATCAGAATTTCCAATAAGACCCTTGCCAGTACACTAGGATTTCCTTCGGATGGCGTGAAGGATTTTCATTTTGAGCTATTGAAATTTGCCAAAACAGCGACTACAATACTTGATCATGCGGTCCTACATTAATTTCACACCTTGGAATATCATATGAGAATGCTTCGCGCCGTTTCAAACAGATGCTTGTTGCTTGTTGTTTAAAGGGGCCTAACATCTAGGTCATCAGCCCGTTTCAAACAGAATCATCGAGCATTTTCCTTGCAAATTCCGACATTACACAATCATTTCATCAGGACTAACAGCCTGGAATATCAACTATTACCAAAGGAATGCCATAGCTATCTGCATAGACCTATTTACCAGTGGGCGCCCTCGACAGAAACAAAATACAGAACGGTGGCGAATAATGACTTCCAAATAAAATTCTGCACTTACGAAACACCGTATTCCGGAAAAGATGACACACATCCTAACGATCTCAAAATAATTAATTAATCAAACCCTGATACTACTACTTCTTGACAAGTATCTCAAATATTTATTATCAAACTAACTCGCTCACAATCTCTTAACTCCACA
The DNA here is from genome assembly GCF_040414725.1 of Anabrus simplex. Classification (NCBI taxonomy): domain Eukaryota; kingdom Metazoa; phylum Arthropoda; class Insecta; order Orthoptera; family Tettigoniidae; genus Anabrus; species Anabrus simplex. The sequence continues at coordinate 513,712,504 of NC_090266.1, read as the reverse complement.
CATCACGGTAAGCCTTTTAATTATTTACTACAGTTATCATTAACTTCAGGTTGACAAAAGAAACACCAAATTTCGCACTCAAACCTACTGTACATTTCTTCGTGTGAGAATTTACCACAAATTATACAACGGAGAACGCCCTACGTTTCGGGATATCAAAATATCGCAAATGTCACAGTGAAGTACGCTCTACTTTCCAGGATATCAAAATATCGCAAATTTTACCTTTGAAAGCCACTCTACGTCTAGGATAACACAAATTTAACACTGTAAACCGGCATACTCTCTCGTAATATGACAACGACTTTAGATGACGCAACACTAACCCATAAGCGAGCTCGACAATCGTTACTCGGACATTGCAGTAATATTGATAAGAACTTTAACATCTCAACACGGAAATAAGTGAAATAATGCTTATCTAAGAACACAGTGAGGAGCCTCCGTGGCTTGGACGGCAGCACGTCGGACTCTCACCACTGGATACCGTGGTTCAAATCCCGGTCACTCCATGTGAGATTTGTGCTGGACAAAGTGGAGGCGGGACAGGTTTCTCTCCGGGTACTCCAGTTTTCCCTGTCATCTATCATTCCAGCAACACCCTCCATTCTCATTTTATAGCATCTATCAGTCAGTGCACTCCCATAGCACGTGCAAATGTGAAAACTTGGCACGAGGTGAGGTCCCCGCAATGAGCTTGGTAAAGATGAAATGGAATATCGACCGGCCACCTAAAAATAATTAAAATGGCGTTAAAATGTATGAGATCTCTGCGCTAAAGGTTATGGGTTCAATACACACATAAAAATATGCCAGTTTCGTGACTGTAGATTTAACGGCGCGTAAAAAGAACTCCAGCGGAACAAAATTTTGACGTATTGGAATCTCTGAAATTCGTAGATGTAGTTAGTGAGACGTAAAATCAATAGCATTAGGCCTATTATTATTATTATTATTATTATTATTATTATTATTATTATTACTATTATTATTAAATACCAGCAAAATGTGTAGGTAATGGGAGCTGAAATACTTCGAATGTGAGCATCTTATTATATTTTTTTTTTGTTGTTTTACATCGCACCGACACAGATAGATCTTACGGCGACGATGGGACAGGAAAGGGCTAGGAGTGGGAAGGAAGCGGCCGTGGCCTTAATTAAGGTACAGCCCCAGCATTTGCCTGGTGTGAAAATGGGAAACCACGGAAAACCATTTTCAGGGCTGCCGACAGTGGGGTTCGAACCTACTATCTCCCGAATGCTGGATACTGGCCGCACTTAAGCGACTGCAGCTATCGAGCTCGGTCATCTTAGTATTAATATAGGCTGAAATATGCATATATTATCTACGTAGTAGATTGTTATATCTTTTAGTGATCAGTCTGAAAGCATCTGTGAATACATATGTGCCTACGTATTTATTTACCGCAAAATCAGTACATGTAATATGGAAGGCCGAGCTATTCAGCCCGGCGCCAGACGAATAGGTAAGCCTAATGAACGGACTGTGTTCCGTGACATAGTAGACAAGAAACAAAATCTCGCCAAAGCAACAGTATAATACAAGACATTATGTACATATTGACCCGTAATCTAAGGTTCACAAGGAGAACGCCATTTTGTTATTCTTGTCACATGGAAATATCGGTAGATTCACCAAGTTTGACCTCTACACGTGACACTCAATCAATGTTGGCGGGCTTGGTCTAGAACTACTTCCAGGAATATTTAAGCCTTTGGGGGTGTATGGAAACTTCAAGATTGACATCGAGGCCCAGTGATATTGTATAGAATATATTTATTTATTTATTTATTTATTTATTTATTTATTTATTTATTTATTTATTTATTTATTTATTTATTTATTTATTTATTTATTTATTTATTTATTCACGAAGCACAAAATACAGCTACACTGAGCAAATTTCACTTGCACTGTCAACAGACTAATTATCAAGTGTAAACTTTCATAATAAAATATAACAAACATAACAAATTAAATCTTGAAAATGCACAATAAATATTGTGAGATAATAACTGGCACGTGTCGCTGGTACTAGGCGTAGGGATATTAACATTGAGGACGTTGAATAGTGCGACTGAAGCTATTGAAGTTTCAGACAGGAGTCTAGCTGAACAAATAATACAAATGTAACGTCTGTAATAGCCGTAGTTTTCCCTACCGTACATTTTGATACCTTATTCAGGTAATCTGCAGTCTGCAAAATCCCAGACATTCAGCATTTTTTCGTAAGATTGCGTCATGAATTCTGGCGGGATAGTTAGAACTGGCATACTACTAGTAGGCACGCCATCCTGCCACGACACACGTTTTGAAGACTTGGAGGTGAGAGGACTTCTTCCTGGGTCGCTCAAGGGTAGGAGCAGAAATTGTTCAAAGTACAGTTTGGGGGCTTAGTCCCAAGCCCGAATGGCTATCAAGGTGTAGATATGAGCTCTGATCCTTTCTATCATGGGATTCGCCTCAGAACACTTTATTAGTTACTATTAGGCAATGAATTCAACTACTGAGTGATGTTCGTTTGAGTAACATTATAATTGACTTTGAATATTTCAAGGGTGTAACCACTAGGCTTAGTGATTAATCAATAGGTAGACGACGACACACAATATCTTTCTCAAACTACCCATGTGGGTAAGGTTGTGAAATGCTGTCGACCGTTTCATTCAACAGATGGTCGGTTTTGGTACTTTTCCAGTAGGGAGACCGGGACACAGACAGTGATCTCGGCTGGACCGCAACAAAGAGTTAATACATTTACGATAAGAGTTTTTAATAGCGTGTGCGGTTGGGATATGACAAGACATATCTCGAGATGGGTGCGTTCATCAAGATTTTCAGAAATCTTTCAGGGTGTTCTTTTTCAGCTAATACTAATAAGCTGCAAGATGACAAAGAAAGGAATGGTGAGGAAGGATGCAGCCACAAAATGTCTTTGTGAAATGTGTGGCTTAAACACAGAGATCGACGTCTGTTGAGCAAAATGGTCAGATTCAAGATACGAGGTCTGTATTTCACTGTTCTTTATCATCCAGGCATGTGTTTTCCTATGCTAATTGCTTCTTTTTCATATTTGATGTTGTCCTATAAGGGACATGTAGTGATGAGGTAGCGATATTCTTCTGAGGCAGTGATGATGTAGTAATTCCAGGTTAGATATCCTGATGAAGTTATTTGTGTGAGGCACCAGGCGTGCTGTCCTCTAGAGGAGGTCCTTAAATGCCAGGGTTATTGGTGGAATGTCTGAGGTTGTCTCTAAATGACGAGAATATATAAGGTGTTGATGTTCTGTAGTTTCATGATTTCGACAGGTCGTAAAATTCGGCCTGTGTTACTGCAAGCACTTCCTATGATGTGTTGATTATGAGTTGTCACACATATTGTGTTGTTCAGGTCTCGTTAATACAAATCCCAGTTTGGTCAGTGAATTGATGTTTATACATTAGACCGTGTTTTAAAATTTGGTCTTAGTAACTTGCTTTTGTCATGGTAAATACAGTAGCTTGCGAGTAGACAGGGGTATCAGGTCCGGGAGAGTTGCTCGTGGCAAGCCCAGCTGTTGAAAGAGATAACATTGTCTGAGTGTTTTACATGTTTTAACTGCTGAGATTATTTGTTTCTTTCTGGCAGAAATCAGATTTCCCTTTAGGAATGATTGAAGCGTTTTAACTCCAAATTCAGATCCGTATATAAATACGGTGCAGTGACAGAGATTTTTGGTGTAAGGAAGTTGATTAATTTTAGTTACTGTTGTTGTTGTTGTGTTGTCATGGTTAGTGATGATAATGATGGGTCACGAATGTAAATCGGTAGTGGTCGGGACATGGATGAGTGGTCGGATCATCTCACAGGAGTACGTTCGTAAGGCAGTTGTGGTCATGTAGGTTCGAATTATAGGTGCAGCTGGAGCGTGCCTCCTAACAGCACTCCCCACATTGAACTACTTAACACGTATCGCTAAACAATGACACTCCTCCCCACAACACTCCTCTCTAACACTACCGGTACTCCAAATTTACGAAGACACTCTCAACACCGCCGATACTGACCGTTGAACAGCAACCACACAACAACAACTTATTCGCAGCGAATATGCTCTTACATCCCTCGTGATGAAGTACTGGAATCTTCCGTGTGCGGCCTGGAAAGGAATATTCTGGTTTCGCCTTCGAGAAAGCCCATGAGGTAACCAGACGAAGAGCATGATACTAGGAGTGGCCGTCAACCCCACCTGACTCACCCATCCCTTCCAGGAAATACCGAAGCGGGACTACAAGAGGACTGGCAGTCCAGGAGCTTATAACCGTATTATTTGATTGCATAGCTTATTAAGGAGTCCAAAACAGGAAGTATTAGATATCTTCGCTAATATTAGCTGTATCTAAAATCTGTTTAAGTTATATCTAAATAAAACGTGTACATAACAAACATTAGAGGAAAGAAAACGTCCAATACTTTATGTCTGACACATGTTTACCGTATATGAATTTGTGTTGCTAAGTTCGTCAACGGCGAGCACCGCTGACTTTGAGATATTGTTCTGTCGTAATGGTAACGAACTAACTGGCGATGGTGTTTGTTGTCGTGATTGCTTTTATCAGCTGCAGAACCACGTACTCATTAGCCCCTATTGATCAGGAAGATAATGAAGATAACTATCATGATGAGAAGAAAGAGATGAGGGAAATAATGCTCGAAGAATGATGTAAAATGGAATAATAAACGTGGGCGTTGGAAGCCTAGGCCCCGAAATGCCCAAATATCGTCCAGCCAGAAGAAAATATGTGATGGCCTAAAATGCCCTAAGCCCCTGGAATTAGTCAGCAATGACACTACGCTTACTGACTATTGTCGTTAATGATGAGTGTGCTGGCTGTTCTGCTGTACTCATATCCGCTAGATGGCAATTACAAAACTAAACCGACAATTACCACCAGCTAATTATTGTCCCTTTCGCTCATCCATTTACTTACTAACTCATCCTTTTCCACATTATCTTCATCTGGCTTCGGTGCGTTTTACTACTTTTACATTCTTGCATTAAATATTGGCGGGGTGTTCGTTCCAAAGTCATGCTGAACGAGCAAAGAAGCCTGGTTGAAATGACTTGCGTTCGTGCAAAGGAATTGTCAGACACACCCCTCTACCTGTAAGAACTAATCGGTAAGAAAAAAGGAACCTCGGGGAAATGGTGAGAGGTGAATGCCCCCAGTAAGGATTTGAGAAGGGGTGTGACGACTATTTGTTATTTAAAGGGGTGATTGACGGCTAGTAGCTGTTCCTGTTAATCAATCGTTCAGTGTAACGTTTGACTGCTTTCAGTTTGTGGAGTTTGGCTGCGGTAGTGGGATGACCGGCCAGTGGAATTTAGATCATCATTGGTCTGATCATCATTGGTCTGACTACTGTCACTTAGACAACTGATTGCCACATCTGTAATACATTTGTCCAGGACATTCCAACCCTTCTAAAGTTGGCGGCTAAGTCAACTATTGGTGAAGTAAAGTCATAACCACAGCAAAAGCTCTCCTGAGTAGGCCGCATTTAATAGGAATTAGGGACCACCGTATGTTGAAGGAGATGGTTCGTGGAAATCTCTAGGCATTAATTAAAACAATAACCCACCATGTTTAAATTGATACCTTTCTCGCCCGAATGCATAGACATGATATACTGTATTTTGAGTTTTGTTTTGTGAAAGAGATAAACTGTAGGGTATCTTTATATTTCGCGAAAGCTTTGCTCCGAGTCCTCAAATAAGAACTCGACCAACCACACATGTTCTCTGGTATCATGTCCAATCATCCTCAAGTTCCGGAGTGCAACTAACTTTCCAACCAGCACCTTGATGGTGTCGAGAGGTAAGGGGAATTGGGTTCCGTAGTTGAGCAACTGTCTATGAACCAAACCTTCTCCCTTGAACACTAAGCACCTTCTCAAGTGGTGTAAACAAACGGCGCCAGAGGATGTTGGACAACCGGAATGAATGATTTGGAGAAATGAATCACACCGTTCCATGTAGTACCTCTAGAGTCACCGACTTTTCTGTAGATCCCACCCCTCTAGAGTCACTCAGACACCTCTAAGAAATTTCCTCCCGCATGGTTAGTGTTCTCGTAAGGGCAGAGAGTTGGCGGGCCCCCACTTTGTTTTGGAAATGTGTCATAGGAATAGTCTAATTGAAGTTTCGAGGAAGTGTCTGGATAATTTTTATCACATAATGTATCAGAGCAGACACCACAACAAATTTTGCAGAAACACTTCTGTCTGTCTGTCTGTCTGTCTGTCTGTCTGTCTGTCTGTCTGTCTGTCTGTCTGTCTGTCTGTCTGTCTGTCTGTCTGTCTGTCTGTCTGTCTGTCTGTCTGTCTGTCTGTCTGTCATGCACAAGCGTGCTATGACAGCCATGCGGATGCAGCCCTTGAGTATGGACGATGTATACCTTGTGTGGAAAGCTGTGTAGATATGTGTGTGTGGGAGGGGGGGGGGAGTTGCAAGAATGTTTGAGACTGCACGAATACTCAGTCCCCGAGCCAGGGAATTAACCGTTTAATATCAAAATCCCACGACCCAGCCAGCTGGGAATCGCACCCGAGGCCCGGAGGTCAAGGCACTCGCCATCCAGTCATGTAACCAGGCTGTCAGTCAGTAGTGTCTTGAAGGTCCTAATAAACACAAATGCATGTTATCTCTTTTGCCTTTCCTTTATACTTTGAAATAGTTATATCAGAATCAAATGTACTTGTCTGTAGCTTCTGAACCATCAGCCTGATGGCTGATTAAATTCTAAAAGATGATCACAAGAGGTTATACAGAAGAGCAAGAAAACCAAGCCTTCGCTATGAGCCGAATATGGTTAATGTGATGAGTGAGGTAATTTCCCATTTTAGTACTAAAGTAGCACAACGACCGGGCGAGTTGGCCGTGCGTGTAGAGGCGCGCGGCTGTGAGCTTGCATCCGGGAGATAGTAGGTTCGAATCCCACTATCGGCAGCCCTGAAAATGGTTTTCCGTGGTTTCCCATTTTCACACCAGGCAAATGCTGGGGCTGTACCTTAATTAAGGCCACGGCCGCTTCCTTCCAACTCCTAGGCCTTTCCTATCCCATCGTCGCCGTAAGACCTATCTGTGTCGGTGCGACGTAAAGCCCCTAGCAAAAAAAAGAAAAAAGTAGCACAACTAAGGACGTGATATTAGAATAGCATCATGCTGGATTCTCACCAAAGCGGTCGTAGTTCGAATCCCGAAAAAATACATGTAGGATTTTTGAAACGAAAAGTCTCGTCCCTGTCATTTCGGTTCCACGTAAAACTTGACCTCGCACTGCTATGACCCCATGTCAACAGTCATGTAAACCTGCAATTATGCTTTACTTGCTTGCAGCACACCTGAACCTTGTATGATTAATTCCTTTCGCAACACATACAAGCATCGGCTGTGCTCCGAATGCCAATACGAGTATTTAGTACCTCCCATATCTCAGCAGTTTTGCATGATGTGTGAGACTGAGAAGTCAGTGATAGCCACATTGCAATAATAATAATAATAATAATAATAATAATAATAATAATAATAATAATAATAATAATAATAATAATAATAATAATAATAATAATAATAATCATAATAATCAACTGGGGACATGGTAATCGAGCAGTATAGTCATTGGCTTCTCGCCAAGGCGGCCGCGGTTCGAATCCCGGAAATTACTTATGAAATTTTTGAACGAAATGTCTCATCCGTGTGGTTTGGATTCCGAATAAAACTTGAGGTCTAGTGTCTAGAGCAGTCTTCCGCAAACTTTTTATGTCGCGTTTCCCTTCTGGGGCATAACATTTCTTGCGCCCTCCTTCCTTACTTCCCTCTCACTACCCATTAGATTGTACAAAAATCCGGCTCACGAGAACTTCTGTTATTATTATTATTATTATTATTATTATTATTATTATTATTATTATTATTATTATTATTATTATTATTATTATTATTATTATTATTATTTGTTCACCCCGTAGTCCTGCTTCTTGATACGGGGTCGGGGATGAAGTACGATGAATTTATATGGCTTGTTTTTACGGCCGGAAACCCATCCCGACGCCAACCTCGCATGAGGAGCTAATGAAGATGAAATGAATGATGGTTAATTAAACTGTGTGAGGATGTGGAAAGAATCGGCTGTGGCCTAGGAATTGGAACTGTGCCGGCATTGGCCCCGAAGTGAAAATGGTAAACCACAGAAAACCATCCTCAATACAGCCGACGATTGGTTTCGAACCCACGCGTCTCCTGAATGCAGAGCTTGGCTCCATAGGGTTTGGAAGCACAAGTCGAACATCAAATAGGTGAATACCAAGGAGGGTTCAGAAAAGGTCGCTCAACAGCTGAACAGATCCAAAATCTCAAAACGATCATCAGATACTGTACACTAAGTTCCAAGCAGTATGTGTCTGTCTTTGTGGACATTAAGAAAGCGTACGACTCCATTGACCGGGAAGTCCTGCTAAACATCTTAAATGAATTTGGAGTTGATTTGAAACTGCTGGCATTAATTAGAGCCACCCTGACCGATACAAAATCCAAGGTGAAGTTCCACGGATGTCTCTCCTATTCCTTTGACATCAAAACAGGAGTCCGACAAGGTGATGGGCTATCCCCGATACTCTTCAACTGTGTTCTTGAAAAGATCATCAGAACCTGGCGGGTGAGATTACAGGAAACCAACTACAGTCCATTGAGAATAGGAACCAAATCCAAGGGGATCGCAACCGACTGCTTAGCATTTGCCGATGATATTGCTGTTCTCTCAAACGACATAGAAACCGCTAGAGCTCAAGTTGAAATTTTAAAGGAAATTGCCGAACAAACTGGTTTGCAGATATCGTTTGAGAAAACAGAAGTAATGACTAACATCAAAGAGGCTCCACCAAAACTCCATACAAAATACGGGGACATCACCCGAGTAGACAAATTCAAATTCAGGGTCTATTGATTCATCAAGTAGGTAGAGAAGTCGAAGAGAAAAACAATCTTTGTGTAGCTTGACTATAATTTCCTTCTATTAAACTACACTAACCAACATAACAAATTAGCTCTTTTTAATTCGGGAAAAATAAATCTCTATTCCAATTTTAATTATTACAAATGCGTGGGCAGTGACAATTACATTATAAATTTGATCATCACCAATTAGATAACCTGGTTGTAAATATCATTACTTGAGTAGTAATAGTTATGTTTTCATCATCATGAAAAATGGACTGGACATAGAAGCACTTCAGGGGCGAGTACGGAAACTGGAAATAGCCTACTAAACATCCCGCACAATCTACAACAAAAAATGCCTTTCCCAAAACAACAAGATACGTCACTATGAAACAGTTCTGAAGCCAGTAGTTCTTTATGCAGCCGAAACCCTGTCTCTAAATGCCAACAAAGGACTCCTTGAAGAACTGGAGAAAAGCGAACGCAAAATTGTGAGAGGAATCTTGGGATCAAAGTACATAAATGGAATCCATCAAAAGAGATCCAACAAGGAAGTCTACAGCAAAATAGAGAAAATTACCAACACAATCAGAAAAAGACGGGCACGATTTTACGGTCATCTGAAAAGAATGGACGGAAGAAAGTTAACTAAAGAAATCTTTCACTTTTTTTATTCAAACCCCAAAACCACAATTCCCTGGTTTAGAAATACCAAAGAAGACCTGCAAATGCTAGATATCTCAGCTGAAGACGCCCTTAACAGAGATCTCTTCCGCAAGAAATTATTGACGAACGGGCTAAACCGAGACGAGCAACCGAAGAGAAGACACGGTGCCCCTTGGACAGAGGAGAGTAAGCAGGCCCACTCACAAAGAATGAGGGAAATTTGGGCTCTAAAGAAGGCCAAGTTCAGTGTCAAATGCAACAAGACTTAACGTGGTCCTTGATGGCCCCCGCGAATTATATAATAATAATAATAATAATAATAATAATAATAATAATAATAATAATAATAATAATAATAATAATAATAATAGCCTTTGACAGCAAATTATGCAAGTTAAAACCTCTTAGGTGATCTTAGAGTTCTCTTAGGATCTGTAGTATGCTTTACTAGGATTTAACATTTACTCGTAACGCTTAAAATGTCGGTAGGCTTACTCACATGCTTTGGATGTTTTGTCTAGTTTTCTGTAAGTTTTACTGTCGTTGGCTAGGATATCCAAGCAAGGAACACACTGTGGCCGTTCCTGGTTATTCATGAGAATGTTACTGAAACCTAGATTCAGATAATTATCTTGATATTTGCGCACTTTTGTTTTTGTCGAATAATTAACCTTACCGTACCGGCGAAAGTTGAAGCAGGTGAACATACAACTAAATTAGCGTCCTGTACCTTATTCGGTATTTTCGTGGGAGAACAGGCGCTAGACGAAACATTTTCACGGGTTCGCTCTTTACCACTGTGAATGAGCCACTGGTCATTGATTATGATGATACATTTACCACTAAAGAAACTTCACTACCCTACTCAGAACGCCCAGACACCCATCTGTACAGCACAGTGTTCACTCGCAATTTACTGACAAGTTGCAGGCTGAGAAATAATAATCTCTTCTCGAAGTGTAGCGACATAGTGACGGGTAAAATTGCCAAGTGGCTTGTTGTCATTAAGCTACAGCGGGTGGAAGTTGGCGGCACGGTTGCTCGGTTCGGATTTGAAGTGTGTTGGGATAGGCTAATTGCTATGGTCAAAGACATTTGACAACGCCTGATCTCCGAGCTCGTGCTGGCAGGGTCCCATTTACAGTATTTCTGATCACTTGTGAACTTCTTCGTAAGGTAATTTGCCGGGCTGGGTGGCTCAGACGGTTGAGGCGCTGGCCTTCTGACCCCAACGTGGCAGGTTCGATCCTGGCTCAGTCCGGTGGTATTTGAAGGTGCTCAAATACGTCAGCCTCGTGTCGGTAGATTTACTGACACGTAAAAGAACTCCCGCAGGACTAAATTCTGGCACCTCGGCGTCTCCGAAGACCAAAAAAAGTAGTTAGTGGAACGTAAAGCAAAAAACATAATTTATTGTTATTAGTAAGGCAATGTGTTTCCGTGAACGTATATTAGTTCTGAATAGGAGGGGAAGAGCTCCTTGCCCTGATGATAGCAATCACTGTTTAAACATGAGATGAAGTTTGTATCGCCATATGAGCTTCCGATCTTATACGGGAGTGCGGGCGCGCGCCCCACTTTGCGGACCACTGGTCGAGAGAAAGTCGTGACAAGAGCCTTGAATGTGTCAAACTCAAGGTCAAAAGGCTTTTAAGCCAAGAGGGTTAACAATACACTCGACCAAATCTGCAAAACCCTGTTTTCAGCAGGAGGGGGCAATCCTAGAAGAATGAAAAAGCAGGTATAAGAGGGAAGTGGACGGTCAACAATAAGGAAAATGTTCACGTCTCTTCTCGTAGGAGTTCCGGCAGCTCTAAGTCGGTTCTGGGCTTGGTATCCACGAAAAGAGGATAATTCCCAGCAAATTATTGTAATAGAACACACCTCGTTGCCCAGTTTCATTACTGAATTATTGTGCTGGATAGCGGCTGACCTTTTTTTAAAGCTGGGAAGAATGGTATGGCAGAATTATAATTAAAGTTTTACTGCCAAGGGAATGGGCTTGGGAGAATTATTTTGTATTGGACAAAAAATATATATTATTTAATTTATTTTCCGGGTTGAACCGTGTTGTACTTGTACGCATATCACGTACAGTTTGCCGACGTTTCGAATACATTGCAGTATTCTTTGTCAAGGCGACTGAAATACCCCTACTCGATCCGAGGTAATCAGTCTCCCAGGCAGAAATTACCCAGGCAGAAATTACTGCCTGGGAGACTGATTACCTCGGATCGAGTAGGGGTATTTCAGTCGCCTTGACAAAGAATACTGCAATGTATTCGAAACGTCGGCAAACTGTACGTGATATGCGTACAAGTACAACACGGTTCAACCCGGAAAATAAATTAAATAATTCTTCACACCGTGGAAGCTTCACTTCTAAGATAAAAAAAATATAGATTATTACTGTGAAGAAAGCGTGCAATAAATAATCTCATTCATAAGGTGTTATTTTTTAACGGCGTATGCCTTCTGGAGAGGCCTTGTGCGAGCAAGTTGACGCCACAAGGGACCTGCGCATCTGTTAGGGTGGGGCCCTGCCTGGGTTGAACTCTAATATTGAAGACGGCGCAAGTAACCAGTCCCCGAGCCAGAGAAAATAACCAATGAAGGTCAAAAATTCCAACTCAGCCGAGAATCGTACCTGGGACCTCTTGGACCGAAGATCAGCATCCTAACCAGTTAGCCACGGAGCTGGAGCACAAGCTTCGATGACACAGTAAAAGTGTTATACTTTTTAATAATTTAATCAGGCCTGATCAGCCCTCCCAGCTTTATTGAGGAAACATGAACGATATTACTACGTGACTTATTTCTTGAGGTAAAGTGTCTCAAACTTCAGAAGTGCGTTAGGTACTTACGTTAGAGCAACTTCACTATGGAGTAAGGAAAAGGTATAAAATTGAAACACGGGTCGCAACAAATGACCTATCGAAGACTCTCATTGATGGTTTTGCCAACTGTCCATTCCTGGATTTCTGTTTACGAAGAAGAAATAATAGTGAGCGATACGAATCATGAGTGGAATGTGTGGGTGTAATGAACCGACCTGGCTTTATGCTCTTCCTCGAAATACTAATTTAGCCTTTCTCAATTCTTCTTCTTTATCAGTTTACCCTCCAGGGTAGGTTTTTCCCTCGGACTCAGCGAGGGATCCCACCTCTACCGCCTCAAGGGTAGTGTCCTGGAGCTTCAGACTCTGGGTCGGAGGATACAACTGGAGAGGATGACCAGTACCTCACCCAGGCGGCCTCACCTGCTATGCTGAACAGGGGCCTTGCTGGGGGGATGGGAAGATTGGAAGGGATAGACAAGGAAGAGGGAAAGAAGCGGCCATGGCCTTAAGTTAGGTACCATCCCGGCATTTGCCTGAAGGAGAAGTGGGAAACCACGGAAAACCACCTCCAAGATGGCTGAGGTGGGAATCGAACCCACCTCTACTCAGTTGACCTGCCGAGGCTGAGTGGACCCCGTTCCGGCCCTCGTATCACTTTTCAAATTTCGTGGCAGAGCCGGGAATTGAACCCGGGCCTCCGGGAGTGGCAACTAATCACACTAACCACTACACCACAGAGGCGGGCCTTTCTTAATTCGTTGAGAATATTTCCCTTAATATTTAAAATCCAAGAACGTTAAACACTGAATTCACTGTTATTTGGTATCTGTGGATTTAGAAGAGAAAAAAACCTGTGACCTCAAGCCTTTGTCACTTCAGTGTGCAATGAATTACTGCTTGTACAAAAGAAGAAAGAGTCCCATCTTTGAACATCAGAGGAAATGCAATTACAGCAATGCAAATGGCTTGATGCATGGATTGGAAACAAGAGTCCCCATGAGCAATACGAATATCGTTTATCGACCAGTTAATAGTCTCTTTCTTCTCCGCTCGAAACGGATTTCTCATACCCAAGCTTCACATGAACTTTTATGGTCCTGATTCATTGACCATTACCGAGTATGTTAGCCGCGAGATACGTGTCGTGTAGCTGTAGGTATTAATTCGAGAGATGGTGGGCTCAAACCCCAACATCGACAACCCCAAAGATGGTTTTGCTTGATTTCCTATTTTCAGACCAGGCAAATGCTGGGGCTGTGTCTTACTCAAAGCTACGATTACTTTCCTCTGACCGAGCTCGATAGCTGCAGTCGCTTAAGTGAGGCCAGTGTCCAGTGTTCAGGAGATAGTAGGTTCGAACCCCACTGTCGGCAGCCCTGAAAATGGTTTTCCGTGGTTTCCCTCTTTCACACCAGGCAAATGCTGGGGCTGTACCTTAATTACGGCCACGGCCGCTTCCTTCCCACTCCTAGTCCTTCCCTGTCCCATCGTCGCCATAAGACCTATCTGTGTCGGTGCGACGTAAAGCAACTAGCAAAAAAAAAAACATTTCTTCTGAGTCCTAGCCCTTTCCTATTCCATCCTCACCGAGCACCTGCCTGCGTTAGTTCGACGTTAAATCGTCAACAAAAAGAGACTGACCTTATCATTTTTGTATATATTGAAGGTTTACAAGCAAAATAGAGTAGGCCTAAGTCAAAGAAAAAAATTGGTTTGAAAGATTTCAGTATTTCATTGCAAGTATCTGCTCTCAGAATTAGAATAAGAATATTTATCTTTAAAGTTATGCAAAGGGTTCGTTAGAATATTTAGCATAGCGCTGAGTAGCGGAAACTGCATTAATGTATTTTGTCTGAATGATCTTGAGACTTGGCAACAAAATTCAGCAACGAAAATTACTTCGTACGACTTAATGGTTGTTACCAGCGAAGAGAGTGGAAAAACAAACATACAGCAATGCATCATTATCACTATCATCATGTCTGGCTCCTACTTCGTAGGTTGAATGGTGAGCGTAGTCGCCTTCGCTTCAAAGGCACCGGATTAGATTCCCGGGTCAGGGATATTAATCTCAAACGGTTAATTCCCTTGGTTCGGGGTTGTGTGTTTATGCTGTCCCCAACATCCCTGCAACTCATACACCACATACAGTACTATCCTCCACCACAAAAACACGCAATTTCCCTTACATGGCAAATGCTGCCCACCCTCGTCGGACGGTCTGTCTTACTAGGGCTGCACCAAGCTAGCAGTTGCCACAGGAAATTATTATTATTATTATTATTATTATTATTATTATTATTATTATTATTATTATTATTATTTCCAGGTCGAATGCAGACGAATTCATATATTCATATCACTATACGGATCGCTAAACTCTTCTCCTGTTTAGTAGAGCTTCGAAAAAGAGTGATCTCGTTTTTTCGGAAATCTTCTCTAAACAATTCCAATTCCGATTTACGAACAAACAAGCTGACGCCGAAATTTCTGTGGAAATATATTTTGAAATGAACTAAAGCAACGGCAACCTCCCACCTACCCACCCACCCTTATTTGTGTGTGTTGGGATTACTGATCATGGTTGAATGTGAAAACATAGCGGAAGATCAGGGCAAGGCAGATCACGAGAACACAAAGCAGGGTAAGCTGTGTAGAGCGGTAAAAAAAAGTAGTGTCCGCATTTGAACAGCGAATAGGCTATATTGCAAGTTCCACTCCGATCTCCGTGCCGTTACAGGATACTTGCTCTTCGCAGTAGAAGCAACACTGTGAACTATGCTGAATCTTGATGTTAAAGGTCTATTCACACATATCCGTGACGTGTCAGTTCCGTGAAATTGCATCAGTGTCAGTGATGATTCATATCGTTCCTTTGAATCTGATTGTCGTGTCCATACTTGTCCAGCGCAGTGCCAAATTTTCTGCGTCAGTATCAGTGCAGTATCCGTTCCGTGATATTGAGTATTGTCGCCAACGATATTTTTGCTGTTTCACGGACGTGTTCTGCTGTGAAGTTTGTACGCGCTAATGAATATAAAATGTGCGACGTAAGTTTAATGTGTGTGGTTAAGTGAATATTTGTTTCATTGTATTTGTACTGTATTATTCACTTACCTCAGACAAACTGCCAACGGCCGTAGCCGTGTTGAAACACCGGATCCCGTGATATCTCCGAAGTTAAGCGACATTGGGCGTGGTCAGGAGTTGGATGGGTTGCCACGCGCTGTTGGTGGGGGGTAAGGGAATGGAGGAGCGGAAAGGAACTGGCCACCCTACCGCACGCAAACTCCGGCTGAGGAACACCTCTGTGGAGGTTCGGATCTGCCTTCGGGCAGAATAACCCTTACCTTTCAGACAAACTGCTAACCGTTCTCTCGGCATTATCGCCTTTCTCCAGCGGGTGTCTTGTCGTTTTATATGAACTTCCAGTTTACTAAGCAATATGTTAAAACAATTTTCAGACATTCTGAAATATTCAGAATATTTAGTTTCATCGTGAATTAGTTCCTTATACAGGGTAGCGAATTCGCCATCAAGTTCTCCATTCTGCCATGCCTCATGTACCCACTCCCTGTTTTTAAACTGACGCTGTTCCTCTTCACCTAGAATTATAGCAATAGCCGCCAATTCCACATCCGTAAACTTTGACATCTCGGCAATCACTGAACTGAAACTGAAATAGTACTGATAGGTGTGGATAGCCATCACTGAGACGTCACGTATATCACGGAACTGATAAGTCACGGTACTGACACGCAACGGATATGTGTGAATATACCTTTAAGAAGGCGTAGTTTGATATCGGCTGCTCCCAGAGCAGAGGTAAAGCGCTCGTTTAATGAGTGGAAGGTAGCGAGTTCGAGCATTATTGAAGTTATCGTTTTTTTAGCAATAATAATAATAATAATAATCATACATATGACCAAGCAAGATGGCAGTACGGTTATCGCGTAGCTGTGAGCTAGCATTTAGAAAATGGTGGGTTCGAATCCCACCATCGGGAGCCATGAAGATGGTTTTCCTCGGTTCCTCATTCTCACACAAGGCAGATGTTGGTGCTGTACCTTATCTTTTATTTGTAATGAAATACAAGTTTGATTAACAGCTGCCGTATGGTATTTTTCATAAGGCATGCCACACACTTTCCTTTAGTGTACGGTTGGTGAATTACCTTCGGTAAAGAATTTATACACCTCGCGCCCTCACCAAGTCACAGCAAAAAAAAATCAATTTTGTTAAAAATAGCCCGATAATTTCGATACTTTTTCGGAGTTGAAGGACCTCCTTGTACGATTTTCCTAATAGTTTTCTCGTCATGTTTCAAAATTTTAGCTGTCTCCGAAATATGACCTTTGCCTAATTTCTCCTTCATAACGTATTCATATGCGTCACATATTTGTACCATGCGTTGACTTCTCCTTAAACTTTTAGTGCCGGGCTGAGTGGCTCAGACGGTTGAGGCGCTGGCCTTCTGACCCCAAATTGGAAGGTTCGATCCTGGCTCAGTCCGGTGGTATTTGAAGGTGCTCAGATACGTCAGCCTCGTGTGGGTAGATTTACTGGCACGTAAAAGAACTCCTGCGGGACAAAATTCCGGCACCTCGGCGTCTCCGTAAACCGTAAAAGAGTAGTTAATGGGACGTAAAGCAAATAACATTATTATTATTATTATTATTATTATTATTATTATTATTATTATTATTATTATTATTATTATTATTATTATTATTATTATTATTATTAAACTTTCAGTCGCTTTTCTTTTCTTCGCAGAACAACTACTACTCGGTTGAGTATCATTCGCGAGCACGGAACCACTCCTATACGGTCGAATATTACTGCCACTGGTGCTCGGTAGATCTAATTCAGGATTTTCTGCTACGTTAATTTCCAAGTTTAATCCCTAAGGCCTCCTCATTATTGCACGAAGCTAACTAAAAAAGAATACATTTCACAAATATTAATTAATGAAGTAAATATGACAAGACTTTCGAACAGCACATGAAGCAGGTGGGAATTGTCCAAGCTGAAAAAAAGAGACTGACGTCTGTTGTAATAAGAGGTGTAGTGGCAACATAGCTGTGTGGATTTCTGTTGGAGAATGAAAACATCCGTTTTAAAGCCCACTACCGTCATAAATCACCCCTGCTAGGCCGGGAAGGGGCCGTGAAATCAACTAGGCTATGCATGGCATATAGTCGGGTGTTTTGTTTTATTTCTAACTTCCAGCGATCCCTACCTTAGTTTCTCTAACACACTCATCATGTTTCTTTGGGGATTAAAATCATGAAGAGCCGAAAACCATACGCTGCTCCACGTTCCAAAATTGGTCTCACAAGTGATGGATAGTTCAGTTTCATCACTGCGGTGCTGTTGCATATCAGAATCCCAATGACTTGTACGCTTCAGTAATTACGCCTTCAACGTACAGTACATGTTCTGCTTCAGTCCATTTCTACGCGAACTTCTACAGTTTTACGTAAGTTGCCCTTCAGAAGTGAATCTAATCCAACTTCTATATAAATAAAATCTTGCTTATCTGCAAACTTCACATTTTTTGCTTCATACTTCGATACTAAAAGTTGTGAAAAATTCAGTTTATGGTCTTTTATATTCATGGGATTTTATGTTACGATGAACAATAACGAAGGTATTCGCGATTATTGCATCCTTCATATCCGTCCAAATTTCTTCGATAATCTAAAAGGCGAAGATACGAAAAAATATGGAAAATCCAAGGCGACGTTTGCGAGTGAAAAAAGGCGAGGAATAGCTTGAGTTGTCGGCGTATGACGTGGTAGTCTAGAGTCTAGTTCCCACGAATCAGCTGGGAATCGAACCTGGACCCCGGGGTCCAAAAGCCAATACGCTGATTAGTCAGCCCAAGATCCAGACAATGAAAGTGATTGATAGTACTGAAAGTAAATGGTTGTTTTCGTATTCCAGGAGAAATATCTGCTTGCTATGAATAACTTACCGCGTTCAGGTTTTGTGGACCAACGATGAATTGTTTAAACGAATTCTCCATCACCGGACAGACGTGAGCGTGTATACAAGGGAGGAAGATAATTTCCAGGAAGACGATGAAAAGGAGGGCGTAACATACTTTAGAAACGAGTTGAAGACCAAATAGAAGCAACCTTAATTCACAATCTACTGGAGGGCAGAAGCGAGAATTCCGCACGAAGACGAACTCAACGAAAGTAAGTTCGTAATTTTACATGACTGCTGATATCGTGATCATAGCCACGAAATCTCTAGGTACTCGAGGTATCTGAACCACAAGAACGTGACATTAAATTTCAAACATCTCACGTGTATTGGCTGGGGTTCGAACTTCAGCTGCCTTGGTATGAAGCCAGTGACAGTGTCACTTGCCCCACGATCTCAACTTGAAGTTTGACCTAATAAAGGGTTTTCACATTTAATGCTGTTGAAAGTTAAATACAACCGTTCGATTGAAGTGGAAGTTATCCTAACAGAGAAAAGAGAAGAATTCATTCCAGATATGAACATGTTTTCGTCCCAACAAACATTGAGGAAGCTGGACTGAGAAACCCAGATGGTAGAGTACTGGCCTTCTCAGCTAAAGCTGGCAGTATCGATCACGCCTCAGTCCGGTGGTATTTGACGATTCCCAAATACTTCTGTCTCATGACGGTAGATTTACTCGACGTAAACGTGCTCCTATCGGAAAATAGGGAAATATTCTGGCACATCGGAGTCTCTGAAAATCGATCAAGAAGTTAGTGGGACGAAAAACAAATACCATTCATTATTGAGAAACCCAGAACTTCCTTGGATTAACGTGTACATTTACATCGATGGTAGTCACCCAGTCAGCAGTAGCGGCGACTGGGAATTACAAATGGAGGAGGGGAGATTACAGACGATAAAAAGTACCCAGGTTTTTTTTTGTTTTTTTTGCTATGGGCTTTACGTCGCACCGACACAGATAGGTCTTATGGCGACGATGGGTAGGAAAGGCCTAGGAGTTGGAAGGAAGAGGCCGTGGCCTTAATTAAGGTACAGCCCCAGCATTTGCCTGGTGTGAAAATGGGAAACCACGGAAAACCATTTTCAGGGCTGCCGATAGTGGGATTCGAACCTACTATCTCCCGGATGCAAGCTCACAGCCGCGCGCCTCTACGCGCACGGCCAACTCCCCCGGTCCCAGGTTTGTTAATAATTAAAGATTATAAAGGAACGAATTAGATGATAAGACAACAGGGCTTGTGCAAATTGCTTTTTTAATAATACCTAGTTTCAGGCCGCTAAAATGGAATAACAAGTAACGTTTCCTCCACAAAGTGATGGTGGTGGGGGGGGGCCCTGTCCCCCACTCGTACCCCTAATCTCCACCACTGCACGTTCCGTGACCTGAAATATAGAAGAACCCAGGAGAAATGGGTAGATACAACGATAAGCCTTAGACCACGGTGGTAGCCAACACCAGCAGAAGGAGTAGGAGGATGAGAAAGGCGACAAAGAAGAACTCAAAGGTGTGGAGAATCACAACGGACAAGATTAAGAAAGTAAAGGAAAATATTGGAATCATGAGAATTTATTGTATTCAAGAAACACACCGATAATCGAGTATAATGAACAGTTCATGGGCACTTCTAATTTATTACACAACTAGCTGATGACCCGTGCTTCGCTACGGAATTCTACATTGTATACAGAATTCTAGGTTAGGTAGTGTACACGTTGTTAGCATGATTGCATTAAATTGTATAGCTCTTAACGTTACCCTAGAAACGCGACGGGGAAGTCACTAAACGTATTTTCTCATATGAAGGCTGAGTCGGGGAATTTTCATTGTAATGGTAGGCCCCCTTGCCTACCATCAGTCACAATCAGGTTGGGGAGTTTTCATTATAATAGTGGACACTCATCTCCATCTGCATTTTACATCCTCAGAAAGACTGTCTTAGTGGTTTTCCCAACTGAAATGAACATAGGTCATTACAATGACGTCAGTAGGAATGCCGCGATTAAATGCAATGCTTTCATATGAAACACCGATCAAATGAAAAACCACACATTTTCTCACTTTTAACGAACAGGACTACGCTGCCGATCTAACAGTCCAAAGTTCCAGAGCTGGAATGATCAAAGCCGCAGACAATCGTGATCCGTGAACACACTTTGTCTTTTTTTCGGCGGGGAGGGGGTCGAATAGTGGAGACTCCCAGGGCAAAAACTATTCCCTTTTACTAATCTGTTTCCTAGGAGTACCGATGAGTCGAAAAATCTTAATTTACTACACTGGCGGCGGAAAAATCTATCTGAATTGGAGGCAAATTTTTCTTCCAAGCCAGAGGAGAATTTGGAATAAAATAAATGCAGAATAGAATAAAAGTGCTGAGGAAGAAGCTTTTCTTATTAAACGCTCTTTTCAGGGTTGAATTTTGAGTGGTGCTATAATTGTAATAAGCCTAAATTGTCATTATAGACCAGGCCATACTACTACTACTACTACTACTACTACTACTAAGTGAGCCTCTGCCTTAAGTATGCACACTGTTCATTCAAAACAGTGCGTCAGAGTAGGGATCCAATAGCTGGAATACTACGATGAACCAGTGTGTTACGTACCAGCAGCATCAGAAAATGTATGAACCAGAAGAATGGCATGCTAAAGAATAAAGTTTTCTAACTCCCCAGCTATTTCCCGCCTTATACATTTTTACCGTACCGGCTATGATAACACAGATATGCATGGATTTGTAATTTTGTTGCTAAGTCCATATCAACGCCGAGCCACGAGAAAATGGGTTAACAGAATTTAATGAAAATCAGTATATAGAGTCGGGGAATAAGAAACAACAGTCTAAACTATAAACAAATTTATTCACCCTGGATTGAATTATAGTTTAGGGGAAGGCGCCTTAAATGTAATTTTTAAATACCTATGTTATTGGTCCTATCGAAAAGTATGACATAACAAAAGTTATAGAGAATATATTTTCCGATCATTTATGTTTTATTCAGTTTTTTTGCTATTTGTTTTACGTCGCACCGACAGAGATAGGTTTTATGGCGACGATGGGACAGGGAAGGCCTAGGAGTGGGAAGAAAGCGGCCGTGGCTCCAGCATTTGCCTGGTGTGGAAATGCGAAACCACGGAAAACCATTTTCAGGGTTGAATTTTGAGTGGTGCTATAATTGTAATAGGCCTAAATTGTCATTATAGACCAGGCCATACTACTACTACTACTACTAAGTGAGCCTCTGCCTTAAGTATGCACACTGTTCACTGTTCATCTCTTTCGTCTAGTATCTCCGAGGATAGTCTGAAAGGAGAAACTAGAACGTTCCCAGTATGGCCGCATACCGAAAATACTACAACTTCATCACCTGGTACATAAAAGCAGGCTCGCCGAAAACAAGCAGGGTTAAGTCATTGGAGTGTTGGTCATATCGGAATTGTTCGTGTTGTGTTGTGTCGAGTGAAAGGTGTTGACTAGTTCAGTGTGTAGAGTAGTCACGTGGGTTGATTGTGCGAGTTATTGTCCTTGTCTTGAGTGAAGCCAAGTGTACAGCCGACGTGCGTTATGACAGTGAACAGAAGTGCGTTCGAACGCGTCTGTATGGAACTGTTGTGTGAAGTGATTGGTGCGTGAGGAGCCAAGTGAGAATTGAGACCTGTCAATCAATATTGCGGAAGGATCACCTGTTCCAGGTTAATACCAGCCAGCCACAGACCCGCTGTGAAGACAAGAGACTTTCGTAAATGGCCACCAATTAGTGAAGTGTTGTCATTCATTGACAAGTACAATTTTGTGTGTGTGTGTGTGTGTGTGTGTGTGTGTGTGTGTGTGTGTGTGTGTGTGTGTGTGTGTGTGTGTGTGTGTGTGTGTGTGTGTGTGTGTGTGTGTGTGTGTGTGTGTGTGTGTTTGTTTACTGACTGGGTCATCCCAGATTTAATTAGTCCAACAAAACACCCAGTGTGGTGTCAGAAGACGGAGTAGAAACCATGTGTGACGCATCGTTGTAATCGGCATGATTGAGCGGACTAGATGCACCGTCGGGAGTATTCCAGAACGTCTGTGTATAGAGAGTACACACACATATGCCAGGCCTTCTGAGCCCAACTTGGCAGGTTCAATCCTGGCTCAGTCCGGTGGTATTTGAAGGTGCTCAAATAAGTCGGCCTCGTGTAGGTAGATTTATTGGCATGTAAAAGCACTCTTGTGGGACAAAATTCCTGCAATTCGGCGTCTCCGAAAACTGATAAGTAGTTCCCCCCATGGTACTACATCCCTGAAGGGTCTTGGCCTACCAAGCGACCGCTGCTCAGCCCGAAGGCGTGCAGATCACGAGGTGTCGTGTGGTCGGCACGACGAATCCTTTCGGCAGTTATTCTTGGCTTTCTAGACAGGGGCCGCTATCTCGCCGTCAGATAGCTCCTCAATTCGAATAGCGTAGGCTGAGTGGACCGCGGAAAAGTAGTTAGTGGGACATAAAAACAATAACATTATTATTATTATTATTATTATTATTATTATTATTATTATTATTATTATTATTATTATTATTATTATTATTATTATTATCATCGCACTTATAAATTGTTACGATTATTCTTGTAGTAGGCCTAATTTATTGCCTGTTAAAAGCGTTCTTCGAGGAGAAGAAGAAGAAGATAGAAGATAGCCAGAAAATGGTGCAAGAAGGCCTGAAGAAGATGGAAGACGGCCAGAAGATGATAGCAGTGATGATAAAAGATCAGAAGAATTTGAAAGACGGACAGATGAATATGGAGGATGGTCTCTGCGAGATAAAGCATCTTCTGCAGGCGGACGCCCTGTCCCAGTGACCTCGTCCAGAACACCACAAGTTCTGCTCCAATAGGGTGGAAGGTGGGGGGCGAGTACGAAGTTCCCTGCCAAGAGCCCCCATGGAATTCGAGGGAAACTGGAGACGTGACGCCTGGATGGAAACGCAGACGGTCTTCCCCTGTTTCTCTCTGCATACCGATTTGCAGTGCACGAGGCCACGGGATGCACGTCAACAAAACGCTGCTTGGAAGAGAACATAACCTCCTGCTAGATTTAGCGTTTAGCCGACCTGAGGACCATCCCGCCCCGATCGAACAGTACTGACTGGGTCTGGCAATGAATCTCGACGACGTACTTCCGCTCTCTAGAAGAGATTGAGGATAGAAAGCGACCGAATGAAGGCACTCTAGGACAAGCGAGTGGCCGCTCCCGGTTGTCATGAAAACGACCTAGTGTGTCTCTATAAGCCCGTAAGGAAAAAATATGTCTCCAAAGCTCCAGAAGGGATCTTACCACGTTTAGAAGGGAATCATCGAATTAATGACGCCATCTATTGCATCCAGCGGAGCGCAAGATGTAAGATGAAGGTGGTGCATCTGGGCCGATTGGCGCTTTACCGAGGAAGAGTTGAAGAAGGTAACTGATCAAGAACATCAGCTCTCGAAGGAGGCGAATGTTACATGTTCATGTGGCAGCCAGCCTTTTCCAGAAAGAAAAAAAATCTCCGATATTTCTTGGCAGAGATGAGAGAGTCCAGCCAGGAAGCTCCCAGTCGGACTGAGGGCATGTGCCGGCCTCTTCTTCTATTGTGCTTTTTGTTTGGTGTCTTCATCGATTTTCTGGAAGGCGAAACTAGAACGTTCCTTTTCTGGCCGTACCCCTAAGATACTAGACCTTCATCACCAGGTAAATAAAAGCTGGTTCACCGCGAGCAAGCAGTGTTGAGTAGTTGAACTGTTGTCGTAGTTTTATTGTTAGTGTTGAGTTGAGTAGTGTTGTGTTGTTGTCTTGTCGAGTGATATGCGTTGAGCTGTTCAGTGTGTGGAACAGTCACATGAGTTGATTGTACAAGTCATCGGTTTTGTCTGGAGTCGAGCCAAGTGCACAGCAGACGTGCGTTGTGAAAGTCAACACACGTGTGTTTCGACGCGTCTGCATGGAGCTGCTGTGTGAAGTGACCGATGCGTGCGAATCCAAGAAAAATGTGAGACTGTCAATCATAATTACGGAAGGATCACGTGTTCCATGTTTATACCAGCCATCCGGGGACCCGCTCTGAAGATAAGGGACTTCTGTAAATGGCTACCAATTAGTGGAGGGCCATAATACGTTGTCAAGTATAACAAAACGCTCATGGAACTTACAAATCCAAGTTCATATCCATCCAAGCAAACTTAAAACATTATTGTACGGTGGTCAGAGGATAGTGTCTGAAGCGCGAGTTTCGGAAAAAGTGGTAAATATTCTTACCAGAGAGCGTTACTAGACTAGAAAGCAGACAGTTACGGCCACTTAGGGTATTACCATCTGAACAGTTTCTATGGAAACCTAAGTTGTATATATATTTACCAGCAACCTATAAAGGGTTAAAGGTTGTTCTTTCCTGTATATCTCCCTCATAGACCCCCCACTTCTTCCAAGTCCTTGTGAAACTCCTTAAGCCATAAAGGTTGTGCCTTCCAGTTTTCTTGTAGACAAAGTATCCTGTGTGCCAGTCCCTTTGCATTCATTCTTGTAATGTGCCCATAAAATGATAGTAATTGTTATCTTCTCAACCCTTTCATGAAGTTCTGTATTCGGTCTCAGTTGGAACATGAGTTGTGAATTTAGTGACTTCTTAGGACCTAAGGACCTAAGGAATCATATTTTGCAGTTAACTTTGAAAGATTGTATGCAAATTATCATTGGTGTACACATAAAGTACCGTACCAAGAAAGGCGAAATAGTGTGCTCGTTTTGCATATTGATAGCGTACTCATTTTCAATGCAATTGGTAATATAAATATCGAAAAATAGACTTCAGAGCTTCTAGTTGCATGTTTTACATATGCCCTTTCCTACAATATTCTGGCCAACATGTTATATTCACTAATATGAAAACATGCAGCAAGAATGTAAGGTGATGGACATACGTTTTATCAATCACAAGATGTATTAACTTCCCAAATTATGAAAAATGGATTTATATCCAAACAACACTTCAAGTGTATTTCGGAAAAATATAAATTTAGTCCATCTGTATGGTATTCAGTTCCTCTGAGTTCACGGGCGTATATAGGAAGTAATAATAATAATAATAATAATAATAATAATAATAATAATAATAATAATAATAATAATAATAATAATAATAATAAATTCATTTTCGGGGTAATTATGGATGTAAGAATAGACTGCCTCATGTAGTGGCTGACATCAGGGCTTCCCACGGGGGAGGGGTTGAAAAATCAGACATATATTGGGGGGATATACCCCAAAATTTCCCTCGCTCCCCTAGACACTTGCCTGCCTGAATGCATATTTATGCCTTAGTTCTATATCTGTGATGTTGTTCCAGCAATATCTTTTACGATCAAAGGCCTCTCAGAAGAGGCTATCATCAATTTCATCACAGACCCCATGACCCCATGTTTCTAGTGCAATTTTCAGAGCCACTGTGACATTTATAATCATGTGTACTTCTTGTTCCATGCTTTTCATCTGCATTGTGCACCTATTCTTTGCAAAACACAGTGGAAAGTAGTCATGTAAGCAAAGTGGTAAATATATTTACCAGTGCACACTCAGTGGGATAAAAAATCCAAAATGCTCTCTGGTAAAAATACTTACCACTCCGTATCGCATAATCAAACAAAGTATTGACTCAGATTTTGGTCAAAACCTAAACAGTAGACCGCAATGACATGGTATTTAATCAAATATGTAATATATATTGTTCCCCAGGGTTTTGCCCTATAATGGGTTAAGAAGAAAACTGCGGGAATGAGGGATGCATCGGAGAAACTCGTCAAGTCACACAACATCTCGGTTGAAGAGGACATAGAGAAGTCAAAGACTTAAGAGCATCTGGAAGGAGTGCAAAGAAAAGGGAATAAGATTGAGAGATAGAAGATCTGGTGGATTGTGTAAACGTGGTCCATAGATGACCTTAAAGAATGAAATAAATGTTAAAAAACGCCCAGTGTTTTATTCCTGAAAATAGCGCCAAAGTTAGTCGAGCATGGAATAAATTTTCCTGTATTATTAAAGAAACTTAGAAGCCTCCGTGGCTGAGGCGGCAGCGCATCGGCCTCTGACCGCTGGATACCGTGGTTCAAATCCCGGTCACTCCATGTGAGATTTGTGCTGGACAAAGCGGAGGTAAGGTAAGGTTTAATCTGCCCGAAGGCAGGCCCGAACCTCCGCAGAGGTGTTCTTGAGCAGGAGTTTACGTGCGGTAGGGTGGCCAGTTCCTTTCCGCTCCTCCATTCCCTTACCCCCACCAACAGCGCGTGGCAACCCATCCAACTCCTGACCACGCCCAATGTTGCTTAACTTCGGAGATCTCACGGTATCCGGTGTTTCAACACGGCTACGGCCGTTGCGGGACAGGTTTTTCTCCGGGTACTCCGGTTTTCCCTGTCATCTTTCATTCCAGCAACACTCTCCACTATAATTTCATTTCATCTGTCATTCATTAATCATTGCCCCATAGGAGTGCGACAGGCTCCGCCGCTAGATGGGGGCTTCATTCAATCCATTCCTGACTCGGTCGAATGACTGGAAACAGGCTGTGGATTTTTCATTTATTAAAGAAACTTTAAAAAAATCTGTTGGATATGCTCAGTGCAATACTTGTAAGAATATAATGGATAGTGCATGGGAATTTTTTGTTTATTGCGCCGTGTGTGCCGGAACAAAGGAGAAGAAAAAAGTCTACACTTCTCAAATGAAGATAACGATCAGTACAAACACACTCGTTTGTAGCCTCCGCTATTCCATAAACAACAGTACTAAGCGATCGCATTTCGTCTTGACCAGGACAGGAATTCCTGTCCTACCGATGATTGAAACAAATTCCTTGCTCTTATGGCTGTTATGTACTACACCCCACGCTCTTCCTGCCTGGAAGGTCCAGCAGTACAAACAGTGGAAATTAAGATGCTTGAATACGGTACAGTACTTCCTTCCCGTATCTTTGTGTTACGCGGCGTGCTGTCGGAGTTTTCGAATTTGGGTTGCTGTAATTTTAGACTCTTCTCCTGGCGTGTCTCTCCCAGAATATTTCCTTACTCCATGAAATTCTTCAATGGCAGAGAAGTTCGTCTCCCGCAGTGTCTTTCATAAATGTAGACTAGTAAAAATTACACTTGACTTAAGATACAAAACATCAAAATACCACGCAAGATTAGACATTTTGATAGTTGCTATTTCCTTCCTTTCTTCCTTCCTTCCTTCCTTCCTTCCTTCCTTCCTTCCCATCCCCTGCTGGGGATGTATCTTAATAACCGATAATAAAGATAAACGATTTTTCAAATTCTATGTCGTCTGTTGCCCCCACCACCACCACATACCAATTTTTCACTTTTTTCTAAAAAAAAAAAGGAGAAAAACCTTTTACACTTTCATGTTCTACAAGTTGACCAATTATCTCTACGTCAACAGTTAGTTTCAAAGCAACTGCAAGCATAAGGTAAATCACTGTGTCTTCTTTTCATCAACTTATTCCTCTTCTTCCGCTTTTCCCACAAATGTGTGGTCGCGGGTGTGAATTTTGTCGCACATGCAGATATGGTCCTATTTTACGGCCGGATGCCGTTCTTAACGCCAACTCTACTGAGTGTTGCTCTGGTGGTTGGTAGTGTGGTGTATTTTTTTAATATGAAGAGGAATAGTTGGGACAAACACCAACACCTGACCCGGAGCCACGAGAATTAATCAGGCGCAATTAAAATGCGCGACCTGGCCTGTAATCGAACCCGGAACCGTCTCAACCGAAGGCCTGAACGCTGAAAATTCGCCCAAGGAGTCGGACAAAGTAAATAACTGTGTAATAAATGAAAATTAATTTTGAGTTTAAATGCCAGAGAAGAAAAGTTTCGATCTGTTAAAATGGATAAGAATAGGTTTGCAATGCTGACTACTCCTTTCTCGTTTAGGTCGGTTTATTGAAAATTTAAAGCGTAATGACACAAATATTACAACTAAACGCTAAATTCTGTTCATTTAGGCATTATGTCAATCACATGGAACACGAAGACTAGTTTGCTGTTACCGCCAACAGGCGTGATGAACATTACAAAAAATTGAGCCCCCATCAGCTGAATATTAAAGGCAAACCAGGTCTCTACCATACATCCGAACTGAAGACTGTCCTAAGTAATCGAAGAAAATAAAAACAGACCGTGTGTAGTCACACCTGAAAACACTATACCTTCACAATAGTTCTAGAAAAATATAAAAGGGGGATAGGCCTATTATGATTTTTTGAGGAGTAACTTAGAAACTCAATCCAGTAAAAGAAAGTTCTAACCACCAACTCAAAGGGCCGAGAAAAAAGAAATGTAAAAACTCTGACTAACATATACATATCCACGTACGAAAATCACATGAGAACATAGCGTGTGTAGAAGCACTTGGTGAAAAAACACAAAGTTTCTCAAGCCTGGTGTAATGACTCTCTTGCGTGGACAGTGACTTAATGTTAGCATGAACGACATTTGTAACTTTGATGATGACAGTATGCGTTATCCCTCCCTTAGAGTAACCTATCAGTAATCTTCTGAGTTGTCGCAGTCACTTAACGATTGAGAGAAACGAATGTTACACATTGCACTTTAGATTTAACATGCATACGTCAATAAATTAGCTTTTCAGAAAACTGATGGCTACATGGTAAAACTTGTGTAGCTGCAAACTTGCATTCGAAAAGTGGTGACTGAAAATGTTCTTCAGTGGTTTCCCATTTCCACACCAAGCAAATGCTGGGGTTTTATCTTAAAGAAAGCCCCATCTGCTTCCTTTCTCAGTTCCCAGCCCTTCGATACCGTAGCGTCGCTAAGAAACCAATAGTATTAAAGCAATGATAGACATACAGTGCGTAACGATAAGGTACGGCCAAATATTGAATGGAATTTAATCTTGGATGCGCTGACGTGGCGGGTTGATCCTGTATCAATGTTAACGGAGGGCGTTTCGGACACTTATTTAAGAAAGAGTTTCACGTGATATGCTGGTACTTTCTGCTCCTGTGATTAACTCTTACGTATTCTCGTGACAGAAAGGTACATAAACACTCGCGTCGGGTCTTTTTGAACTACAGTTGCAAATGAAAAAGTGTAAGTATATTCATGGCGTAATATAAGGGAAATTGCCGGGCTGAGTGGCTCAAACTCCAACTTGGCAGGTTCGATCCTGGTTCAGTACGGTGCTATTTGAAGGTGCTCAAATACGTCAGCCTCGTATCGGTAGATTTACTGGCACGTAAAAGAACGCCTGTGGGGCAAAATTCCGGCACCTCAGCGTCTCAAAAAACCGAAAAAGTAGTTCGTGGGACGTAAAGCAAATAACATTATTATAAGGGAAATTATTACTTTTTTACAAAATATGAAGTCCTGATCCTTCGCTGAATAATCAGCATAGTGGTCTTCGGTTCAAAGGACCGTGGGTTCGATTCTTGGCCGGGCCGAAGATGATAACTTGTCGATCGGGGACTGGATGCTAGTGTTCATCCTAATACACACGCTGCACACTGCTCTACCTACTATTACAGAACATTTACTTATCATAATGGCGTGTGGCCTTCGGAGAAGCCTGCTGCAGGTATTTCGAGTTGATGTCCGTGGGCGACCTGCTCACTTGTGAGAGTGGTACAGTACATGCGGTGAAACATATTGAAGGCGGTACAAACACCCAGTCCCGACCTGGAGGAAATAACCAATGAAAGTCAAAATCTCCGACCCAGCGGGGAATAGAACGCTGGACACTTTGCACTAAAGGTCAGCATGATAACCATGGAGTCGCACAATAACGTAACACTCGCACATAAAGTAAGACACTTTTTAATCACTCACTAATTGTCTAGTCATTTCTACGTATGTTTCCTAGCGGAACACACACACTCGCGTCGAGTCAAATCCCATAACAATAGCCGATGCGCAAGAAATTATTGTCAACAGTGACCTCTACTGCACTATAACAAATAATTGAACAGCAGATGAAATTACACAACACTAGTGATATTTTATATTACCATATATCAAAGAAAATTCACTAGGGTATATGTGACTCGACGCGAGTAATGAAGGGTAGAGTTGTAGAAAATGAATCCTGACATGAAAATAAAGCATTTCGGGACCCATGTCAATGTAACATATTTTCTTCTTCTACGTGTGAAGACTGTGTTCTGGATGTTTGATCGTACCGTATTGTTTACACGCTGTATATTATAGCCGCCTTTGGACCAGTGGCGGCGCGTTCTATATGTTCAGTGGTTCAGTGAACCCCCTAGAAATAGATAAGTCTAGGTAAAATGGTTTATCAGAGCCTATTCCTTAAATTTGCTCCGTATATCAGCGCGCGTAGCGGTATTTTTAACATCAACACTCGGTTGCTCTCCGGAACCAGCGATGAGGTTCAATTTCAGGACTGAACGCTCGGGGCTGTGAGACGTAAGGAGGGTGCGCAAGGCGAGGTGTTATGAGAAGCGGGGAAAACATAGCCCAGGAATCGCTGGCAACTGGACCAGCGATAGACACGAGTTACATCGAGCAGTCCCGAAATTAGCCGAAGCATTGTCAGAGCGCGCGGTTAAAATTTGCCGTACGTGGTAGGTTTTGAAGGGATTTTCATTTGGCGATTTTGCCATTCTGATGTAATTAACCGCAATGGGCCAGAATATTTTGCCAACTACGGTTTGTATAGCATCAATAGGCGTACGTAACCTAAGTTTATGTAATTAAATGAAACTTTTCATTAGTAATATGTGCTTTATGAAAAGTAAACGGCAAAATACGGCAACACATAAGTAACAGTAGTTTGCCTAACATGTTCTTGAAGAAGTTATTCCTGCGTAAGCAACGTCTTCAAAATGAGGGGAAATTGGATCAGCTTAAAGTAATTGCACCTCATATTCTCTGTCTTTCATTCTTCATTGTTTTGGTAACTTCTTCGAGCTGTAGTCGTGTCTCTGCAAAGCAAAGTCGCGTTTCTAATCAAGCAATGTCACTATTTTACATCTATGTAAACATCAAGTAACAATAATAATCTGAACACGTTATTTTCCACAGCAGTGAACCCCCAGATGTTTCATCCACGCGCCGCCACTGCTTTGGACGTTTAAGATATCAACCAGTAAAGCTAAGTCAAAGCGCTGGCACTACTCTTCATCCTAAAAGATGCTCACAGTAGGCCATCTTAGAGTTAATTTTACAATTCGAAGTTATTTTTGAGACCGTAGCTTACCAGGAAAGTATCCAGCCTTTCCTTTCCCACCCTGATACATAATTAGTCACTGAGAATTGGCGACCAGATCAGGGCTGACTCGAGAGGGTAGAGAGAGGGTAGCCGAGCCACCGCCTAGGGTGACAGGTTTTAAGAGGCAGAAAATTCTTAAAACATGCCGTATAAATGCACGGGTTATAATGGGCGAATTAAACTTGACAACGGAAGTGCTGTATCAAGGAAGAATTGCGGAAACATGACGCCACACAGGTGACATGAATCTGACAACACTGCCCACTCATCCACATGATTCATGAGTAACAGGTTCTTGTTGACCTGTTCATCTTGTCTGTCTGTCGAGTCATCAGACGGAGGCTGGTTGGATCCTCAGATAGCACCACCGGAGGTTGTGCAGTTATCAGCAAACCGCAAAATCCGACGGCGCGGCGGTGCAATAGTCAGGTGTACTAGGTAAGATGAGGTGTGAGGTAGTTTGCCATTGCTTTCCTCTCTGAGTCAGACACGACTGACTCCATGAGCAGCACCATTCCCAAAATTACTCAGCACCTTACCAGGAAAGTTACCGAAGCTGCAACGTTCTCGTTTAAATGGGCTTAACACCTAAGTCATCAGCTGCTTCCATATTGTTACTGCCATATAGGAGACCGAGACTTCAATGAAAGCCATATTTTGCTCTCATCTACGCCAAGAGACAGATGCAAAAATACTGCATTCGCCAAGAAATAACCACAGACCGATCCCTCTTGTATCGGCAAGGTTATCCGGCAGGCTGGCCATGCCGAAATTTTTCGCACCGATGAATAGTTTTGGTTTTTTGAAATAGATGATGCAAGATATTTAGCAACTGATGATTAAGCGGGCGAAGAAAATAGCAATATGTTGACGGTTATACAATTGCGGTCATTTCAGGAAGTTTTATACCGGGCTGAGTGGCTTACACGGTTGAGGCGCTGGCCTTCTGAGTCCAACTTGGCAGGTTCGATCCTGACTCAGTCCTGTGTTATTTGAAGTTGCTCAAACACGTCAGCTTCGTGTCGGTAGATGTATTGACACGTAAAAGAACTCCTGTGGGACTAAACTCCGGCACCTCGGCGTCTCCGAAATCCAAATAAAAGTATTATTATTAGAGGTTTGTTTTACATCATTTCAATGACGGTTTTTTATTATTATGTGTTCGAATAAATAATCAGGAGTATTTTAATATGAATTTACTTATTCGACAAATACCGGTACTTTTTTTAAAACACCTAAATTACCTGTGTTTTAGTTGAGTGGATTTTGATGTGGCGATGTTTCTAGTTTGTTGGCTCCTATCCATTACTTAGCTAGCTACATATTCAATACAGTAGGGCTTGGACTTTTATTACATGTCATATTTTATCCCGACTTAATTTTCCATGATTAAGCTCATTTAAGCACGTTTCCAACATTTGTGAACACGAAAAACCAGTTTTTATTGGTCATATAAATGCATATTTTAGCGTTAGGTCGTATTATCGAATGAGAGCATACTTTTAGTCATGTTTATGTAGTATATCCTCCCCTGTGAACCACGTGACCTTGTCGCGGTGGGGAGGCTTGCGTGTCCCAATGAAGCAGATAGCCGAGCCGCAGGTGCAACCTTATCGGATGGGTATCTGTTGAGAGACCAGACTAAAATGGTTCATCGAAAGGAGGGTAGCAGCTTTCCGGAAGTTGCAAGGGCGGCAGTCTAGATGATTGACTGATATGGCCTTCTAATAATACTCAACATGGCTTAGCTGTGTTGATACTGCTACAAGGCTGAAAGCAACGGTAAACTACAGCCGTAACTAACTCCCGAGGACATGCGGCTCTCTCCGTATGAATGATGTACTGATGATGGCTTCCTCCCGGGTAAAATATTCCGGAGGTAAACTAGTCCTCCATTCGGATCTCCGGGTGAGGACTACACGAGAGGAGACGATCATCCGGAAGATGGATACTGACATTCTGCGAGTCGGAGCGTGGGATGTTAGAAGTTTGAATCGTTGTGGTAGGTTAGAGAATCTGAAAAGGATAGACTAAGAAGCAGATTAGAACAGATGTAGGATGCGATAGTTACGCGGAAATGAAAAGGTTAGCACATGATAGGGTGGCATGGAGGGCTGCATCAAACCAATCTATGGGCTGATGACTCGAACAACAACAACAACAACAACAACAACAATGTAGTATATAGCATTTCAGTAGATGCAAATCCCGGGTTCTAGCGCACTCGCAACTTTTCTCAATATTTCATTATTTTCCACACATTTCTTTAGAATTTTACATCCCGGGTTCTAGTGAGCCGTATCCTGCCGGCCCATAATAATAGTTGGAATATTAATTGACCAAATATGTGAAATTTATTCATAAACGTTACAGTCTGACATGTTAAAGCATCGTATCCCAAGATAGTTGATACCGGATGTTGAGCAAGACAGTAAGTCGCTGGATATTGCTTCATATTTCCGTATGACCGTGAGAAAGGATAGCGTACCCAAGCGTTGGCAAGGATCGACACGTGTATTAGATGCTGACCAAGCAAGATATTTCAGCCAATGGGAACTTAGGGATTTGGCAAACCTGGAGGCTACACCGCGCCAAATCTTAATTCCAGGATGACCAACGTGCTCTGTGGATAAAGTCAGTTTCTGTAGGTAATCGGTTTTCCACAGTTTCTGAAGTCAGATATATTTGGAAATGTATTATAAAAATTGGTGGAAGAGATTTGCTAGTGTTTGAGCTGTGTTTTGTAAAGATATCATAATAAGTATTATGTTATCATATATGACGAACTCTCTGATTGGTGGGTGGTTCAGACACCCGGGAACCCCAGCATTATTGGCGTCACCGAAGCCTCCTCAGTAACCCAAGCTCTGGGGAGAGTCAGTCCGTAGCAAAGATTTGAACAGTGCGGATGCACTAATTCTGTGATTCCGTGATAAAGATTTGAACAGTGCGGATGCACTAACTCTGTATCTCTGTAGTAAAAGTTTGAACAGTGCGGACGCATTAACTCTGTGACTGGTGATCGTGATTAACGTGGTGTTATTCCAGTAATAGTAACTGGTTCTCATTGATACTTCAAATTGTGCAGTCGAAATATTTACTGTACTTGAGTAAATGAAATAGTATAATTTTGGCAGAGTTTACTTTCAATTGATAAAGACGGTGTAGTGACCGCTGAGTAACAAGTGTAGTGGAAACGTGCTATTGTTTCACTATTTCGCGACGGGCGCGTTTTTCGCGTGGAACTTCCGTACCGAACCGTGTGCTGCTTTTTAAACTGTATTTTTTACCCTTTAAGTGAAGTGTGTAATATATATGTGAATCAGTGTGTTTAGCTGATCTGGTAAAGAGAAGGGTATTTCGGCTCGCAGCATTAAACAGCGAAGAGATTATCAACTATAGTCTTCTGTGTTCCAGTGGATTTTTTTCCAGCAAGATGATGGATACGCCTGCAGAGGAAGGAAGTGCATTCACACATGTTAACGTTGTGATTAACATGGAGTAGATCCCTAAATTAGTGGGGATGTAAGCTGCTATCCTGGTATCCCGAGAGTCATGTAAAGTAAGGCGCATGTATTATTTATGGCATGATATGTAAGTTATGTTAAGGTACTAGGGCAGTGTAGATAGAATTTTTATTTTCATGTAGAGTAAGCCTGACGGCATGTGTTTGTTTAACTTTGTTTCTATGATAGATTCGGATACGAGAATAATGCATGTTTATTTTATTTTCATTTTGCTCTATGATTAGATGTTTGGGAAAATGAGGGATTGATAGGATCAGTAGTTGTTTATTTGTGTATGTTACTTAGCGTAGGATATTCCGAGTTTCCTTATATATATGCTAGAAGGGCTAGATCGACAGGTTCATTTTTATATTACGTCAAACACGTATTAATTCATTTTATTTCGGCTATTCAGAGAGTCAGGTATGGCTATTTTGCATGATGCATGGTTTTACAGAAGCTGATTGAAGGAGCTGCAGAACGTCGTTGTTAAAATAAGATCTTTGAAGTGAAGTTGGATTCTGTTTGCCTGATGGTCTGCCAAGGACTCGAACTGCGTCTCATTATGTGGAAAGGCCAGTGGGATTCATGAGGAAAAATGAGATAATAATTGCATGCTGAATTATAATGTATTGGTGCAGGCTGATTGTATGCCTGACAAGATAAAGAGTATTGTGCAGATGTGTGTGCCTGCCTAGTGTCTTCTGAGTGTATTTGTGATCAGAATGGACAGTGTTAATTCCAGACTATTGAGTCTGATGTTGTTAAATGGCCCAAGCATGCTAAGAAGGAATGAATATACGTGAGTTTCCGTGTAGCTGATGAAAGGCGTTATCTCATGACAAGCTGATTCCTGGCCTGTGTTTATCTGTATGTGCGAAGGAGACAGTATTTCCTTGTGGCGGCCTCGGGAGACAAAATCCAATCTTTAGCATAGTGGAGTTCAACATTTCTTTACAGCTCGTAATCTACCCGGAAGTACATGACGGATGACCGCGCTGTTGAGCGCTCAAACGCAGCAGAAGGAGGCAGTGTTGCCCATTGCTTTCTTCATGATATCAAGGGTTATTTATATGCTTTTCCCTTACAGGATGATGTTTTACATTATTTTTGTGATTGTATACCTTGTCTCGTTGTTTTTAAAGGGAACAGCCCGAGTGCTGAAGTATTGTTGGTTTATCTAGTTCTGTCTGGATCTTTTGCAGTGAACCGGGATTCAAATTAGAAGCAGTGTAGCATTTAAGACTTTAATCGATATCCAATGTATATACAGGGTGTTAGGTGTATACCTGCAGATATTTCTTCTAGCAATAGAGAACGATGTGACGAACCACTATATATCAAACTTTTAGTAATTCTCGGAAGTTATTTTCGAGAGCAAAGAGATACGATGTTTTTAGAATAGGTAGTATGCCTTGTTCTTGTGAATGAATAGCTTCCCTTTGAGAATAGGCGAGTCACGCGCCATGCGTGCCAAACTGGTTTCTGTTTATGTTTACGTGCAACAGCTGAACGCTACCTATGCAATGCACGTGATGTTACGTAACATACTTGTCAAACTGGTTTTATGTTTAAGAGCAACTGAGCTACGATAACAGCTGAAGGTGGCTACTACAGTAGCGTATGCCTTGTTACGTTACATTCTCGCCAAACTGGTTTCGTAGTTTTCAGTATTCAGTTTCCGTCTTAGGGGCTTCAGACAACCCTGGTCATCGGTTTAGGACCCTGGAGATGTACCGAATTCTCAGCGTTAATACTGGTTCATTTGCTGTTATGTCCTTTAAGGGATTGGGATATGTGTGGCCATCAGCCCCGTGGTCTAGTGAGTATGGAAATGACCTGGAAACCTGATTCGGTGCGGGACCTGTACGAGCGTGTGATATAATTATTGGTTGGGATAGGCGCGCCGGGACGTGAAATACAGTAGATCCCCGTTGTGCATTGCGTAAAGGTAGAAGAAAAATGGCAGGTCCTTACGCCAACGAAAGCAGTCATGGGATGCCCAAATGAGTAGCATCGGAATTGAATTATCGAAACACATCGAACCTTTTAGTTTCAAAGGAATATTGGACATGTTATACAACTAAATAAATTAAACGTACCTACATTTCGTGCCTCCTTCCGGGCTGAGTTGCTCAGACGGTTGAGGTGCAGGCCTTTTGACTCCAAATTTACAGGTTCGAACCTGGCCCAGTCCGGTGGTGTTTGAAGGTGCTCAAATACTGTAAGTCAGCCTCGTGTCGGCAGATTTTCTGGTACATAAAAAGAACTCGTGCGGGACTAAATTCGGGCACCTCAGCGTCTCAGAAAACCGTAGAAGTAGTTAGTGGGACGTAAAGCACTTAACGTTATTATTATTATTATTATTATTATTATTATTATTATTATTATTATTACGTCATAAAAAGCTGAAATACGTGGAAGAAAATAGTAAAATATGCGTGGTTTAAGAGGAAACAAGATGAAATGTATGTCACGTGAGTTAGCATCGGTCGCAGTAATTACCTACAGATTACTATGCGTAAAACGAGAACCAGGTCAAGCTCGTGGTGATGAGTCAGCTGTAATCTCGTATTGTGTATAAACATCAAACATACACATCAACAAATATAAGAAACATAAACAAGGTTACACGTTAGAGACATGTAGCTATTAACCTGAACGCCAGGCCGACGGTCGCTTTCATGAGTACAGATGAGTTATCAAATTATACACAATCCACAGATGTCGAACATATCTAAGAAGATTCCGCCACAACTATATTACATTTTACTATGATGGTGCTAATAACAAATCGCAGCAGCTATTGGCATTACGTCGCACCTACACAGATAGGCCTTATGGCGACGATGGGACTGGAACGGGCTAGGGCAGGGAAGGAAGCGGCCGTGGCATTAATTAAGGTACAGCACCAGCATTTGCCTGACGTGAGAATGGGAAACCACGGAAAACCATCTTCTGGGCTGCCGAGAGTGGGGTTCGAACCCACTATCTCCCGAATAATGGATACTGGCCGCACTGAAATGAAATGTCGTGTGGGTTTTAGTGCCGGGAGTGTCCGAGGACAAGTTCGACTCGCCAGATGCAGGTCTTTTGATTTGACTCCCGTAGGCGACCTGCGCGTCGTGGTGAGGATGAAATGATGAAGATGGCACATACACGCAGTTCCCGTGCCAGCAAATTTAACCAATTAAGGTTAAATTTCCGACCCTCCCGGGAATCGAACACGGTACCCCTGTGACCAAAGGCCAGCACGCTAACCATTTAGCCATGGAGCCGGACTTAAGCGACTGCAGCTATCGAGCTCGGTAAATCGCAGCAGATTACGCTACTGCGTGTTGAGATGATGTCGGTAGAACACAGTACACCTGTTAAGACATAAGGCTGCAGTAGAAGAAGAGGAAGAAGAAGGTAACGAGAGCCACATAGTCAAGCAGCACACAGCTGAACATAGTGCACATTAGTGACACAGACATAAGAGTGGCGTGGTCGCGGGAACTACAGTCTCATTCGTAACACTCTGTTGTAGAAAAATAATGAACTAACATACAGTACGGGCTCCGTAATTCCAGGTGGACGGTAACAAGACTATCTCGAATAGAAAAGTACAGTTTTACGAACGTACACGAAAACGCCTGTGAACAACATAATGTACCTATGTTAAACATTACAGTACAACAGTTTAGAAAACAAAAACATACAGATTGCATTAAAAGAAATGTTAAACTTTCTTTTGTAAATTAACAAAACACTCTAGGCAATCTTCTTAAGTTAAATGTTAACTTATAGTTCCTATTTCAGTAATGATGAATATAAAACGATTATTTTATTGAATATTTATACGTGATGATGACGACGACGACGACGACGATGATGATGATGATGATGATGATGATGATGACGATGATGATTGCTGTCGTAATGTCATCGGTCCTTAAAAACGCAAAGTGTCCTCTGTTTTAACTCGTAGGGAATAAGAAACAAAATATAAATTGCTGGAAGCCTTTCCCGATAGATTCATGAAGGGCGACCCGTGTTCTGTTCTGCCACACGATACACTAGCAGCATATAATGGTATTCATGGTATTCATACACTGGCATTATTCAAATAATACTACTGATGCTACTACTACGAAGTAACTCGCGTACTAGTACGGACGATAATTCGCATCTCTGACAGCTGTTATTCAAGTCAAGGTCAGACAGACCGGTTTCATGTAGGGGTGGGGAACCCGTCCAGCCACATCTCCGTCGCTAGGAACAGCAGACAACCGGCACGTGACAGGTCTAGTGCTTTTGTCGAACTGCTTACGTGGAATATTCTCCCAGAGTGCGATTTCAATATCATGGTCTTTTGGGAGTCCAACTCGCCGTATGCAGAAACAACCCGTGTTGACGTGTACGTAAATAACGTTTATTACGTCAACGAAAGAATGCATGGGATAGAATTTCAAAGTGAGTAGTATCGGAATTGAAATGTCAAAACACATCGAATGTTTTACTTCATACCAGTAAGGGACATGTTATAAACATAAATTAATTAAACGTACCTTCCTTTCGAGACTCCAACCGAAGAGAACATGTTTAAATGTAAATGAGAACCTTCTAGTTTACTGCTGATTTTGCAGTGCCTATTCAACGTATCAAAATAAACGTTGCCAGGGTGAATGGCTCAGACGGTTCAAGCACTGGTTTCATGAACTTAGCAGGCTCGATTCTGGCTCAGTCCGCTGGTATTTGAAGGTGCTCAAATACGACCGCTTCTGATCGGTAGATTTACGGGCACGTTAAAGAATACCTGTGGGCAAAATTCCGACACCGCGCGTCTCCATTGGCACGTGAATATTTATTATTATTACTATTATTATTATTATTATTATTGGGCGAGTTGGCCGTGCGATTAGCTTGCATCCGTCGAAAAGCCACTAAAAATATTGGGCCTATTATAAAAACTGTGTTAGTCTATTATTACTGACTATTATGAAAATAAAATTTAATCGCCCCACTCAAACTTCGTAGCTCGTAATCTGTCAGAAAACACTAAAGAAAATAGTGAACTTTTAACAGGTCCGAATTATTATTAATATTATAATTGCAGACATGTCTCCGAAATTACCGAAGCATGTACTTACAAATTGTTTTACGTCGCACCGACACAAATAGGTTACGGCGACGATGGGAGAGAAAAGGGATACAATTGGGAAGGAAGCGTTCGAAGTCTAATAAAGGTACAGTTCCAGCATTTCCCTGATGTGAAAATGGGAAACCACGGAAAACCATCTTCCCGGCTACCGACAGTGGAGTTCGAACCCACTATCACCAGAATACAAGTTCACAGCTGCGCGCCCCTTACCGCACGATCAACTTACTCTAAGCTCCAATGCCTATCTGCGTAGCTCGGACGATAGAGCGCTGGTCTTCTGATCCCACCTTGACAGGTTCGATGGCGGCTCAATTCGGTGGTATTTGAAGGTGCTGAAATACGCCAGTCTCGTGTCTGTGGATTTACTTGCTTTGAAAAAAGTACTGCTTTACAAAATTCTGGCACTTCAGCGTCTTCGAAAACCGTGAAAATTAGTTAGTGGAACGTAAAGATATTAGTAGTAGTAGTAGTAGTAGTAGTAGTAGTAGTAGTAGTAGTAGTAGTAACATTATTATTACGGACGTCTTAATTAAACGGGTCCGTTACATTACCTATCGGCACTTACTGTCCAGTAATTAGCCTTCTGTCCACCTCTGTGGTATAGTGGTTAGTGTGATTAGCTGCCAAACCCCGGAGGCCAGTGTTCCATTCCCAGCTCCGCCACGAAATTTGAAAAGTGGTACGAGGGCTGGAACGGGGTCCACTAAGCCTCGGGAGGTCAAATGGGTAGAGGTGGTTCGATTCCCACCTCAGCCATCCTGAAAGTGGTTTCCCGTAGTTTCGCACTTCTCCAGGCAAATGCCGGGATGGTACCTAACTTAAGGCCACGGCCGCTTTCTTCCCTCTTCCTTGTCTATCCCTTCCAATCTCCCCATTCCCCCGCAAGGACTACACAAGACCCCTGTTCAGCATAGAAGGTGAGGTCGCCTGGGCGAGGTACTGGTCATTCTCCCCAGTTGTATCCTCCGACCCAATGTCTCACGCTCCAGGACACTGCCCTTCAGGCGGTAGAGGTGGGATCCCTCGCTGAGTCCGAGGGAAAACCAACGCTGGAAGGTAAACAGATTAGGAAAAAGAAGAATAAGCCTTCTATTAGAAATGTCCGGCGGCAATTCCACAGTAGACCGAGCTCGATAGCTGCAGTCGCTTAACTGCGGCCAGTATCCAGTATTCGGGAGATAGCAGGTTCGAACCCCACTGTCGGTGGCCCTGAAGATGATTTCCCGTGGTTTCTCATTTTCACACCAGGAAAATGCTGGGGCTGTACCTTAATTAAGGCCACGGCCACTTCCTTCCCACTCCTAGCCCTTTCCTGTACCATCGTCGCCATAAGACCTATTTGTGTCGGTGCGACGTAAAGCATCTAGCAAAAGAAATCCACAGTAGCTATTTTTCCTTCGAGCATTGTTCACGCATGGTTGCAACTACGGTTTTTGAAATCTGTCTCATTAATAACAATATGACTGAATACTTACAGCCTTTCCTTTCAGTGTCCACCGTCCTTCCATTGACCTGAAAAGTTTATGAATAAGCATAGACAACTCGCATTGTGTATTGTCAGAAATTCATCGTAGACTGTCGCAATAACAGCACAGAAATGTTGCGCTCATTTTTCATTTACTTATTAACTATTTCCTTTCATTTTGTCAGCTTGGATCACTGAGTAATGCCATTGACGTCTTATAAATCACACACAACTACACAATACTTTATTCGCACGTATGTGCTGGTGCGTATCTTCGAGGTCACTGTAAGGATCCTGTGTACATTTCACACAGAGTACCCTAGACCGGTTTTCGAGTACAGCAAGTGGCCTGGCACGTGAGTCATCCTCTCCTACTTGCCGAGCATTTAGGGGAAGTGCACAACAACATGTGCGATAAGAAACAGGTTCAACAAGCTCTAGACTCTGCTACTGTATTTCCACTACGCGTGGACAGGATGACGTAACCGGCATATCCTGCTACGGCCGTTCAAAACACATTAGGTCCTGAAATATTTGGCTCAGTTATGGGCAAACTAATAGGACAAGATAAAAAGTACAAGGCATATATTGTGAGATGTCTTTTTCTTTGCCGACTAGCTTAATATCTGCACGTATACACCTAACACCCTGTATATGTTTAGTTTGATTATTTTGAATTGTTGTAAATATAGTGTAGGATTTGCCCCTAGTATTTTGCATAACTTACCTAGCGTCCATGGCGTCTTAATTATTTTTCTTTCCGTCGTAACTTTTCTGTATAATGTAACTTTTATTTAAT
The DNA here is from genome assembly GCF_040414725.1 of Anabrus simplex. Taxonomy (NCBI): domain Eukaryota; kingdom Metazoa; phylum Arthropoda; class Insecta; order Orthoptera; family Tettigoniidae; genus Anabrus; species Anabrus simplex. The sequence continues at coordinate 513,669,838 of NC_090266.1, read as the reverse complement.
TGTAATTTCGGCGACTCTCGGGATTAACTTAATTTTGAAACCGTATCGTTGGGATGCGATAGTGTGAAACTCCATACGGAAATACCACATGGCACTGTTTGCGTACACTTGTTGCCATACAACATAAACATTGGACTATAAGAAGAAACTCAGTCTTGATTTATATATATGTTCTTTGTTGAACCTGTTTTTAATGTCAAATTTGTATAATCATTCAATTAACGTTTTTAATTTCGACTTATTTCAATACTTTGAGTTCATTTTTTTACAAATTTTTATTTTTCTCGATTTAATTATTTTTATGTGATTTGATCGGGGATATTTATTAATAAATCCATCTTACCCCCTATGATTGTTTCTCATTCGTGCTATACCTCCATTTCCTGTCATTGATTGCTATTTTAGTGCAGAACTTCGACTTTTATCCTGACCCAATCGACAACCAACCCACACTCTGCCCAACCCTGAGTTAGTCGGATGTTCATACAGGAATGGAGGCATCGTCCTAGCGGGTATTTACCCCTGGGTACGGTACACTAGGGCACTCGCAACTTTTCTCAATATTTCATTATTTTCTGCACATTTCTTTAGAATTTTACATCTTTTCCCCAAAAAATCACGTATTTTAGCAAAAGGCCGCCTCTGTGGTGTAGTGGTTAGCGTGATTAGCTGCCACCCCCGGAGGTCCGGGTTCGATTCCCGGCTCTGCCACGAAATTTGAAAAGTGGTACGAGGGCTGGAACGGGGTCCACTCAGCCTCGGGAGGTCTTTCCCACTTCTCTTCCAGGCG